>NC_136415.1:56548071-57148071 GCF_051521515.1 Lactuca serriola
CACCCAAGTTTCAATTGGACAGAAACTTGGAATCATACAAGTTGTATTGTATGATGAATGAGAATTTTCATCTTTGAAAATTAAGACTAATTCTTTGATCACATGTATATGTGAGTCAATTGAAGGACTAAGGAATTAGGTACACTGGGTGTGCGCTGGTCAAGGTCCACCACAAAGATTGATTTGTCATGATTTACTAAAGATTAGTAAATATGATTATACTTATGAGGTTAAGTATAATTCTGTAACATAGGAAAGGTTACAATGTATGACAAAACAAGTGAGAAGAATCAAATTAGGCAGAAAGATAAAAGTTTCTCAAATCTGAAAGGATGGGAGAGTACTTTAGTATCGTATTTCATGATCATCTTAATGATTATGAAACCATATCACAAATTCATACTCTAAGGACGTCTTAGTGCATTGTTATGGCTAAGAAGAGAGGTAATGAATTGTTGGATTGGTTAAAATCAAGAAGATGAGTCATACTTCGTTCCAAAACAATTCTTAGAGTCATACTCCAAGATTGTAACTTTGAGTGACATAAAGGAAGATTTATTAACACTAGTCAAATGTAAGAGTAAAATGTTTTCTACTCTTGTACATTTGAGATTGGTAAGTTGTGATGTCTTGGATGAGACAAAGACCAACTAAGACTAAATGTGTGAAGAGTTAGTCTTGATAAGAATCCGCACTGTCCCTTGAATATTTGTTTTGTTAAGGAATGGTTCTTGACTGGGGAAACTTATATGTCAAGGGGACAGTGGGAGCCTTAAAGATCCTGAAAGAGTTTCAAGATTTAATCAAGAGTAAAACCTATAATTTATCACTAGCACACGACTTAAGGTTTGCAACCTACCATGTTGACATAATTCTTATTTATGTACCTACTTCAAATAAGTTGAATTTTCATGTGAGTTATCCGAGTTCAACTTGGAAGCATTGGTGGGCCTTGTGCTACCAAGGTGACAAGAAACTAAGACTGAACAAGTTTAATCCATGTAAGGCTGAATTTGTCACTAACCTTATCTTGTGATTATGGTTTTGACAAATTCACATGGATAGGAACTCATACACTATAAAATCTAAGTGTCATAAGGTTTCTCTCCGATTCGTGAAAATGATGGTGAGGAAACGCTTTCACTAAGTAGATTTTACATAGATATCAATTGTGTTATTTGCATTTTCAAAAGTCGTTAGTGGAGCGCGTGTGGTTAACCGGCACACTAACATGGACTTGTGAGAAATGGCAAATGTCTAAAACAATTAAGACTATGATTACGGTATCCCTTTTCATAGTTCTGAAAATTGTTTAGACACACATGTGAGCTATCTAAGAAAGGGTGTATGAATCTAAATTTCAGAAGTCCAGTAGATTTCTGGAAATATGTCAGAGCTAGTGGGAGCATAAGTGTTATACTGATAATCATCATGTTAGTGGGAGCATGATTATTACGTTTAGTGTTGCAAGTTAGCAATGTTAATTATAGAAAACAAAGTTTCAATTCGTGAAGTTGCAGGGGTTGAAAAGTCGTTTTGCTATAATTAAGGGAGAGGAATTTATACTTCATTTCAATTCTAGAAGCTTAGATTGAGATTTTAATCATCTTTAGTCAAGGACATATATATGAATTTTATGTCTGAATGGTTCGACTTAAGGAAATTCTATATATATGGCGTTCTCAAAATTCAATTATGACTACGGCATCCCTCTTCATAGTTAAATTTTGAAAACATGGCAAACAAAAAAATATTGTAGCAAAAGACTGGTCTAGTATCATGTCTTTATGTGAGACATCATGAATCGTGTCCCATATGATTCAGATATAGGATCGATTTCATGTGCTATAATATTCATCTTTTCTAAAATTTCCAAATGCTTAAGGCATTGAGAAGGGAAAAGTCTAGAACTGGATATGACTAAAGTGATTAAGCAATTGTCGAGGACGAATCTGAGGTTCGCCAAATATTGGTTGCTCAGGGACAGTTGGAAGTATGATGTAAGTTGTCGGAAAGGACCATATTGACATATTCTGAAAAAAAGTAACTCTTGTTCGGAAGTGATAGTCAAAATGGGACTATGGAAATGTCTCCATAGGTGGAAGTTATTCAATCTATGTAAGATTAGAAAACCTTAATGCAAGAAGGATGTTCAAAGCAATGTACTTTGAATATGAGACTTTCGTTCCATAGAAGTTGACCTTCTTTGGAATACTCTGTAATGACTGGTGACAAGGTTTTGGTGACTTTGTGCATAATCATTACAAGAGGAACATTGCATAAAAGTTTAAAATCTAACAGTTTTTTGGGTAAATGATAGGAATCGGGGATTCTCACATTTACAATAAGGATTTGGGATTGTGAAATGAGTATCATTGGAATCATGTTCAATTGATCTACATCACAATGTAAGGATCATAGACAAACATAGTCTGCATACTTGGAGTATGGCATAACTATTGTTTAGAAAAACAAAGTGTACATGCTAGGAGCATGGGACGACTGTTGTTTTTTATTCAAGTCTTAAGTTGATTGTTTGAAACATTATACAATGAATAATGTGTAATCAATATGGTGATAAATAAAAGGTGGTTCTATTTATATTCAAAAGGGTTCTGAGACCATATTGGATTCGATTATTATTGTGTTTCACTTTGCATGTTTTGACTTCCAGAATAGCTAGGTTATTCTTTCCGAATGACTAAGTTATTTAAACACTCCACAGTCGTTCATATGTTGGAAGTAGGTATTAATCAAGACTGTCATGAATCGAGTTTGTAGATGGCTAAATGGGTTTAGTCATAGCAATGGTTGCTACAACATTCATGAGTGCTCATAAGTTATGAGTATTGGAATAAACCCACGCTCACTTGTATCACTTCATGGAATTTATCTCGAGTGATCGTGAGACGGTAATATTATATAAATCTTCAAACCTAGAGATATGAGTTGTTACCTATGAGTTGGTTGTGCATTGATTGCACGTAAACGCATCAGTAACTTGATGTTATAAAACGTGCCTTTGTGTACAATTCAACAAGTAGTATAACAAGCATATGTGTCACACCCCAAAACCAAGAACGGCGGAAACGTTCTGGGGCGGAGGACGTCATGTATAGTATCAACAACAATGTAAAGTAGTAAACAAGCAACAACATCATCCATTGCATTAATAAAATAATTATTATACAATTGTATTCTGTCAAATTTTGATAAACACTAGAGCATAAATCAAAATGAAAGATAAGTCTTGAACAAGCTTCATCTTCCTTTCTCCTTGCATCGGTACCTGTCTATGATGACCTAAGGATACAAGTAATTTTGAAAGCGAGTATCAGCTATAAAGCTGGTGAGATCATAAGTATTAATGTGTCTTAATTTGTGAAAACTTATAATTGCTAAGACATGACATTACTTTGAAAGAAGGCTAGTATAAGTATGAAAATGTTTGTAGCTCAACTGTAATTGTTTGAAAATCCCTAGAAATCCCTATGATTCCTATTAGTAACAAAAAGGAGTCTTCTACCAAGACTTAACTGTTCTGTGTGTAGTCTTCTACCAAGACCTAACTGTTCTGAATGTAGTCTTCTACCAAGACCTAATTATTCTGAATGTAGTCTTCTACCAAGACCTAACTGTTCTGAATGTAGTCTTCTACCAAGACCTAACTGTTCTGAATGTAGTCTTCTACCAAGACCCAACTGTTCTGAATGTAGTCTTCTACCAAGACCCAACTGTTCTGAATGTAGTCTTCTACCAAGACCCAACTGTGTTACTATTATTATCATTATAAGAAATTGTATCCTTTAGGACTAGGATACCTAAATATAATTCACCTCCTTGGTTATGTGAATGAGTCACAAAATAAAGGTAATAATATAACTAAACTGAATATTACCCTTTGGTACTAGGGTAACTATCATTGATAACTTTAAGCCATCCGTAGATGTACTCTTACCTCTGTTGCTAACAGCTGGGTATAGGAATAGTCAATCCCTTAATTGTGCACCTGTAATGGTACCAACCGTTTGACATCCGTGGATGTACTTTTACCTCTGTAGCTAACAGAGATTCTAGGAATGGTCAATCCCTCAATACGTATCCTTTGGTACTAGGATAATAATCCATTCTATCTCGTCGATTATGTGATTTTATCACAAGGTAAAGGTAAGAACACGGATTTGATAACAGAGTCGATACATATAAAATGTAATAGGACTCCTACTGATATATCTATGCAAAAGTACTCCTATAAGTATAATAATGTAAATATTATAGTAGAGTACGGTAAAGTTCTACGTGTGCTAGCTAGAATGTGTGTTCTCCCTATCTAGCAAGTATAGTAATTGTAAACGTTCTAGTATAGATGTATATGTTCTCGTCCTAGTATAATTGTACATGTAATGTATAGTAATGTTCTAGAAAGTATTGACTCATGAATGAACTGACTCATTGTATGATATCGCGTTCTAGTAATGGTTCTAGTATCTTCCTGAACTACCCCTATGGTAGCTTACTAGTAATCTAAGTGGTACGTATGGACGTGGATGTATACCCTTGCTACTCAAGGGCATAGGATGAACTGGAAAGACCTTTTATGACTATATATGTACACATGATATATAACAAAACTTTAAACGACCCTCGGACGAATACCCAATGTCCCACCAGACCACATCTCAAGGCGCGAAAAGGAAATAGGGTGGATAGTCTTCCTAAGTCTTTTAAACATTTCTTATATAACTATACATATAGAGGCATGCAATTTATAATAAGATAAAAGCATAAGTAAGTTTTGTAAACATTTGAAACGGAAATATTATTTTAAGGGAAGATCGACTTGATGTCAATCCATAAAACAATTTGAAGGTATAAGTATAATAAAACAGTTTTGAGTATAAAGAACATTTGTTTGAAACACAGTTGTAAATAAGTTTGAAGTCTGATAAACAGAGTAAGAAGTACAGTGTAAGAAGTAGTTTAAAACATATAAAATGTTTATAAAAATCATTTGAAGGAAACTATTTGGTAAAACGGCTAATGAGTAGCCAAATCTTTTGAATGCTGTATATTAATCACATGTGATTGATGTAATAAGTAATATAATCCTACTTACTAATCACATGTGATTGACATAGAAAGTAGCATGATTCTACTTGTATCCCCCCCCATAAAACATTTAAAACAGTTTAAAACATTAGTTAAGGGGTATGAACTCACCTGCAGTATGTGACTGGAAGTGAACGGCTGTTATCGTATGGAAGGATCGGACAAATGCTTGGTGTCAAGTGATGACTTAGACACACACAATGATCCTAATTACATATGAAGACATATGTATATAAATAATTAGAGATTAAATCACTAATTATACAAGCATAAACATTTAAGCGCGAGGACAACACTTTTGGTCAAGTGCTAGGAGGCTAATGGGTTGCAACAAAGGAGTGCAATGCCCCTAATGGAAGTTTAAGGTCAAAAGACCATAATCATTAGAGTTTACGGCCCAGGGGAGTAAGCTTCTGGCCGTAAACTCTCAATCAAGCCATGAAATGGAGTTTAGAAGTACTACAACTTTAGAGGGGAATTGCTTCAAGGCTAGACAAGAGTTTAAGGTACCATATTGACTCCTAAGGGGAGTTTACGGCCCAAAGACCCTTTTCCCTTGGAGTTTACGGCCGTAAAATCCCTTGGGAGGGTTCTTATTGTCTTTTCAAGTGTCTAACAATTCTAGGAACAAGTCTAGGCTTCAATACTTGGATTAAGGGAGGTTTAAGGCACTAAATGAGACCATTTGATGGAGTTTACGGCCATAGAACTCTTTGGGCCGTAAACTCCCTCACACATGAGGTCCTAAGAATTTTAACTAGTCCATATCTCCTCTAAGTACTTGCCCTAAAAGTTTCTTGGCCTATGGAAGTGTCTAGGGTGTCCTTTGACCCCATTTAAGGAGTTTACGGTCCAAGAAATACACTTGGCCGTAAACTCTCCAACACTTTAGCTTTTCATGTGTTATTTAGGTCCTAAACACATTAAGGTACATGCCAAAAATGAATACTAAGCCTTAGGATGAGTTTGAAGTGGTTTTTGGCACAAATTCTTGGAGTTTACGGCCTAAGGAGCATCTTGGCCGTAAAATCCCTTCCAAAGTGGGTTTCTAATTGTTTTGTGGGTCTAAAACACTTGATTAAGGCTTCTAGGTTCTTGTTCTAAGGCTAAAGGATCACTAGGCACTCATTTGTGCCCTTTACTTGGAGTTTACGGCCCAAGAGGTGGTTCCTTGGCCGTAAACTCCTCAAATTATTTGTTTTTGATTTGTTTCTAGCCTCTAATGATCATACACTAAGTCCTTAGTTAGATGCCTAACACGGAAATGGGACTATGTGGCCTTTAGGCTTCATTTTTGAGTTTACTCCCCAAGAACGTTCTTGGGCGGTAAACTCCCGGATCTTGTGATTTGGACATTTAAACAATGTTATAAGGCATATAACAAGTATTAAAACAGATTTAGGGAAGTAGACTCACAATCTGGGATGAAAACCCGAAGATCCGTGAGAGAGTATTTGGCTTTCTCTAAATGGAAATCAAATAATGAACCAATTTGGTTCAGAATTCTATTTATAGTCCAGAGATTTTTGGCAGAAAATATTTCTATTCTCGGAATGGATTCTAATGACCTAGAGTAATGGAATTACAGTGTTGCACAAAATCCTAGTGCAACCACTCTCCTAATAACCCCTTAGGTGTAAAACCCTAAAACTGCCAAACTTATTCCAAAAGTTTGAATTTTCACTGTAACTGCTCTACTACTATTGGATTGAAATGGTTTGATTTAGAACAGGAATTTCGGGTTGTCACATCATCCCCCTGTTAAAGGGAATTTCGTCCCGAAATTAGAATTTAGGCAAGGAAGTATGCACGAATGATCAAGACGTGAGAAGGAAACTTCCTAATCGATTGGTTCTAGCGCACTTAAGTGAAATCGGGCTCTCGGTTGGTATCCCAACGAACCTTCACTAACTGGCGACGGCGTTGCTTCGTCCGCTTGACCTCTCGGTCGAGGGTCACTACGGTTCTAATACAAAGGCGAGGATCTCGACGAGTGGACTTGTAAGAGTCCTAATGGAAAGGTATGGTTTCACGATCGAGATGCGAAGAGTAGAAAGTACGCTACTAAGTTCGCGGAGTAGGTCTAGTTTGTGCGAGGCACAGGAAAGATTCTGATAAGAATCTCGGAGGCCCTGTCAAATTTGGATTTAGCTTTTCACGCTTTACGAAGCGTGTTAAGCCATTCTAAGAGGGAGTTATCCTAAAGAACTTGGTCCCTCACTCGGAATCTCGAAGGTTCCTTTTCCTGAGTAACTTCCCAGTCAAAGGCCATCCCTTGCTGGGTCGAAGTCGTACGAGTTTCTGTAGCTTGCGAGGAGTTCTGAATGAACTAAGGCGGTAGGTCGGTAAGACCTAGAATTTGACGAAAAACTGTCGGCGTCTCTGGTATTGATAAATGCTCAACGGGTCTGGCAAATTGAAGGAGTGCTCAAAATTTCTCACATTACTAACAGTGTGTTCTAGAAATTTGACTCTTAAATTTTGAAACTCGAGCCTATAGAACTTTGCTAAAAGTTCTTATGAAGGAATGTTTCCATGGGCTTTTTCTTACTACGAGGGTAGATAAATAAGTCATTTCTTGGGGAACTGACGAATCGATCCTAGTAAGAAAGACATAACCCTAATCATTTATCTCATGAAAACCATGGGTGTACTGGTCCTATCCGAAAGGTATCACTACGGACTCGAAGCGTCCGCATCGACTTCGGAAGATAGTCTTACAGACATCCTTCCCTAACACATCGAACTGGTGATATTCGGATCTCAAGTCCATTCTTGGAAGTGGTTTCTTTCCTTACGTTTGCTCAACCATTTTGTCTATGTGAGGCAGAGATAACGATTTCTATGAAAATCTTGACGGATTCCTCGATATCCGAGGCACACACGATGCGATCCATCAATCTCTGGAAGGATCTGACCGGGGTTCTCGAGGGCGAGAAACCTAGTCTTCTAATTCTATTTCTGTGTGGTTCGCTTAGTTGTCTGCACTGATCTGGCATCTCCGTGGGTGTTTAAACTATAGGGTGATCTGTTTTCGGGAGTCGTACTGGGTTCTAAGTTTATTCACATGACGATGTGATTACTCGTATACTCAGGCAGTTTCTCCGTCTTGAAGTCCATTTTAGAATTCATACAGGGCTTCACGATCACAATTTCGTGTATACGAGTCGTATATAATTAAGATTAAAAAGGTAGTCGAATAACTGATTCTTCCTTACCCTCACATCCCAAGGAGGAAACGAGTTAAGGCAGAATCATCAATTCTAAACCTGTAGAACCTTGATTATATAACACTCTTATGTATACCTTCCTCAGTGATAGATCATTCGCATGAATCCCTGGATTGAACTTGACGTACTGCACGAGTGGTACTTCGGGGATTTCCTTGGAAAGAAATTATCTAAGAGGGACTCCTGGAATGAGTACTTCGAGGTTCTGATATAACGTCTTCGCTGGAAAGGTGATCTAGAAGATAGGGACGTACGCATGAAGTTGTTTTCGCGTCGATCAAATGGAATCTGATTTTATGATAACATCGGAATCATACAGAAACTTTAAAGACATTAGAATTAAACATAAAACGTTTACAGACAAAACACAACCGTGCAACCATGAACAAGAGTTACAGTACTTTTAGATTTACCACAAGATTATTGCTGCGAATAAGATATACTACAAAAGATAAGTATACGCAGCACGAGAATTCCTATACAGACAGGATCTCGCAAAAGGTAAGACTCTAGTTGCACTGGTCCTAGATAGTTTATAAGTCTGTTACAACGAAATGCCTTAAATACATTAACGTGGTTCCTGAGCAGGCTCTCCTGCAGCTGTGATCCTGAGAATCTTCCCGTCTGCGCCAGAGTTCTGCGTTATCGGGCAATCCTTCTGGAGGTGTCCAATTTCACCGCATTGGTGACATATATGGACAGCACCCACATTGGTGAAGGAAACGAAGTGTCGGGTAGGAGTTATGGGAACACGGGTTCTTTCCTTGTTTTCCTTCTTTGGGCAATCTCTTTTATAGTGTCCAAACTCACCACAGTTATGACAAGTCTGTTTCCCCTCGGCGTTGGGTGAGTTGTTGATCGGTCCTAATAGACTCTTGCGGTAACGTTTGGTGTGCCTCTTTTTGTTGCAGTTTGCGCACTGCTTCCCCCTACACGGTCCAAGGTGGTGATAATTACATTTGATGCAATTAGGGAGATTTCCAGCATACTGTCGGGCTGGGTTAGGGACAACGGGTGTTTCCGAAGGGATGGTAGTAGGAGGTACAGATGCCGTAGTTGTGAAGGTCGTTACCCGTGGTTGTTTCTTGTTCGTCCCTTTATGCGATTTGTCCTTCATTCGATCCCAAAACTTCCGTTTGTTACTCTTCGTCTTGGAAATCGGGGTGTCGTGGTAGTTTGCCGCTCGTTGAGGTATTGGATTGTTACCCGGATTGGAATTGTTGTTAATAATCTCGCTAACACTCGCATTGTTAGCGTTAAGGTGGGTCAGAAAAGCTGACACTGCAGCCGAGACTGCAGCTTGAACGGTAGCTGCATCGATCTGGAGGGTTGGTGCTTGGTTGATGGGTTGCTCGTTTTTCTTTGGCGACATGATTCTGTAACACGAAAGAGTAAAGATTCGTGAGCGATTCTGGTTGACCCTGATGTACTTAGAGTGTTCATGAAAAGAGTAAGTGTATGATCTCGAAAGTTTGACCTACATCCCTATGATGCAGTCCCGGTAAAGAATGAATGTATGTTTGCTAAGTTTTGACCTACATCCCTACGATGCAGTCCTGGTACTGTAGGGTAGTATGTTCTTAGAATGGTCTCAAGACGTTTGTCGTTCGAGCTGAGGTATCATGGGTTGGTGAATAACAAGATCCAACCACAGAAAGAGACTTGGAAGTGTCTCTTGGAATCAATCACCATAGTCCAATGACTTGACCAAAGTATGATTCGGATAGACTCCAATGAAAGTAATGGATGAAGAATGACACAGAAGTTAGCCGGCTGTCAATATCTTTGATATTCACGATGTAAAGATTCAGGAAAATGACCTTGTAAAGGTCTTACATCATATCCGCAGAAGATAGTTCCTGACAGCATAAAGACCTAACTAAAGTACTTACGGAACAAGATAATTTCTTAGAAAATACCACATCGGGCATAGACAGAAAAACACGATTTCTTTTTATAAGGAAATAAAGTAGAGCGTCTACTACTGGCGACGGTCATCCCTCTGGTGAACTCTCAGTTCAACCAATTTACGTTCCACGTCAAGTAGGTGTCTTTCGTACACCATCTGGCGTACTCGGAGCTCTAAGACTTCGGCTCGTGATTCAGCCAGTGCTTGCAGCAGGGTTTCGTGGTTTCTCTCTGATCTCTCGTGAGTATATGCTAGATGAATGGTGTGGAGGGTATGCATTCTAGCCTAGGCGACTACGTCCGAAATCTGACGTAAGTCTGTCCTGCCTTGAATCTCAATCCAGGCCACTCTGCGGGCCAAGATTGGCAAGACTATCTGCTAAGCCCTCATTGCTCAAGTCGTAAAAGCTTCGGTCGCTATTAATTGGCATATGTTTATGGATAATTTTATGAGAGTTATACACATATGTTTATTAATATATTATAAGTTATAATATATTATTATGAAGTCATGTTATTTAATTAGTCTTAGTCTTAAATTAATTATGAATTAATTTAGAGATTTAAAGGAAGGCTAATTAGATTGTGGGCTATTGGTTTTATATGGTGTGGGCTAACACTCATTTGTTAATGGGTTAGGCTTGTATGGAAGTCCATGGATGATCCATGGAGCTTTTAACCCATGGATCCTTGGAAAAGGAAAGGTCATGGGTTATTTGGGTTTCACCCTAATCATGTACACTATATAAGCATGCTTATGTTGCATGAAATGGCCACTAGTGTGACTAGTGTCACTAGTGTGTGTGCTTGTGTGTGGCCGAAAATATAAGTGTGTGTACACTCTCTCAAAGTTTTCCAAGTGTTTGTGGTGATTTGTGATTCCATTTGAGGCATTCACATTATTGATGCTTGGCTCTCAAACTCCAAAGAGTCAATCTCATCAAAAGGTATGTAATCTCATCTAACTCTTTTATGTTTAAATGTTCCCCATGCCATGTTAGATAGGTTATGAACCTTGGAAAATTATTATTTTGCATGTATTTAGACAAACATAGATCCAAGGTTTATTAGGGTTGCATGCACACTTAGGAAGTGTTAGATTGCTCAAAACCCAACAATATAGACACCAAAAATTATATACATCAAAATAAAAGAGGAGTCTTGAACGAGCTCATTCTTCTCAAAACCTGGCACCTGTACCAGTCTACTGGCGACCTGAGAGTACAAGTTATTTTGAAAGCGAGTATCAGCTTTAAAGCTGGTGAGATCATAAGTATATTAGTGTATGTGTTTGTATGAAATCATTTGTAAGGTGTTTTGTAAGATGTACTGTGTATGTTTGTAAAAGTTTTGTATTTGATTGAACTCTCCTAGAAAACCCTATGTTTTCTACTACAAGTAGCCTTCTACCAAGGCATCTAGTATTTGTGTGTGTGTCTCTTGTAAAAGTGTGTATCTTCCCAAATCCGACTATCATTAATCAAAATATAGTTTTTACATTATTGTTTATTGTGTGATTATCACAAAGTAAAAAGTAAAGGGAAAATGTTATAGTACTGTAATGTAGTAATTAGTAATTACTGCTGTACTAACTACCTTAAGCCAAATGTAAATTTTAAGGTAACATGTGATCGGCCTGTATCTTGCTACCGACTTAGCTGAAAACGACAACATAAGATGTCGTAAAAATGACGTTTGGCAACCGTAGACTTGCAAGTCCCGCTATAGCGAGCAACAAGGTGTAGGATAGTCAATCTGGTACAGATCTATACGCAAACTCAATACGCTCCCCAATGAAGGAGATTCTGATACAAAAACAGTCATGGCAGGTAGTGCCATGCCCTGCTTAATGGCTCACATATATGTGGTTAATGTATATGCAATGTGATTTGTGTGCTAGCTGTCTTGTGTATTCTTTCTCTGTCTAGCCTATATGTTTGTTTCTCATCATAGTGTCTATTGTTTGTTTCTCATCACTCTATTTCATGTTTGATTCTCATCATAGTATGTATTGACTCATGTATGAACTGACTCATTGTATGTTTCATTGTTCTAGTAATAGTATCTTCCTAAACTACCCCTATGGTAGCTTACTAGTAAAGTATGAACATGTTTGTATACCCTTGCTACCCAAGGGCATGGAATTGAATGAAAGAAATAACCTTTTTTATATCTATATACATATACATAATATATATCTAGGATTCAAATGACCTTCGGACAACTAACCTTGATACCCTAACACCACATCAAACAAGAACAGGAAGCAGGGTAGACTAGCAGTCCTAAGTCCTTTTAATCCTACTTATATAACTATATTTATACAGATACACAAAATATAAGTTTAAAAGAGTTTAAGTAAAAGTATTTGACAATTAAAGGAGTTTGTAAGACAGTTTGAGGTAAAACAGTTTGATAAATAGTTTGGAAAGTAAGAAAACCATTTGCTTGGTAGTCATTAATCACATGTGATTGATGTAATAACTATAATTGTTCAACTTGTATCCCCCCCATAAAAGCATTTAAAAACATTTCAAAGGTTAATTTAGGGGTATGAACTCACCTGTAGTGAGTGGTTCCGATGACAATGTTGGATTAGTTGCTAAGTACCAAGTGGTGACTTGAGTCCACACGCGAATCCTATTTAGCATATATTGGCACATATATGAATATAATTAGTGTTATGAACAACTAATTAATGAATTGGGACCACCTTAGGGACCAGTAAACACTTATATTGAAGTGTTACAACCATATATGATTGTATGAAGGGTTATAAGGCTATACAAGAGAGTGTATGGCCAAAATACACACTATATGTGTGTGTGCGGCCAGGTGTGCTGCCAGCACGTGTGTGCGGACCTATGTGCGGCCAGGTGTGCTGCCAGAAAACGTGTGCTTCCAGAAAACATGGTGTTCTTGGTGTTCTTGGTGAAAGATGTTACCTTTCTGGATGATACTTGAGAGGATTTTCGGGTCCTTGTTTTGTAGAAGTGTAAGAAATGATTAAAATGACTAAGGATAGTATATATAGGGGAGTGAGTGCGACTGGAGGTGTGTGTGGTTGGCCTGTGTGCGGCTGGCTGGCCGTACACTCTAGTGTGCGGCCGCATACACTTAATTTGGTGTGTTTGGCCCGTTTTTCCAATGCTACACCCAATCTAACCCATCCTCCGACACGTATCTCACTTATACAAAGCTTTAAGCACTCTTTTAGACCCAAAACTTCATTATAAAATAGCAAATCGAAGCTAACTTTAATAACAATGAAGAATGAAAGCTAGAAATTTCGGGTTGTCACAGAAACGCCATCTTAGGTACATCCTCTTATCAAACTCGTATCTGGTGATACCCAAAGAGTAGATTGATCTTGGAAAACCAAGACGCTCCCTGCAACTGATCAAATAAGTCGTCAAAATTAGGTAATGGATAATTTTTCTTTATGATGACTTTGTTCAACTACCGATAATCAATGCACATACGGAGGGACCCATCCTTACGAAGAAAAAGAACTGGTGCCCCTCGTGGAGAACTACTGGGACATATAAAACCCAAATATAATAACTCCTGAAACTGAGTGGATAACTCCTGCATCTTAGGAGACGCCAACCGGTAAGGTGCCCTAGCAAGTGGTACTGGGTCTGGAGTAATATTAATCCGGAACTCGACTTGCTGCTTGGGAGGAACACCCTTTAAATCATCATAAAACAGCTATGGAAACTCATTGACTATGGCGACCTCATCGATAGATAACTGCCGACGACCACACCTTCTATCCACAACATACACCAAATATCCGACACATCCATACTGAAGGTACTTCCAAGCCTTAACTGTGGAACATATAACCAAATTTCTCTTCCTCTTCTCTCTATAGTTAGCCATTTTTCCTCCACTTATGGTTTGAAATCAAACTACTTTATGTCTACAATCAATAAATATGTGATGACGATCTAAGCAATCCATATCCATGATGAAATTGATCTCCCCCATAGGAATCATGATGAGGTCAATCAAAAATCTCTCATCATAAATATCAAAAGAGCTACCTTGGAAAACCACAGATGCACTAACCAGTGTATCATTATAAATATCAACTAATGTTGGCGAGTCAAGCACCCCTAAAGTAATGCTAAAATTCTTGATAAAAGCAATAAAGGCTAACGATTGGATCGCCCTTGAGTCGAAAAGAATAAGAACAGGCATATAATTCTCAGAAAAGTACCTGATAACACATAAATAAGCATACCATTGTAGTAAATTCATGTAGACTAGGAAATAGCATATAAATCTCACAACGTCTGGGGCAGCGACAACCTCTGTGGCTGTAAGCTTAAATGCCCTCGTGTCTTCGGGCTTTTTATGCCCTCCTTCAGGAATCCTCAATTTGGCAGGAGCAGGAGCCATGAGCTGTTGACCGGTACTGCTCCTACACTCTTCCTTGTAGTGACCAAACTGATTGCATCTGAAGCACAACTTCGAAGACTCCTTACAATCCTTGTTGATATGCCTTGACTTTCCATACTTGTAGCACATGGTAGGATGAACCCTACAATTGCCAGGATGATTTCTTGCACACTTGCTAAACCTGGGTATAATCCTCTTACGATCCCCCTTGCCTCAATTTATATTGAACTTCTTCTATGGCTTACTGGTCGCCTGAGTTGGTGTCAGCCTCTTCAGATTCAACTATCTCTCAAGTTCAATATCACGAAGGCGATCTACCTCAATCATCTTACGGATAGTCTTGCACCTTGCGGTGATGACACACACTTGCAAATGTCATCCTTCCACATAGAACTATACTTGGACATCTTGATGGGTTCTGTAGCTAGATACTCTAGAAAAAACAATGACTTCTCGTAAAACATTGCAGTAATCTCATTCAAAGTCTCTATATTGTGTCTTAAAGCAATAAAGTCCCCAGTAAGTTGCTGGATCTCCACAGCTGGAATAAACTTCTCCTTGAATAGTTCTGAGAACTCAGGCCATGCCATAGTCACCATCTCTGCAGGTGAACGGGTGTTACCGATAAGTTTCCACCAATCCATGGACACATCTCTCAGAATGTTCTTAGAATGACGAACCTTTTCCTCCTTCAGGAAATAACTGGGATGAAAAGCATCCTCAATGTCCGCAATTCACCTCATACTAACAATATGATCCCTCTTCCCAATAAAATGTGGTGGATGGCAAGAAAAGTGTAACGTCCTGATTGTTAACATAAGTTTTTTCATTTTTATTTATTCAATTTAATCTGAGTAGAGTTAAACCATGCGGAAAACATGATGTCAATGCGTGTGTGCAGTCAAGCCTTGCCCTTCTCAGGATCCGACGAAGTACCTGAATACATTTGTAGTCAACTGGGTAATTAGAAAACTTAGTGAGTTTCCCAAAAACCATATACCACAATACATATACATGCATGGAAATAATGACTCACGACCTTTCGCCAATCCACTAACTAGATAGCGACCTTTCGCCGATCCACCAATAATATGTGTATCTTAGAGTTACGGTTTGCTTTCTATTTCGTCTTCAACACGAGTCTATGTGTGTTTAGACTTATAGCCCATCTGCCATTTGTTCTTCCACACGAGTCTCTAGGCTCCCAAAATGCCTCAAAGACTTGTACTAGAGAGAGAGAGAGAGAGAAAGTTAAGAGGGAGTTGGTGTGATGAATAAGTAAAGGCCGACTTGCTATTTATAGGCCTATATAGGGGAGGCACGACGCACACCAGACTAGGGTGGACAGTGTCTATAGGTAGGTAGTAGGGGTGGCTCTGGTTATGACATGTGTCATGATGTGGCTGGTGTTGCGTCGCGATTATTCAGGTAAAATTCTCAATCTTCTAAAAATGTATCTTTTGAATACGAGCTCCGTTTTCAATGTTCTTATATCGACGTGTAGCTCTCGACGAGTATTACAAATTTCATTTAGACTCTGTCGGACAATTCGCATCCTATTTTAAATTTAACAGTCTATGAATAATACACTACAAAA
This sequence comes from Lactuca serriola, assembly GCF_051521515.1. Taxonomy (NCBI): domain Eukaryota; kingdom Viridiplantae; phylum Streptophyta; class Magnoliopsida; order Asterales; family Asteraceae; genus Lactuca; species Lactuca serriola. The sequence continues at coordinate 56,564,323 of NC_136415.1, forward strand.
AACCGTCTAAAATTCATAACTCCTTCACACGGTCTCCGTTCTCGATGTTCTATATATCAACAGATTGGTATTGATGGGAAATTCAACTCTCAGTTACATTGTTTTGGCTAACACCCAACCAATTTTAATTTCCATTTCAGTGTCGCACACTGTTGTTCTGTGTCGTACTGAAACTTCGAAAAGTCATAATTTCCTCATACGAAGTCAGATTTGGGCGTTCTTTATACCCACATAATCGGCATCATGACTAATAAAACTATATTGGTTACTATTTTGGCTAAGAAGTAATATTTTTCTACTTCGAGTTTTATAAACAAACATTTATATTTAATTCTATCGTGAAGTGAAAATCAGGTGTTACAACTCTCCCCTACTTATAGAGGTTTCGTCGCTAGAAATCCTAATATTAGTGAAACTTAAGATAATTCCTACATGTCATATTATTGGAGTTATCGAGATAAACTTATGATCTAGCCAATGTTGACGCATCAATATTTTCCAGTAGAGCTTAATTTTCCACCTTAGACGTACTCCCGAACTCCTTGAAAAGTCTTCAAAAAATGGGAACTTGTCGGTCTGGTTTTCCATAATTTTACTCTACGATCGGCGATTCCCTTCACACGGAAAATGTTAATTTGTTCATTTGACTAGGGAAACCGTCGAATCGTTATAAAGCGAATAACTAGGGAAATTTATCTATGACATCCTCACAGAATCTACCTTCCGAAACACCCCCTTCAAAAGGCTTATGGTATATCGTTTTGAGTTTGTGTCCCATGACATATTCCTATGGTATACCCTTAAAACACACACTAAACTAGATTGCATGTGGTCTCTCTACCTAGTTCAGGTGTTTCGTCATCATGAAACTTAACCAAGGCCACTATAACAGGTTCACTGGTTTGAAAACTCTGGAACCAATACTCTAGTATTGGTGATGGACTCATTATAAGGCTTGCTCATAGTCCAACCTACTAGATTATAATGAACACTAGCTCACCAATAGTCTTCTTTCTAGGTTCTAAATACTTTACGTGTATCAAGGTATAACTACTGCTCGAGCAATTCGTTCCTATTCCTGCTTACGACTCGTCGTGGAGCTATCCAACTATTGGGATTAGGATGCCAGACCGCTGTTGTCATCATCCCCATCGGTCTTGAAGACTCACCATCATTATACCATTGTCTTGAAAGAATGCAACCATCATCCTTCCTTGATATCTGTTAATCATAACAAATCTTTGCTACTTAAACTTCTGAGGCTACAACCAATCTGAGGTCCTTAATCTACACCGTACGGATGCTAAAGTCTAATCGTCATCCTATGTCAACATATGAATGCTAAAATTTGGTCATAGTTCTACATTAAGTCTCATGCTTATCAACAAAGGAATTACTAAACCTATGATAATAATGACACATTAACATATGATTACATGGTAGTATGAATTCTAAATTCTAACTTGTCGCCCTATATTAACTTGTGATTGCTATCGTTCAACTGTAGTCTTCTATCAACTCACACTCACTCCTATAAGAAAACACTGAACCAAAAGCGTATCCTGTCTTGAAGCTTAGGATAATAACGATGCATTACTAGACTCATACGTAGTCGCATTCAATGATCCATCTAACGTGACCCTTTACTGAACGAACGTGTCTAGGAAATTTACACTAGTTGGTTACTATCCTTTTGTGTTCTCTATCATCTGAAACCTTACACCCTAAAAGCTTGGACATCTCTGTTACAATACCCTACCATCTTACTATAGTTCTAAATACGAAGGGGGTACTTAGGTCCTTTTACTATATTGCATGTCGAACCTTCATTGACATCACCACAACGCTACTTGAACTAAAGAGGCATATCCGAAGTTGAATCTCCCACAACTACCACTTCTTACATCAGTTTTAACTAGGAGTCACTCATGTACTTGAACTCTTGATAATTCATGCTAGGGACTCTTAGTTAATCTTAACTGCTACCAATAACCATAAGACTGTCTGGTCAAACCTGGATCAACAACATGATCCACCAATCTTATCCTGTATACTGCTAATACATCTTTAACCATTGGAAAGTATTACCGCCTCTATTAATAGACATAGTCCATCCTGAATGATCCCTTTCTAGGTGTCTCTTATTGTACCTATACACACATCTGACGATAACTTGAAACGTTCGTATGAAGGAACCACCTTATTCTCTGTCATTGATCTTATCACCATAATTCTTTGACCTGGGATAACTAACTCGTTATAGCAGTTTTCACCCACTCTCTAAGTTTGATGTATACCTTGAGTGGCCCATCCTTTTTCTAAATGAAATAACTCGGCGCTCCTTATAGTGAACTATACAACCCACTGAATTACTTGTCTAGTAGCTTCTCCGTTATGAGGATAAATACCACATCCTTGATGGCACTAATTTGGATGTCTTGCCTATCGCTTTCGCACCCGAGAATTTGGTCAACTCTTAAATCCTACCAGACGCTTTGGAGGAGAGGCCAAACTTTCCTTGAGATGCACTCTGAGAAACTTATAGTCTATGGGCATTCTAGTAGAATATTTCCCTCTTCTTTCACCCCTTATGACAAAACCAAAACTAACAATTTCCACATAATTGTGCCGTAATTCTCTGGGACCTTAACGTAGAAACCGAAAGTTGAACTGAACTTCACACTATCTCTTTAAGGGTTTTTTCTCCACCACTTGGGTTCGACCCATCATCTGCTACTACTCGTGACTGACCAAAGTCCATGCTGGCTTTGCCTATGTGACCAGTAGCTGTTTTTGACTTTGAAGAAACTCATTTTTTTCATATCTATTGACTTTGACGTTCCCAACTTATTATTACCACTTGTTCCTACCGCAAGTGATGTTCTCGTATAGCACGACCAAAACATGATAAGGTCGTGATAAGCACAATGTTTTATAGTAACGCACTAATGCATACGTATGCCTAATTGGTATATGAGGATATAACTAACTTAGTGGAAATACTAGCAACAATGTCGATTGCTAGATCCAATGCCTTATTCCTACTTCTTTGGGACAGTTAATCTTGTCGTGTTCCAACTGAACCTCTTGTAATGATCTTCCAAACCATTTTTGGAACACCTAGATGCAACACATGAATGCCACTTACATGTACCTTCTATCTAACCACCACAATCACTACTTCCCTATTCTTTTGAACAAGAAACAATAGCTTGACCTATTCATCGATGCTTGTTCCTGAATCCACACCTGCTCTTTCATCCTTTGATGAACCTTTATTCCCATGTCTTGGAGACACCCGTTCCTGCCTAACTCATCCCATTACATAGTATCTATCTCATCTACAATAACAAACTTAGTGATCATAACTTGATAACCTTTTTTTTTTCAAAAAGGTCCAAAGAAAACTGAACCTTTTCCTCTAAGAGATAAACACTAATTTGGAAGGTACTCTTTATATCTTTCATCCTTTTAATGATAACACCTTGATACTTTATCCTTTAAAGATGAAATGTCGACCTATAACCACATCACTGCAGGTAGCAACTCCAACCTGTGGTTGTTCAACCCCCAACGAAGGCTGCAATCCTTTCATCGATCACCTTGATCATCTTCTTCTTAAATCACACGACCAAGGTTGGTACTATATTGAACTAGGTTCTTAGAACCTAATCTACTTACGTAGGTTTACTCTATTTGGACTTGATACTTTATGAATAATTGGGCCCGAACTTAGACTTACTGTCTTAGACATCACCATACCACATGTAATGACTAAAAAAAATGCAAAACGAATTTATAATGCTAGCCACACTATCTACCCAACTATTGAAGGGTTTTAAGCACTCCGACAACCTTATGGTGCACATGTAACCCTAGATTCTGTGGATCTATGTTTTATCTAATTATACATGCAATAACTAGCATACAATTTGACAATTGAACAACATAACTAGTTAGATAACTTATCTCTTAGTAGGACTTGTAGTTTTTGGCCTTCAAAAGCTTTAGCACCTCAAATGTGATGCCTCTAATGTGTCACAAACACCAAGTGTAAAAGGAGGCTTGAGAGAATAAGTTACTTAGCATGAAATCGATTCACACTCTCCAATATTGTATGTGGCAACCGATTTTAGCTCTAGGGAGTTCCTTTTATAGTGTGACAGGTGCTAGGGCTACATCCATGTAACCCCCTAATGCACCATGACTCTTTATATTACTTAGGCTCCATGGGTTAAACCTCCATGGACTATCCATGTTGGTTTAGCCCATCCTAAATAACTATGGATTATTGGCCCACACTAGAAGAATCATTGATTTACCAAATCAGTCCCCACATATTTAGTTAGTCTCTTTTGATCACTAAATTAATTCCAAATTAATTATTGATCAATACTAATTAAATAATATGATTTCATATTAATATATTATACTTGTAATATATTAACAAATCACAAATAACCTTATTCTCAAAAGTCCATCCTATCAAGTTGCATTGGTGAAGGCCACCCAAAAGGACCTTGCTACTCTCGGGTCAAGTACATACCAATTATAGTTATGGGCTTACACCTAATCCAATAGTCTCCCACTTGCATAAGTCTAATAACTATAACTATAAGTACGACGTAAAACTGACTAGCAATCGTAGCTCTTAAAAGCCGTTGTGGAACTCTGACCCAGTTAGTTACGCATCCTTTAGATAAGGGATTATATAATCCTCTATTCTTCAAGATATCATCTAGACAAATACATGGAACAATGTCATACTTATTGTCCAACAGTTTGTTTCTCGATTTCCGATTTGTTTAGCAGAGAGCTTAATTGTACACATCAATTTAGTCCTGACCGGGCCTGGCACATAAGGCAAACCAAAATCATCGAGGGGCCCAAGATATCGCTTTTAATTCTCCAAGAATTAAAAGGAACAAATAAACTTAGACATTATATGCTTGTACTAACTATTCGTTAAATCATACATAACAATGTGTTTTATAACATCAAGTTACTGATGCGTTTTTTCACTATCAATGTACAACCAACTCATAGTCAACAACTCATATATCTTAGTTTGAAGACTTATATGATATTATCGTCTCACGATCACTCATGATAAATTCCATGAAGTGATTCAAGTGAGCATGGGTTTAATCCAATACTTAGACCTTATGAGCACTCATGAATGTTGTAGCTATCTCTTGCTATGTCTAAAACACTTCAGACAATCTACAAGCCAAATTCATGACAATCTTGCCTCAATACTTACTTCCAAAGTATGATCGACTGTGGACAGTTTGAATAATATAATTATTCTGGACATCAAAACATGCAAAATGAAACAATAGCAAACAATTGACACAAGATAGTAACTTTACTCATAAATAAAATACCTTTTGTTTAATCATCAAATGTCAATTACAATCTATATATTACAAGTTTCAAAATAGCTATCTAATCATTAAAACTAATATTATCCTTTAGCCTAATGCTCCTTGCATGATGCACATGCTTAACCCTACTCAATCCCTTCGTGAGGGTATCTGCTGGGTTGTCATCTGATGATACCCTGTTTACCACGAGGAGTCCTTCTTCCACCCGATGTCTTATGAAGTGATATTTCCTGTCGATGTGCCTGGATCTGCAGTGATCCCTTGGTTCCTTGGTTAAGGAAACCGCACCTCATTGTCACAGAAAATCTCCATAGGCTCCTTTATAGTTGGTACAACTCCAAGGTCTCCGATGAAGTTCTTAAACTATATCACCTCCTTCGACGCTTCGCTTGCTGCTATGTACTCTGATTCGCACGTGGAATCGACTATAATCTCCTGTTTGGAACTTTGCCAAGTTATTGCTCCTCTATTTAGGGTGAAAACCCAGCCCGATTGAGAGTGGAAATTATCTCTGTCGGTCTGTAAGATGGCGTCACTATACCCTATGACTCTTAAGTCGTCACTCCCACCAAGAGTAAGGATCCAGTCCTTAGTCCTGCGTAGGTTCTTAAGAATATTCTTTACCGCAGTCCAGTGAGCTTTACCAGGATTCCCTTGATATCTTCTGAGCATGCTCAAAGCAAAGGACACATCAGGGCGAGTACAAGTCATAGCATACATGATCAAGCCAACTGCGGAAGCATATGGTACTCGAATCATCTCAGCTATTCCAGCCTCTGTACTCGGACTCTGAGTCTTACTCAGTTTGGTATTGCCTTGGATGGGTAAGTCACCTTTCTTGGAATTCTCCATGCTGAAGCGTTTCAACACCTTGTCTAAGTAGGTACTTTGACTAAGTCCAATTAGTCTTTTACTCCTGTTTCTCAATATCCTTATCCCTAGGATCTAAGCAGCTTCTCCAAGGTCCTTCATAGCGAAACACTTCCCAAGCCAGGACTTAACCTCCTGCAACACCAGAAAGCTAACTATACTCCTGCTAGCCTTGACATACACACAAGACTCATCGTCGCTTCTCGAAAATCCAAACTCTTTGACCTTCTCATCGAAACAAAGATTCCATCTGCGAGATGCTTGTTTCAATACATAAATGGATTTATCAAGCTTACACACTCTATTAGGGTACTTTGCATTGACAAAACCCTCTGGCTGACTCATGTAAACATCTTCAGCCAACTGCCCATTAAGGAAAGCGGTTTTAACATCCATTTACCATATTTCATAGTCATGAAATACAACAATGACTAACATAACCCTTATAGATTTAATCTTCGCCACTGGTGAGAAGGTCTCATCATATGCAATTCCATGAGTTTGATTAAAGCCATTCGCAACCAGTCACGCCTTATATGTGTGTACTTTCCCATCCATGTCGGTCTTCTTCTTGAAGATCCATTTGCGGCCGACTGTCTTACGACCCGGTACATTGTCAACCAAGTTCCAAAATTAATTGTCATACATGGACTGAATCTCGCTGTCCATAGCCTCTTTCCACTTTGCAGACTCGGGGCCTGCCATGGCTTCCTTGTAATTTTTAGGTTCATCAAAATTTACCAGTGTGCTATCACTGATAAATGTATCACCCTCAGATGTTATTGTTGGATTAGTGTCTAAGTCCATAACTATTTTGGTATGTACTTGACCCGATGGTGCATGGTCCTTTTGGGTTGCCTTCACCAAAGCAACTTGATAGGATGACTTATGGAGAGAAAGGATTAAATATGATTTATTAATATATTATGTGAATAATATATTAAAGGAGAAATCATATTGTTTAATTAATGTTAGTCAATAATTAATTGGTAATTAGTTTTGTGATTAAAAGAGATTAATTAAACTTAAGGGACTAGAATTGTAATTATAAGATAATTGCAATTTGGGCCATGGATTGCCTTTTATTATAAGGTGGACGAATTCTATGGGGGAAGCCCATATGAAATCGTCCAAGGCCTTAAGGAAAGGGCTCCATGGGTTGCTTAGGGCTTAAGCATCCAAATTAGGGTTTCCTTGTTAGATAACCCTAATTGCCTCCTATATAAAGAGATCCCTTATGACCAAAAACGTGGGTAAGACTTCTCTAGGGTTTGTAGACGTTTTGGGCAACCTCCATCCTCTCTCCTCTTCATCCTCTTGCTTATGGTGTTTGTGAACCATTAGATGAGTGACACTTGTGACTCTATGCTTTCTAAAGTCAATACAAGGAGATTTGGGATTGTTATTGCTACATAACAATGAAGGTAATATTATAAACCTATTATCATGTTAATATGATTACTTGTATGCTAGAACTAGGGTTTATAGTCTTGGATAACTTGCATGTACAATAGAGAAACCTAGATCCAAGCATTAGGGTTTGTATGAGCACATAGGATGTTCTTAGGACCAAAACCCATCAGTGGTATCAGAGACTAGACTGGTTTCTATTGTATTGATGCTTGATATGTATGAAAAAATCGATTTTTTGGTTTCTGGAGGCTGGAATCGCCGAGTCCATAGCTGAACTCGCCGAGTCCATGCAGACTCGACGAGTCCAAGTCTGACTCGACGAGTCAACTCGTCAGATGGAGCATATCTTGGGATTTCTTGCTGTTTTTGCTTTGGGATAGTTACCTTATCATATTAGATCAATATAAATCCGATTTTATGATATATTTGACTATATTCTTGATCTAATTGATGATATTTATCAATTAATAAGATAATTGTTTCCTTATGTGATAATTGATTAATTATTTTGATTAAATTGGTAAATTGTTTTGCAAGAAATCATTAAATAAATCAAATATGGATAATTATGTGATTAAATGTTAATTTAGATTTTTTGTTATTTGATCCTTGTTGTTATGAAAAGTTTCATATTTTCCCCTTTAGGTTTTATAGTTTAAATTTGAACCCAAAAGTTTTGTTGTTTTGAAATTTAAATAGTTAAAACCCTAATGTTTTGAAAAAGGTTTCAAAACTTGCCCTCAAGTTTTGGAATTTAAATTTTGATTAGTTGTTTAATTTTGATGTATATTTAAATTCTAAACCCTAATGTTTTGAAATGATTCAAAACTTGCCCTCAAGTTTTGGAATTTAAAAGTTGATTAAAGGTTTAATTTAGGAATGTTAAATTCTAAAACCCTAGTATTGTTTTGAAAAAGTTCAAATCACTCCCTTATGGTTTTATTAATTAATTAAGGTGTATAATTAAAAGAGGTTTAATAAATCCATAAAGTTTTTGGTTTAAAATTTAATTGAATTAATAGTATAATTGTTAAATTTGACCACCTAATATTTTAAAAGTATAAAATACACCCTATACTATATATATAACATTAAAAGTCTGATAAGTTATTATATAAACTTGAAGATCGATTAGATCTTTGTAAAAGGTATTACGATGAACACAAAACAGTAAATAAGACAAGTATGAATCAAAATATGTCGAATGATTAATTCAAACAATCCTCAGCAGAGCTCGACTAAGAACTTCCGCTGTAGAGGATTTAGGGTTACAAGAACGATAATAAACTTCTGAATAATACTCCGATCTATCTTTTCTAGCGTTACTATCGTTTCAATCGCTTTCATAAGATGCATGCAAGCACCTATATTTATAATAAACCCTACTATACTCACGGATGGACAGGCCCATACCGGAGATACAAAAACGGACTAGCTAACGAGCCCAATAGACGCAACACTTAGTACAAAAATCGACCCAACAATCTCCCCCTTTGCGTCAAATTAGAGCGAGACTACTTCTTCTTCTTGCTTGGGCCAGCAGCGGGTGTCTTCTTTACAGTATCAAACAGACGTGTGATAAGAGCGAGAATAGTCTGTCTGAACCGAATGTATCATTGTATCATGTCATCGAAGTACTTGACATCATCCGCTGAGTTTTGCTTGCATCTGTGGATGATCCCCAAAACATGCTCTAAGCAGATAGTAGTGTACAGATGTTTGTCAGCCAAGGCAAAGAGACATTTCTGTCCTTCGTTTCTGGTGAACATGACAAAATTCCTTCTTGAATCAATTCTGCCCATCTGCATTTGGTTCAGATCACTGGCCGAGCCAACATGAGATATTTTTGGTTTCTTCTTTAATACGCTTGCTATCTCCTGATCCATCAGTGCAACTTCCATGATGTAGCACACCAGCATCCTCTTGAGATGGTCGATGATCGGACCATATTCAGCTTCGTTGGTGAAAAGGATGTTGTGCAAGATAATCCAATCATGGGGATTGAGATTCGGAAGATCTGTAAGGGAAATGGCATGCTCGGTTTTGGCAGATCCCTGAAGTACCTTGAACCGAACGTTAATGAAGTTCCCTTCAGTGTACGGCTTCAAGACCCGAACGTTGATAATCTTCTGAGCGCTCCAAGTTTGATACTAAGGTTGAGCAGCCTTCAGATAGAAATCGATTAAGTCCCGATCAACCTGTGGATGAGGATGAGGGAACTCTGCAACGTTGGAGAAGGCGTGAAAGATGAACGCCTTTCGGATCAGTGGCATGTCAAACTGAGAATCGACAATATTGGAACAGTTAAACGAAATAATGGGTTCCAGCCACAAGATACTCGGTGTGTCGATGGTTTCTTTTATCATCCTCTCGAGAGTCCAAGCAGGAAAAAGAGATTTCCTACTCTCAAGAAGGTCGTGGGCTTCCTTCTGTTTTCGTTCAGCTTCTTCAGCCTCTTTTGCCACACGAGCACTGACATCAGCCTCATTGCGTCGACTTCTACGCTTCAACAAGTCGGCAATGGTTTCTTTGTCTTCTTCATCTTCTTCCTCAGCAATAGTTTTGCCTTTATCTTTCACACCCGAACCGGAGGCTTGGCCTACTGGAGGAGGTTCGGTAGTGTGAGTTGCCTTTGAGGAATGAGGTGGTTGGGAAACAGACTCCTTCTCTCCCCCTTGTTTCGGAATGGACACGAAATCAAGTAGCCCTTCGATTTTACTTAACAGGGCAAGGGAGGGAGCAAGCTTCTTTGCAAGGGTACGCCTCACAGAATAGTTAAGGATAGGATCATGTGCTTCGAGGATGTTTGATATGGCTGAGTGGACATCCGAAACACACATCTTAATCACCTCCCTTTCGGACCGAAGAGATTCAATCTCCTGTTGAGAATGGGAGAGTTGAACACTCTTGACCTTCAGAGCAGTGGTCTTCTTGGCAAGAACATCCATAAGAGAGTTCTTAGCAGCCAAATCTTCTTGGAGCTTCGAGAGACGCTCGTCTATGGTGGTGCAAAAGGCTGAGTTGTCGTCAGAAAGCGTTTGACGAAATGAAGCGAAGGACTTCAACTCAGTTGAGACAGACGTTGTCAACTGTTGAACAATTGGTTCCAACGTAGTCTTCACAGCATTTGCACTCTCCTGTAAAGACTTTAACAGGGAAGAAGCATCAGAAAATAGTTTATCGACTTTTTCGGTCGCAGCCTGGCAGGCTTTTGTTGAGGCGTCGATGGCGGAGGTTGCAGAAGCAATGGAATCTTGCTGAGCCTTAGAGAAAGCGTCAACAATTTTCTGAACTGCATCTTCAGAAAGGGATGACTGAGAAGTGGAAGATGAGGCAATGAGCAAATCAACTTTGTCATGGAGCTCCTTGAGATGTCGTTTTGTAACGGGAGCATCATCATCGTCATCACTCTGAATTTGAAACGAACTATAGTAGACCGAGTCAAACGTCATATTTTCCCCGCCAAGGAATGGTTCTTCACCCTTTGAAACATGACCAGGAGAAGGTGGTGGTGGTGAAGCTGGTGGAGCTGAAGTATGGGTAGGTTCAGGTTGGGTTGTTTCGGGTATAGGTGTAGGTTCGGATGCGTTTTTGGTTTCGGGTGCTGGGGTGGTTTCGGGTGCATTAGTATGAACCCCCGTATCAGATACGTTGGCTCTAACATTTTTAGTGGATGTTGTGGTTGCTTCGGTGAATATGGGTGTAGGTATGGGGATTGAAGTGGGTGGTATTGAAGTAGTGGAAGTTATGGGGGGAATAGAAATAGGAATGGTTCTAGGTGGGGAATTAATGGGAGAAGGAGAGACATGAACCTCTGGAGTAGGAGATCTGGGTGGAGTGTTGCCTCGTGGAGAATCGTCAGAATCCGAACTCTCACCCTCAGACTCGCTTGAGGAGGAAGCGATGATCAGCTTACGCTTGGGCTGAGTTTTTCGGCGCTTTGGCTGCGGAGACTGAGCAACCTTGGTTGGTTTCCTCTTCTTTGGAGAAGGGCCTTTAGCCCCTTTCGCCACCTGTTTCCCTTTTTCAGCCTTCTTGCCTCTTGGAGCAGGCTTGTCGGCGTCATGAATACACTTCAACATCTCCGGAGTGAGATCCCTCGGACCAGAACGCTTGAATCCTTTGTACGTCTGGATAATCCGACTATCAGCAGGAACATCACCATACATGGTTTCCGGAATTGAACCGTTGAATGGAAACTTGGAAGCGTCCGAGATAATGATCTTCGTGGTATGGAATGTACCAATCGAAGACATTGGAGCACCAGCGACAATGGGGACGTGGTACTTGTCCATCACCCATTTCGTGACCAAAGTCCAGAACCTGGCGTAAGAAATTTCAGAATGCCTGGATGTAGAGGAGAGACTCTGGATGAGTTGTTGCCACAAAATAGACCCGTAATCCATGTTGATGCCATTGTAGACACCATACCTTATTGACAAGAACAACCGACTAGCACCATCAGATCCATCGCTTCTTTCAGATAACCCTTTGAATAAAACAGTGAACATCCCGTTCCACTGTGGCGGTAGGCACGCCTTCTTGAACTTGGAGACGGAAGAAAGCACCTCCGTATAACCCATGTTGTAAAACATGTTGAATAAATGCCCCATAGGAATCGATTCTGGGTTAACCCTCGAGGAATCAGGTTCAAACCCTACCAGCGAGCAAAATCTTTGCTTTGAAATCGAGGCCTTGTGCTGAAAAATGTCAAAGAAGATTCTATCCACGACCTTGTCGTAGTGAGCAGTCGCAAAGATCTGCGACAGGAACTCCATCGGAACGGATTCTGCTCGTGTAAGTGCAGGAGCAATCGGCGAAAACTTCAAGCACTCGATAATGGGGAACATGAAGGCATCGTAAACATGTGGGGATAAATCGATGATTAGGCTTTGTTGTTGGCGAATAGGCAGAATGTGGGATGTCGCGTTAACTGAAGATGAATCTGCCATTGCTTGAAGAAAGTGGAGAAGATGATGAACAGTGAAGGTTCAGGGATTTCTTGCGCTCTGGGAATTTTAATTGCAGTAAAGATGTAAACGGTAGAGGATGTTGCCTTTTATACTGTGGGGTAAGGAGAGAGAAAGATCTTCCCAAATCTTCTATCAAAAAACGAAGAGTTTTCCGGAGTTGACTGATGCGTGACAGTTGGGGTAGCCGATGATCACGCATGAGAGAGAGTGTCAGATACCAAAGAACACGCCTCCCATCAAGCGCGGTTTGGATATGAACCGTTTCAGATTCACACGCGCCTTTCTTGCGTCATTTGGAGATTAAACATTTCCGATTCTCACGCATGCCCTTTTAGCGCTGTTTGAAATCAAGTCGATTAGACTCCCGCCTGAGTCAGCATGTCCTCATCTTATCCCTTTAAATTGTAACGACATCTTTTGAAAAATATCGCCACGTGGATTAAAATCAACCACAGCCTTTAATCGACTGCCAATCCAAGTAAAATGCCTGGTAATTAATAGAACCTGAATTTTGGAAAATCAAAGATTTTCGTGCTTAGGGTGTCAAAGAAAAGAAATAAAGCAAAATTTTTGGGAAAAATGTGATGTCAATAAAGACACGAAACAAATGATCCCGGGCACGAATCTCTTCCTTCAAAGTCAAGAGAGACCTTAAAGTGTTGGTATGGTTTCCCGTTGGATGACGATCAAACACTTGTTAAGAAGTGTTGAAAGGCTTCTTTTAATTAGGCTTATTAGGGTGGCTTTCGCTTCGATTCAACATTCCTAATCTTGATATAAGATAGAAAGTGAACGAAGTACTTGTGGGACCGGTGTAGTCTGTTGAACAAGTAGGTTGGGAATAATTTAAACTGGCTGGGAAGATAAAATAAATCTCAACAAAAATTTAAAACTAGATCCCAAGGGAAGAAATGTTATGGGTGTTAACAATTTCATAGGAATCACACAAAGGAAAATTTAAGATTTCAAGGAGGTACATCCGTCACTTCAATGGTGAAAACTAGAGCAAATTAATTGTTCACCGCCAATTCGTATTGGGTATTGAATTTTGGGTTTCACTTAGATCGTAGTGACACGAAACTAAGATCATAAACACAGAAATTGTGTAACCATAAACCTCAGTGGTAATTTCTGAGAGTCTCAAGGGTTACTTTTGTGAAACGAAAGTGATGGAGAAATGCAATTTAAATGGTGTAAGAAAACAAAGTACCTCTGCTGTGAAAAACTGGGCCAAGCAGAAAACTCTTATCTCATGTGAGAAGTAAGTTAGGTAGCTCATGATTAGAATAAATAGAAAAGCCTAATTGGGAAGACAAGGTTTGTTTATACCAAGTCAGTAAGGCCTATTATTCAGAATCAAGTGAGGCTTTGGACACATACGACAGCATGCTTCTAGGGACACTTAGCTAATTCAATAATTTCCCCACACACATAAAATTAAAGCAAAAAAAAAATAAAGAACAAAATATTTTTGGAGTTTTTATGAATAAATAAAAGATGAAATAAAAAAAACAAAAGAAAAGAAAATTACTGAAAAGAAGTAATGAAAATAAGAAAAAAAATAATTAAAAAAAAACTTTGGAACCGAACCCGAGCATTCAGTTTATTTCGGGTAAGAAAATTTTTGGAACCGAACCCGAACGTTCGGTCTATTTCGGTTACCACAGAAAATAGATTTTCAAAAAGAGAATAACTTTGATAATAAAATAAATGCAATTGGAGTAATTATACATAAGATCTGCAACCAAGAAAACTACCTTTGATTGATGAGCAAAAAGCAGATTATTCAATCGAACCTGAGCGTTCGGTTCATTTCGGTACATTAGTGCAAGACCCGAACCCGAAAGTTCGGTTTATTTCGCTTCTTACTTTTGAGTTTGAGAGGTAATGTTTGGTACTGACTCCGATTCCATCATACCTAGCCCTTGTAGAATTTTGTTGAACGATGCTTCAGGAAGAGCTTTGGTGAAGATGTCAGCCAGTTGATCAGTGGTTCGAACAAAATGAATTTCGACGTTCCCATCTTCCACATGATCTTTAATGAAGTGATACCTCAGTGCTATGTTCTTATTCTTCGAGTGTTGCACTGGGTTATGACAGATCCTAATTGCACTTTCTGAGTCGCAATATAGTGGGATCTTTTTCATATTGAGTCCATAATCCCGGAGTTGACTTTGGATCCAAATCACTTGAGAAGTACAGGAGGCAGCTGCAATATATTCCGCTTCAGCTGTAGATAAAGACACACAGGTTTGTTTCTTTGATTGCCAACTAACTAACTTTCCGTCTAGGAATTGGCAGCCTCCCGTGGTGCTTTTCCTGTCTAGTCCACAACCTCCAAGGTCTGCATCTGAGTAGGCTTGAACAAAGAAGCTTGAGTTGGATGGATACCATAGGCCTAAAGAGGTAGTTCGCTTGAGATAACGGAGTATGTTCTTCACTGCAAGCATATGAGGTTCACGCGGATTCGCCTGAAATCTAGCACAATAACAAACAGAGAACATGATATCAGGCCTGCTAGCAGTAAGATACATCAGTGAACTGATCATCTGGCGATAAAGTGTAATATCAACTACTGGCTTATCCAATGATGGAGTAAGCTTGGTGCCGAACGCCATTGGAACTTTAACCTTTGAATCTCCCATCATGCCAAATTTTGCAAGGAGAGTCTTCGTGTAAGCTTCCTGATTAATAGAGATGCCTTCGGGTCCCTGTCTAATATTTAAACCAAGGAAAAAGTTAATTGGACCCATTGAGCTCATTTCAAATTTAGTCTCCATCAACTTTCTGAATTCAGCCGTTAAGCTAGGATTCGTTGAGCCAAAGATGATATCATCGACATAAATTTGAACTATCATAAGTTGGTTACCTTCCTTCTTACGAAAGAAGGTTGGGTCAACCGAACCTTGTTTGAATTTGGACATCTTTAAAAACTTGGTTAGCGTTTCATACCAGGCCCTCGGAGCTTGTTTCAGTCCATATACAGCTTTGTCCAAAATGTAACAGTGATTGGGATACCTTTCATTGACAAATCCAGGAGGTTGCTCCACGTACACGGTTTCTTCAAGTTCACCATTTAGAAATGCACACTTGACATCCATTTGGTAGACCTCAAAGTTTTTGTGTGCAGCATAGGCAAGAAATATTCTAACGGATTCCAGCCTAGCAACAGGAGCGAAAGTTTCTTCGTAGTCGATTCCTTCCTCCTGACAGTATCCTTTCACTACCAGACGGGCTTTGTTTCGTATCACGTTACCTTCCTTGTCCATCTTATTTCTGAAGACCCATTTGAGACCAACAACTGAGGCATCTTGAGGAGTTGGAATGAGACGCCAAACTTTATTCCTTTCGAATTCATTTAGTTCATCTTGCATAGCTTGAACCCAATCAGAGTGATCAAGAGCAGTGTTAACTATCTTTGGTTCAACTTTTGAGACGAAGGATTTATGCATACAGAATTCTACTTTTGAAAATAAGGAAGTTTGTTTTGCCTTTAGTTGTGATCGGGTCAGGACCGTTTCAGAGACATTACCGATAACCTGATAAACAGGATGATCTTTGGTCCATTTGACAAGAGGAGGGTAATTTGGATCATAAGATGGATCCAATTCAGCGTTTACCATCTCTTCTAGTTCAGATTGACTATCATAGTCGTAAGACATATCTGCATTCTCCCCCTCGACAGATAAGCTTTCAGGTGTGTCTTGAGTTTCTGGAGCTGTAGGAGTTTCGTGCGGTGTTGAGCTTTCGGGTACAACTGGACTTTCGGGTGCAGATGAGCTTTCAGGAGCAGCTGGAGAATAGTTCTCCCCCTCAACATGTGAGCTTGCCTGTGATGATGAAGATGTGCCCTCCCCCTCAACTGAAGTATTGTGCTGTGGAGGGTCGTCAGAACATGATCCTCCTTCATTCATTCTCTTTGCAGTGTCTTCGATGAGTTGCTTCAGATGATCTACTTTGTTGTCTGCTGTACTCGCTTCTGAGAGTATTGCCTTCTCTGGTTCATCAAATAACTCGACGAACTTCTCAAATAGGTTTGCAATCGAGGCTGTGACTTGGCCTGTGTGAGAAAAGATTTCTCCAATTGTGCCTTCTTTGGTCTTAAGCTTTTTGACATAGCTATCATCAAAAGTCATATAATAGGTTTCTTCTATTTTCCTCGAGCGCTTGTTTAACACCCTGTAGGCTTTAGAAGTGAGAGAATAGCCCAGAAATATCCCTTCATCGGCTTTGACATCGAACTTGTTACGATGTTCTTTAGAATTGAAGATGAAGCACCGTGAGCCGAATACATGGAAAAATTTGACATTTGGCTTCCTGTTGTTGATGATCTCATAAGGAGTGAGAGTAAATCGCTTATTGAGATATGACCTGTTCTGCGTAAAACAAGCAGCAGCAATAGCATCAGCCCAAAAATATAAAGGTAAAGAAGCAAAACTTAGCATGCTTCGGGCCGCCTCACACAAAGATCGGTTTCGTCTTTCGACAATCCCGTTTTGTTGAGGAGTGTAGGGAGCTGAGAAGTTATGACTGGTTCCTTTGTCGGCTAAGAATTCTTCGAATTCTTTATTTTTGAACTCTAGACCATTATCGCTCCTGATGTTGCGAACGACTTTCTTTAGCTGTACTTCAATCTGCTTGATAAACGTCTTCAGCTTGAGAGTCGCTTTAGATTTGTGCTTCAGAAAGAACACCCATGTAAAACGCGAGAAATCATCAATGATGACAAGAATATACTTGCTACTGCCGATGCTTTCGATAGATGATGGACCACACAAGTCAATGTGAATTAAGTCTAATGGTTCAACAACTTTAGTGTTTACAATCGATGGGTGACTTTGCCGACTCTGCTTCCCCATTTCACACGCAACACATAAATGTTCTCGATCGAATTTGAGCAATGGAAGACCTCGAACATGACCCCCTGTGACAAGTTTGTTTATATCTTTGAAGTTGAGATAAGAGAGCCTTCGGTGCCACAGCCAGCTTTCGTTAGATTGAGCTTTGGATAACAGGCCGATAGCTGGATTCCCTTTGATAGGTTTGAGGTTCAGGGGAAACATTTCGCCTTTGCGCTCCGATTTGAGAATGACTCTTTTCGTTTTCTTCTCAATTATTTCCGAACCCTCATCATCAAATGAAACCTTGAGACCGGTACCTCCAACAAGCTGAGATACACTGATGAGGTTGTGCTGTAGTCCTTCAACGTATGCAACCTTCCTAATCGTAAAATCACCATTTGTAATCATTCCGTAGCCTTTTATGGTGCCGAAGGAGTTGTTCCCGAACTTGACATTTCCACCATTTGAAAGAGACCTAAACTCCCTCAGTTCCTCCTTCCTTCCTGTCATGTGACGTGAGCAGCCACTATCAATGTACCATTCTTCGTCAAACTGCTCGTCACTGATAACCTGCAAAAATTAAGCAGATTTAGGAACCCAAAGTTTCTTGGGTCCACGTGAGCCTTTCATAGGAACAAGAATAGTAAGAGAGATGTCAACAAGATATGTTCTTTTTATTAAAGTTGTTTCATCTTTCTTTTTAATGGTGAAAACCTTAATTTTATTGGGATTTGTTACAGTCGGTTTGGATTCAGGTTTAGGCACCGGGACATTGGAATGCTTTTGATCGGTTTTGACTGAGGAAACCTTCGATTTTCCTTTCAAATCTGTTGAAGATTTTGGATTTTGAGTATTAACAGAATTGGATTTAGAATGAGGTTGAGAGGAATTAGAAGAATTAGAAGAAGAAGAACGAGAGAAGTTAGACTGAGATGAGTTCTTGGCTTGAGATTCTAAGTGACCCTTTTGTTTTTGATCATTAGTGGGACCGAAGCTAGATCTTTGGTCTCTTTTGCTCTCGGAACCGAACCTCTGCTTTCGGTAGATAGTGTTTTCTGAACCGAACCTTTGCTTTCTGTTGTCAAATTTTTCCGAACCGAATGTATCCTTTCGGTTGTTTTGACCTTCATAACCGAACCTCTCTCTTCGGTTGTTATGACTTTCTTGTGACCTAACAGTGTTTTTCTCTGACTTTAAATTTCTGTCATGATAAGAGAAATGGGCATTCTGAGATTGCCAGAACTGTTTTCTTTTAGAGAGATTCTTCTTGTATCTCTGATTCCTTTGTTGTTTCTGATTTCTCACCTGCTTCGGCTGACGATGGATATTCGCTTTTTGTTTTTGCTTTCTGTCAGCAGGTTCACTTTGAACTGACGAAGCTTCGCTTGAAGGAGTGACTTCTTTTGCAGGAACTCCTTTTTCTTCAGGAACACCTTTTGTACCACTAGTACTTGGCACGTCGAAGCTATCAGGCTTGTTCAAAGGCTCTGGCACATATCTGCCTTTGGTTTTCCATGAAGTCCTTTCTGACAGACCAACTGTTTCGTCAACATTGTCCATAGGAGTAGACCAGAAGAACTCATCACAACCATCAGCATTGTCTTCGTTTACAATAGCTGTGAGTTCGGCTGTCTGATGTTCTGTTACACCTGTGACTTTATACACCTGATTTGGAGTTGTTCTCACCTTTTGGTATACAACAACCTTTTCTTCAAGGATCGGGGACTTTTGTTGGGACAGACGAGCAAACTCCACAAAATTTTCTGAAATAAGATTTTTGTGGTTTTTGGGTTCGCTCTTGACAAACTCTGAACAGTCAACTGTGTCTTTAATAGAAATTTCACTCATATCATCGTCCTCATTGAGCTCAGATGCATTTTCAACATCAATTTTATTTTCTGAGCTCAGCTTGGCATTCAATGAGTCAAAGTTTTGTATGGTTTCGGTTCTTAGTTTTAGTTTATCATTTTCATCCAAAAGATTTTTCAGCATGTCTTTATGGTCCTTGGACTTTATGAAAGATTCGATTTTGTCTAGACCATACATATATGTCGGGTTAACATCCTCAGACGAAACAACACTTTCACAGTTATATGCTTCAGCGTCAATTTCATCCTCCTTAAACTCAAGGAAGGGCAAAATCATGTGATGAATTTTCTGCCCTGTTTCACAGTTTAAATGAAGTTGAGTGATATTAGTGTAAAGACGCTTAGCAATTAAACAAAAGACATTTCTCTGTTTTAAAAGTTTTAAATTGTCTCTTTGTAAATAAATGTTTTCATCCTTGGATTTGATTAACTCTGACTCCTTTAGCTCGATCCACATCCTTCGTTCTTCACTCTTTGAAGATACCCTACTTATTTGGTCAGTTAGGTTAGAATTGGTGACTCGTGTTTGAGTTAAACTGCTGTCTAGATGAGAGATTCTTGAATTGACATTTTTTAATTCCTTTTCATATGAACTTTGTGGAACTTTGAATGAAACAAAAACTGATTGTACCTTCTTGATTAATTCATCAAGATCGTTAAACTGCACGCCGAGAGGTTTTGCTGTGGAGCACAAGTCCTCTCGCTCCTTTGTGTCTTCATTCCCACCATCTGTGTTGTATCCCCTCATCTGAGACACGTCTGACACCATTAAACACTTTCCACCGCTCCCTTCACCTTTTGCAACATAGGCCTTTCCATGAGATGGCTTCCTGACTTCATCGTCTTCAGAATCAGTTGACCAGACTTCCACGCCACCGAACTCATCATCCGCTACCGAACCCTGCACAATTAAAGCATTCATGGAGGGGTTAGCAGTGGATTTCTTTCTTTTGACCTCTTCCAGCTTTTTCAACAGCACAATTTCTTCGTCTTTTTCTTCATCCTTTTCTGCCATTTTCTTGAGAACACAATCTTTGGCATAGTGGTTCTTTCCTCCACAATAATAGCAGCTCACACCCGAATCTCCTTCAGCTTTCGGTTCCTTCTTTGGTTCTTCTGCTTTCGGTTCTTCCCTAACCTTTTCAGAGCTGTAACTTCCCTACCAATTTCGGTTCTTATTTGCAGGGAACCTTTTCTTGATGAACCTCTTTGGGTTTGAGACCATCATTGCATAGTCTTCAAAGGTAAGGTCATAATCCTCTAGGTTGAGGTCTTCATCTTCCATCACAACTTTGCTTTTGGACAGAAGGGCCAATGATCCCAAGCTAGAAACCACATTTTTCTCCTGTAACACAATCTTTTCTTGAGATTTCAAAATCCCTACCAGTTTCGCCAAAGAGTAAGATTTGAATTGCTCATGCGCTTTAACAATGGACACAACCGCTCTCCACTCAGATCTGAGACCGTTAAAAAATGTAACCTTTTATTCAATCAACTTCCTTTCAATATCAGGTTTAATCATCTTACTAAGAAGATGATTGAAGCGATCAAACGTCTGAGTTACAGTTTCTTCAGGACTCTGCTTGAATTCACCAAATTCAGACAAAAGCAAGGTTTGAATGGAATGCTCAAGATCTTCGTCCGTAGAATATAACTCTCGCAGCCTATCCCATATTTCTTTGGTAGTGCTACATGAACTCACTAGCCTGAAAGTGTCAGATTGAAGAGCGAATCTGATTAGTCTCAACGCTTTAATATCGCACTGAAATTTATCTTTTTCGTGTTGAGCAATATCTTTAACGTCTTTCAAAAGATCATTATACTCCTTCTGAGTTTTAATAATTCTTGAAGTTGCTGAATGAGCGAATGGTCCAGATACGATTGCTTCCCAGATGAGATATCCATTGTCCTCAGATTCGATGACATAATCTTCAAAGTGATGTGCCCAGACCTCGTAATCTTGGGTGTAAAGGATGGGAATCTTTGTCGTTGATCCAATGCTGTTTGAGATGTTGATGGGATTGGATTATGATTCGTCCATGCTTGATCGAATAACCTGTTTAAAAGATCAGACTTGTAATATATTAAATTAGGGCAACACAAATAAATGTTGAGTTACGTCAATTATGGGATGACGGCTCAATAAATATCAGTAAATGCGGAATAACCCTAATCACAACCTTTTTCACAGAAAAGAAGTGTATGAATTACACAGCCTCCTGCTCTGATACCAATTGATAAGTTATTAAATAAACTTGAAGATCGATTAGATCTTTGTAACAGGTATTATGATGAACACAAAACAGTAAATAAGACAAGTATGAATCAAAATATGTCGAATGTTTAATTCAAACAATCCTCAGCAGAGCTCGACTAAGAACTTCCGCTGTAGAGGATTTAGGGTTACAAGAACGATAATAAACTTCTGAATAATACTCCGATCTATCTTTTCTATCATTACTATCGTTTCAATCGCTTTCCTAAGATGCATGCAAGCACCTATATTTATAATAAACCCTACTATACTCACGGATGGACAGGCCCATACCGGAGATACAAAAACGGACTAGCTAACGAGCCCAATAGACGCAACACTTAATACAAAACTCGACCCAACAAAGTCTAACATTATATATATGTATGAGTAAAAGTCAGTCTTACCGTTAGTAGGCCTCATTCACGAAGCTGGTCTATAAGGGGTGTTTAAGGAAATTGCCTATAAAATGGCGATTGAATGGGTATCCAGTCTTACCCACCGCACTCTTGACTAGTGGAGGGTCGTTAGCCGAACGGGTAGGATAGGACGAAACCATCCATTATAGGTATAATGAATTATTGAAGTAACCAAAATGTTTTTCAAATTCCCAATCTTAGTTACTTAGGCAAAAGTGAATTGATGCAATTCCATGAAATTACGCTTTGTGCCCTTGCGAAGACGTTAGTGGAGCGCGTGTGGTTTATCGGCACACTAAATGGTTCTAAGCAAAGGTAGCAAAGGGTGACTCAATGTTTGTCATAGTTCGGTGGAGTGTGTGTGGTTTACCGGCACATCGAATAGGTGATTGTAACATGTGAGGGCACCATGTAAGTTTGCATGGTTATTCACACCCGCTTTGTGATCCTCGGCATCCCAGTCACAAACAAGAGGGGCATATCGAGATTTAAACATGCCATTGAAAGTTCAATGAATCTCAAAGGATCTAGGAGTTTTCATAGATTTAAAACTTAAATTTCTTTTTCGTTTTTCATGGTGGAAATTAGTGAATCGTCATTCACTTACCTTCAAATGTTCTGCAATTTGGGTTACGACATCCCTCTCCCGAGTTGTAGAATATTGTGTTGGGTCCTAGCCTTAGTATCTCATTTGGGTGATTTACTAAGGACTCAATCAATCAACTAACTTGAATTTGTTTTCTCCCGTTTTGTAGATGTCAAAGTTCGACAACTATGGTCTTCCCAAATCCTGTGGAACAAGCATTCCACATGAAGATGATATTCCACGATTCGATCGAGGAACAAGAGATCATACTTCACTTCCTCCTCCTCCTCCAAATTATTCTCCCTAACCCACAAGTTCAAAGGCTTGAAAAGTTCAAGATCACTGAAGCCGTTTTGGCAAGTAAACATAAAGAAGGAAAGTCGGTGTGTGCACACGTCCTAGGGATGAAGTCACACATTGATAGGTTAAGAATGTTGGGATCCGTTGTCTGTGAGGAAATGGCTGTTGATTGGGTTCTTCAGTCACTTCCTAACTCATATAGTGAGTTCGTAAGAGAGTACTAAATGATGAACCGCGACGTGACCCTTATAGATCTCACCTATATGCTTATTGCTGCTGAATCAGCAATGGTTTGGCGTAATAGAAAAGCAAAGTTGATTGGTGAATCTACCTTCAAGACCTTTATGGATATAAACAATGGCAACGAAAAACATGCTATGATCGAAAAATTTGATCATAAGAGAAAGGCAATGTCTAAAGTAGTTCCATGTCATGTTCCAAAAGAGTCAATTTGCTTTTATTGCCAAGAGAAAGGGCATTGGAGACGAAGCTGCCCCATTTAGCTAAGAGATCTAAGAGATGGGAGAGTCGAAACGTATGGCTCTAATATAGGTAAAATCCACTAACTAACTCTTTTAAGCTTCTATTCTAGATTATTAATACATAATGTGATAAGATTACAATTGATGTTTTGTAGAATCGAAGAAAAGAAAGGGAGCTTAAAGGAAGAAGTGAGCAGAATCTAACCGTGAAGAAATGGATTTCAATCGTATTTCTCGAAGATTAGATTCTTAAGCTACTACTTAGAGTTAGAATTAGATTGCTAAGAAAGATGTATTAGCATAAGTTTTTCAATGAGTTGCATTGTAAGGACAAATTTTTCCGCATAAAATAAATTTTGATTTTTATATTATCCTTGCAATGGGGTGTATAAAAAATTGATGTTAAAATGTTTCTATTATTAGTAATAATGGATTTGGTTCTTATTATGTTATTTATGGAAAGTCGAGAGTTTACCAAATGGGGAGAGTTTCTCATCGCCCAAGTTTCAATTGGACAGAAACTTGGAATCATGCAACTTGGTTGCACGATGAATGAGAAATTTCATATTTGGAAATTAGACTAATTCGTTGACAAAATGTCAAGTGAAGGACAAGGAGATCGAGTACACAAAGTTATGTGTTGATCAAATCCACCATAAGAGTAACAAAGATATTCGTCATGATTTACTAAAGGTTTAGTAAATGTGATTATACTCACAAGATTAAGTGTAATTCTAGATTGATTGAAAAAGGTTTAAATCAATAATAGAACGAATAACAAGAATCAAGTAGGCAGAAAGATAAAAGTTTCTCCATTCTAAGAAGAAGGGAGAGTAGCTTTTATGCTTTATGATAGGTCTTAATGATTAAGAACCATATCTTAATTGATCCTCTAAGTGAGTCTTAGTACAATTATATGTCTAAGAAGAGGAATCAAGAATTGAAGAAATGGTTAAATCAAGAAGTCTATCATACTTCCTTCCAATAACAAGTCTTAAAGTTAAGATTGTGACAATGAGTGAAAAGTATTAAAGGTCTATAACATTCATCAAATGTGGAAAGTTGTGATGTCTTGAATAAGACAAAGACCAACTAGGACCAATTTATGAAGTGTTTTGATAAAAACTACACTAACTCTTGAATATTTGTTTGTCAAGAAATGTTCATTGACAAGAGAATCTTATATGTCAAGGAGTCAGTGGGAGTCTTATTGGTCTTGAAAGGTTTCAAGAACAAATCAAATAAACCTTATCAATCATCACTAGCACATGAGTTGAGGTTTACAACCTATCGTGTTGACATTATTTGGTTTCTGTGTTGTTCCAATTGAGTTAATTATGCATATGAGTTCTCATTTTGAACGCATAAAAGGCAAGGCACCTTAATCAATGAAAGGTACATTGATAGGAAAAGGTGAGATGCTTAACTACTTGGAAGACGTGGTGGGCAGCTGTGCTACCATAAGGCAAGAAATCGAGATTAAGAACGTTCGATCCATATGAGGTTGAATTTGTCGTGAACTTTGGTTTTGACAAATTCACATGGATAGGAACACATACACCGTTCAAATCTAAGTGTCATAAGATTTCCTCCTTCATGAAAATGATTGTGAGGAAATGCTTTCACTAAGAAAGATTTTAGGAAGATAGTGATTGTAAAATTGCATTCTCGAATTCGATTATGGTTACGGTATCCCTTTCCATAATTTGAATTGTGAGGTTTGGCTATTGTTTACACACACATATGAACTATCTAAGGCAAAGGTGTATAAGTTCAAGAAGCCTTGATAAAAGATTATCAAAGCACTAAGTATTAGAAACATGAACTTAAGAAATTCAATAAGCATTGTTTTTCTGAAAGTTAAGCTGTTTCTAAAGACATGTGGAAGCTAGTGGGAGCAAAAGTGTTATGTTTTATAATAATCATCATGATAGTGGGAGCATAAAAGTTATGATTGTATGATTATTAAGGCACGTATTGCAAGTTGGCAATATTAATTATAGAAAACAAGAGTTATACCTTGCAAAGTCGTAAGGGTTGTAAAGTTGTTTTGCTATAATTAAGGGAAAAAATATTATGCTTCATTTCAAATCTAAAGGATTAGGTTGAGAAATGTTAATAAATTTAGTCAAAGGTACATAGTGTGTTCTTAAAATTTTGATTATGATTACGGCATTCCTCTTCACAATTCGAATTTTGAGAACATAGCAAATAAAACATTGTGCGTCGTGTCCCATACGCTTCGGGCATAGGATCGATTGCAAATGCTTTAATGTTTGACCATTCTAAAATTTTCCAAATGTCGAGTGCATTTAGAGGGAAAAGGGACTAGAATTGGTTTTGACTAAAATAATTAAACAACTATCAAAGGACAATCCAAAGTTTGACGAGGATTGGTCGCTTGTGAATAGTTGGAAGCATGGTATTGGATGGACCATATCGATATTATTATGAATAGAAAAGATTCTATTAAGAATGAGTTGTCATATGGAAATTATGGAAATGTTTCTATATTGGATGGACCATATCGACATCATTACGAATAGATAAGATTCTATTAAGAATGAGTTGTCATATGGAAAATATGGAAATGTGTCCATATTGGGAATTGAATATTGAAAATCTATGTCTAGATTAGAAACTTTTATGCAAAAGGATGTTCAAAGGAATGTACTTTGAGTGAGAGACATCATATCTAAGGAATCGTCTTGTAACAATCTCCGATAGAGGACTTTGTAATATCATTGGCAATAGTCTTTGTGACTTTGGTGCAGTGAATTTACGAAAGGACAATTGCATAAAATGTTAGATACTAGCATATTCTATAAGTAGCAAGAATTTGATATTCTTTCACTTATGAAAAAGGATTTGGAGTTGTGAAATGAGAATGATTGGAAATGTGCTCAATTTGGTCTATTTCACAAAGTAAGAACCATAGGTAAACATTGTGTGCATACTAGGAGCATGGGACAAGTTTAATAATTAGAGTAAGAAGTTGATTACCCGAAACGAAAAATAATGAGTAATCGATATGGTGATAAATAAAAGGAGTTTTATTTATACTCAAAGGTTTGAGGCCATATGGGATTAGTATTATTCTTGTGTTTCACATTTGCATGTTTTGACTTCTAGAATAATTGAACTTATTAAGAATAATCGAATTGTTCGAACGGGCCACATTCGTTCATATGTTGGAAGTAGATATGAATAAAGACTGTCGTGAATTGGTGTGTGGAATGTCTTCAAGAGTATTAGACATAAGCAAATGTTTGATGCAACGTTCATGAGTGCTTATAAATATGAATTTGAGCATTGGATTAAACCCACGCTCACTTGGATCACTCCATGAATTGCATCACGAGTGATTGGTGAGACGATAACATCTTATATTCTTGAAACTGAGATGTGTGAGTTGTATCTTGCGAATCGGTTGCACATTGATAATATGTAAACGCACTAGTAACTTGGTGTTATAAAACATATTGTTGTGTGTGATTCGGTGAGTGAGTGCAAGCAAGCATTGTATCAAAGTTTATCCGTTCCTTTTATCCAAAGTAGGATAAAAGCGATATCTTTGGGCCCCTCGATGGTTTAGTGATGACAAACGTAAATGCTCAGCCGGGCTAGGGCTAATTTGATTTGTTCAATTAGTCAGTCGTCATAAATCGGAAATCGAGATATAGTACAAAGAGAATGATTTGAAATCATGTCTCATATGATATCTAGAATGGAGGAATATATGATCCCTTATCTAAGGACACGCGTATCTGATAAGATCAGATTTGACAGCGGCTTTGGAAAGCTACGATTGCAGATCAAGATCTGAAGTCATACGCATAATAGTTATTAGACTTATCCAAGTGGGAGACTGTTGGATTAGTGTCTAAGTCCATAACTATTTTGGTATGTACATGATCCGATGGTGCATGGTCCTTTTGGGTTGCCTTCACCAAAGCAACTTGATAGGATGAATTATGGAGACAAATGATTAAATATGATTTATTAATATATTATGGGAATAATATATTAAAGGAGAAATCATATTGTTTAATTAATATTACTCAATAATTAATTGGTAATTAGTTTTGTGACTAAAAGAGATTAATTAAACTTAAGGGACTGGAATTGTAATTATAAGATAATTGCAATTTGGGCCATGGATTGCCTTTTATTATAAGGTGGACGAATTCTATGGGGGAAGCCCATATGAAATCGTCCAAGGCCTTAAGGAAAGGGCTCCATGGGTTGCTTAGGGCTTAAGCATCCCAATTAGGATTTTCTTGTTAGATAACCCTAATTGCCTCCTATGTAAAGAGATCCATTATGACCAAAAACGTGGCTAAGACTTCTCTAGGGTTTGTAGATGTTTTGGGTAGCCTCCATCCTCTCTCCTCTTCATCCTCTTGCTTATGGTGTTTGTGAACCATTAGAGGAGTGACACTTGTGACCTATGCTTTCTAAAGTCAATACAAGGAGATTTGGGATTGTTATTGCTACATAACAATCAAGGTAATATTATAAACCTATTCTCATGTTAATATGATTACTTGTATGCTAGAACTAGGGTTTATAGTCTTGGTGTAACGACCAAAATTTCAAAACAATTAAAACTTTTCAAAAACCACTCATTTAAATAACGTTGTTACAAAAAGGTTTTCAATACATTATTTAACAGAGTATTTTTCCCAGGTTCAAATCATAAAACACCAACACGGGGAATGGTACGATCACGCCTTTGCTTTGCCACAGACTCCTGAGAACCTGAAACATAAAACCACAACTGTAAGCCCGAAAGCTTAGTGAGATACCCCCAAAAATACCAACCACAAATATGCCCTTCCAGGACACGACCTTACGGTCCAAAACATATCGCCTTCCGGCCTATAACATATTGCCTTCCGGCCCATAACACATCGCCTTCCGGCCGATAACATATTGCCTTCCGGCCCATAACATATTGCCTTCCGGACCATAACACATCGCCTTCCGGCCCATAACATAACAGCATACATAACATAACAGAACATAGAACAGCCTTACATATCGGGTCAAACCCCAGACCAAGCAACTGTGCACCTAACATATAATCATTCAACAGAACACAGTCAGCGAATCGATCAACAGATCACATAACATATCATTACCCTAACCAAGATACCAGACTAACCGGTCACTAGCATAACATCACCCTACGAATCAGTCAACATGCTAATTACACACATACGCCTTTCCAGGCCATGACCTTCCGGTCCACATCGCAATGCCTTCCGGCCCACAACATGTAATGCCTTCCGGCCCACAACATATAATGCCTTCCGGCCCACAACATATAATGCCTTCCGGCCCATATTGCGCAATATCATAACAACAACACTACTCGGATTTCCATCCGATAAAGGGTCGGCCTTGGTGCCGTAGACCCCGTTGATATAGTGAGGATAACTCACCTCGCGATTGCCGACACTCTGAACCGAAGAAGCAGACTCTCGAATCACCAACTCACCGCAAATCCCGAATTAACCATCATCACAAAATAAACATAGGGTCAATCATACTTTCACTTAACGGCCAAAACCAAAGTCCCAATCTCATACAAAATCCCACCTTGGCCCAATTTACCAAATTGGGCCCACCTCATCAAATGGGCCTAGATCCAATATCCATAATATTAATTGGGCCCAAAATACTCTATTCATACTTTCCAGACTTGGCCCAAACACCAACAACCCACAAATGGCCCAACACAAATGCCCAAAAGGAAGTCCACAGGAGGAGTACGCTGGGCGTACTCTCCTTGGTACGCTGGGCGTACTGCAACGATCGCCAAAAGAAAACGGGACACTGGTCCGCTACGCGGGGCGTACTCGAAGGTTACGCGGGGCGTAACTGCGAGGTCCATTAAGCCTTTCTAACCTCTTAATGGCTTAAGCTCTTAAGCCCAAACTTCAGATCCAAAGGTCAAATATGACTAGAATTCATAAAGTCGCAGACTTTATCACTTGGGACGTCCTTAAGCCCTTAATCTAAGGTCTTAACCCATTAAGACCTATATAACTCATACATGGAATAACTACAGCCCTTGGGACCTCATTTTTATCACTCATGACCTCTCTAAAGGTCTGAAAGGACAGATAATCTTGACCAAATCGAGCTATACAACAAGGAGAGGACTTTTGGGACAAGGATGGAGACAAAGCTTCAAAACACATAGATCTATGCCATAAGAAGGTCAAGCAAGAAACTTTATACCTTAAACCAGCTCCAAAGGGTGGTATTTCTTCAGATCTACGAGCTCCACACGTTCTTCTTCTTCTTTGACAACTTCCCTTTTCTCCTTCAAGCCTTTCTTTTGCCAACAAGAGCTTCCCAAGGTCAAACACACTCAAATATGGAGGGAATACGAGATCTAGGGTTTCTCTGGGGCTGAAGATAAGCTTATGGAGGCTGAGGGGTGAACCATCTTATTCCTTATATAGTGGCTGACCCTAAAATAGGGTTTGGGATTCCTGTGAGTACGCGGGTCGTACCTCCCTGGTACGCGGGGCGTACTCACCCGGCCAACGCGTATATCATCCTCCCATTACGCTGGGCGTACGTCCAGCTGACGCTGGGCGTACCCAGCCACCTTTCAAAGCACAAAAGCATGCATGCATGCCATGCATGCATGAGACCATTTCCTTCTTAATCCACAAAGAACTATGAACAATGATCAACTTCGAGGCACCGCAACTCCTCTAATCTACTCCCACTATCAAATAACTTTACATTTATACGAGGGTGACGAGAAGCCCAATACTTCTAACACATACACCCGTCCGAAACCTTCTCGGATGAAGCTCGTTTCTCGAAAGGGACCAGAATTACCCTTCCTTTTAAATCTCAGGGATTTATAATTGCACACTCGAAGAACGGGGTGTTACAATTCTCCCCCACTTAAATTAGGCTTCGCCCTCGAAGCCTGCAGCAACTCTAATTCAGAACTTCCCCTGCAATGCACTAGCTGGCACTAACCAAACCAAGTCCCTGAAGGTACAACCATCGACACCCAAAACTCACTTCCTCCTTTCTTGCGGTGTTCTGACCACCGTCTCAAGCTGGGCACCAACTGTACCCTCGGTTAATCACACTCAACAACCGAGAATTACCCATGAAGCATCACTACCTCAAATCCCAACGAGCACTCGACCCATAAGGGCTAGAAAGCCATGAACTATTGGATCCCCGATCCGAATCACACTCTATCCATTCCGTGCCGACGGAGAGACCCATTCTCAATCTCAGAGCAACTCCCCCGAGTTCTCCTCTTGCAATCACATACACATGCTGAACTTTTTCCAGTACCCTTAGGTTGGGAAAACCTGATACACTGATGATATCCTCCAACACCCCCCTCCCCCAGGATGAACCACTACTACATATCCAATACCCTGATCAGAATCACACTGAGAGCCCAAGACTCTCTCCCTGCATCCCTTCCGAGTCTTTTGTCTCTACATCTGCGGAATTCCTCCCGCGTTCTCAGCAGACATCCCATCATGATGTTATTCCATACCATCATCGCAATCGCGCTGCTCAAAAACCTTACTCGAATTACTCTGATCATAACCCTGCCCTGCCGCTTTCACTTCCGTGAACTTGCACTCCCTCTCGGGTTACACACCTCTCTCACTTCCTTTTCCAAGGAATCCACTTAGCCATCATGCCACCCAAACAAGTGCCAAGGTGCTCGCCCAATGCTACACCACCTTTTTAACGTATCCGCTATCCATGCAACACACATACTCTAGCTCTCATAGCAGGGGCTCTCAAGCCCATGCACTATCTCAACTCATCAGATCACTATCCGGGGCCAGACCTTCTAATGCAATCACACTGCAACATACACAATCCGTAATCTCAAACTGATCCAACAATACCAGCAGAGTCTCCAGCATGACTGGACTGACTCACATAACACATATTAGCCACTCGAGGGTATATCTCTGTGGGTCCGTACACCCAAACTCTGTGAACCCTCAGGTTCTAACTCTGGGAACCTTCCGGTTCCAACTCTATAAACATGCACAGCATAAATCCCATAGGATTAATGCAGTACAACACATCACGTACATAACGCATACAAATACTCTGATCACATAACCCCCGGTTACCTACCCAAACTTGATCCCCGGCCCGCTTCCAGGCCTCCACAATCGAATGCCCTAGGTCTGTATCCCGCCCCGCATGACTGACACTCGCTCCTATCAGCCTATACTCTGGGCTGACAGATGACTGCTGAATCCCAACAGCTAAGCACCCTCAAATACTCATCGATCTCCCGGAGAATTCTCCAATTCTCCCCCACTTAAAGCACTGACTAACAACCACCGGTCGCCATTAACGACCTTCCAGAACAACCCCGCACAAAGAGAACGCTTACACACTGACTGCTTCCCACAAGCATAAGCAACCCTCAGCAAAACACATCTCCTCACTGATCAATCCGCTCAAAAAGAATCCGATCTCCAAATATCCACTCCACGACTGCAGATGCTACCCGACATTCAACCCAATTTCACATCTCCACTAATAGCCCTCACGAAAGATAACCAACGATAGCACAAACACCAAATTATAACCACACCAAGCCCTCAGGGAACAACGGATACCAAAACGAAAACCCGAAACCCAAATCCATAACCAAAAACTCCAACCCGCAAAATGACGAATAACGCATCGTAAACCACACAAAGATACCAGCACAAACAAAACACCGCAATAATCGCAAGATAACAAGACATCACGAAAGAAACATACCCACAGCTGCATCCGGCACTGCTCTGACCTCCTCTGCTGCAAGCTGATAAGCACGGCCCTGAGCCCCTGGGGGCTCCGCTCCACCCTGACCTCCACCTGAATTCCTCAAAGTGGCCGGTGCTGGAGCCTGCACCGATCCTGCAGAAAGCTGTGGACAGTTGACCCTTAAATGTCCAACCTGACGATAGTGGTAACAAATCCTCAAATCCCGAACCGGCACTGACTGCCGACAATCCCGCGCATAGTGCCCCTCCTTTCCGTACTTGCGGCATGCACCACCGGACCAACAAACTCCGATGTGACCCCTCCCACACTTCCCACAAGTGTGGCCCGATCCCCCACTCTAACATCAATGGTACTGGACCGTTTCGGCACCGGCTGCGACTGCATCGGAGCCTGCCTCGACTCACGCGACTGCAACTCAACCTCTAACTCACGCCGCCTGGCGGCCTCCTGCAACTCCAACAAGGTCTCGCACCTCTGCGCAGACACGAACTGTCTGATATCCCCCTTGAGCATACTCAGATATCGGGACATCTGAGTCTGCTCCGAAGCGAACTCAGGGAAAAACATCGCCCTCTCAGTGAACATCCTGGGGATCTCAGTCACCGACTCCGAATCCTGTTTCAGCTCAAGGAACTCCCGAGCCAATCTCTCCCTCTCATCATGCGGAACATAGCGAGTGCTGAACATCTCTCTGAACTGATCCCATGAAACCGCAGCCCTCTGCGCATCTGAATATGACCCCGTGGTCAATTTCCACCAATCCTTCTCCCCGAGCCTCAACAGGTTCAGAGCATACCTCACCCTCTGATCAGCAGGGCATAAACACGTGAGGAAACACCCCTTCACGTCTGATAACCATCTCATAGCAACAATCGAGTCCTGAACTCCATCGAATGTGGGAGGATTCGTATAATAGAAGTCCCGATACTGAAAACCCCGACTAGCTCCTCCCCCTGCCGCTGCTACAGCCACTGTAGCCGCCGCGGCAGCCGTCTCTACGAGAGCCACATAGCACTCATCAAAATACTCAACCATAGCGGTCTTGATCGACCCAAACAGTTCCGGCAACTCAGCCCGGAACAATGCAGCAACCTCATCATGCAGGATCTCGCGAATCCTTGCATCCAACTCGCTCGTGCTCATCTGATCGATAACCCCAGACGACACCGATCCACCCAGAACTCGCTCTCCAGCTCCCGACCCTGATCCAGATCCACTCTCATCATGCCTCGGAATCTCTATACTGGAAAACACCAAACCAAAACTCAGACTCATCCCACAAACCTGGGATCCAACTCTCTAAACCCAACCCTAGAGATCATGGTTTCCCTGATACGCGTATGGGTCCTGTGCTTTTAGTAGTACGGGCCCATACTACCTTCCACACCTACCCATATTTGTATGAAGTACTACCACAATACCCTAGAGAACCAGCATAACAACTATCAACCCTCACCACTAGAGGAACACTGAGAATCTCCCATAAGGGACCCTAGGCTACAGGCATCACAAATCAGGCAACATTATCATGAAATCCTGAAGATCCCTAGCCTAACTCTAGCATGCTGTTCTATCAAAGCTCAAATAAACAAAAGTCATGAATGGTAAACTTGGGGTTACTTACTTGCTCCAGCTGATCGTACCTCCGCATCCCCCTTTTACTTAATTTGAAAACCATTTTAATTTCTCTTTTAAAACCTTCCTCGATTTGAGACTGGAGTTACACGAGTGTTCCTCCAATTCACTCAAACCAAGGCTCTGATACCAAGTTGTAACGACCAAAATTTCAAAACAATTAAAACTTTTCAAAAACCACTCATTTAAATAATGTTGTTACAAAAAGGTTTTCAATACATTATTTAACAGAGTATTTTTCCCAGGTTCAAATCATAAAACACCAACGCGGGGAACGGTACGATCACGCCTTTGCCTTGCCACAGACTCCTGAGAACCTGAAACATAAAACTACAACTGTAAGCCCGAAAGCTTAGTGAGATACCCCAAAAAATACCAACCACAAATACGCCCTTCCAGGCCACGACCTTCCTGTCCAAAACATATCGCCTTCCGGCCTATAACATATTGCCTTCCGGCCCATAACACATCGCCTTCCGGCCCATAACATATTGCCTTCCGGCCCATAACATATTGCCTTCCGGCCTATAACACATCGCCTTCCGGCCCATAACATAACAGCATACATAACATAACAGAACATAGAACAGCCTTACATATCGGGTCAAACCCCAAACCAAGCAACTGTGCACCTAACATATAATCATTCAACAGAACACAGTCAGCGAATCGATCAACAGATCACATACCATATCATTACCCTAACCAAGATACCAGACTAACCGGTCACTAGCACAACATCACCCTACGAATCAGTCAACATGCTAATTACACACATACGCCTTTCCAGGCCATGACCTTCCGGTCCACATTGCAATGCCTTCCGGCCCACAACATGTAATGCCTTCCGGCCCACAACATATAATGCGTTCCGGCCCACAACATATAATGCCTTTCGGCCCATATTCCGCAATATCATAACAACAACACTACTCGGATTTCCATCCGATAAAGGGTCGGCCTTGGTGCCGTAGACCCCGTTGATATAGTGAGGATAACTCACCTCGCGATTGCCGACACTCTGAACCGAAGAAGCAGACTCTCGAATCACCAACTCACCGCAAATCCCGAATTAACCATCATCACAAAATAAACATAGGGTCAATCATACTTTCACTTAACGGCCAAAACCAAAGTCCCAATCTCATACAAAATCCCACATTGGCCCAATTTACCAAATTGGGCCCACCTCATCAAATGGGCCTAGATCCAATATCCATCATATTAATTGGGCCCAAAATACTCTATTCATACTTTCCAGACTTGGCCCAAACACCAACAACCCACAAATGGCCCAACACAAATGCCCAAAAGGAAGTCCACAGGAGGAGTACGCTGGGCGTACTCTCCTTGGTACGCTGGGCGTACTGCAACGATCGCCAAAAGAAAACGGGACACTGGTCCGCTATGCGGGGCGTACTCGAAGGTGACGCGGGGCGTAACTGCGAGGTCCATTAAGCCTTTCTAACCTCTTAATGGCTTAAGCTCTTAAGCCCAAACTTCAGATCCAAAGGTCAAATATGACTAGAATTCATAAAGTCGCAGACTTTATCACTTGGGACGTCCTTAAGCCCTTAATCTAAGGTCTTAACCCATTAAGACCTATATAACTCATACATGGAATAACTACAGCCCTTGGGACCTCATTTTTATCACTCATGACCTCTCCAAAGGTCTGAAAGGACAGATAATCTTGACCAAATCGAGCTATACAACAAGGAGAGGACTTTTGGGACAAGGATGGAGACAAAGCTTCAAAATACATAGATCTATTCCATAAGAAGGTCAAGCAAGAAACTTTATACCTTAAACCAGCTCCAAAGGGTGGTATTTCTTCAGATCTACGAGCTCCACACGTTCTTCTTCTTCTTTGACAACTTCCCTTTTCTCCTTCAAGCCTTTCTTTTGCCAACAAGAGCTTCCCAAGGTCAAACACACTCAAATATGGAGGGAATACGAGATCTAGGGTTTCTCTGGGGCTGAAGATAAGCTTATGGAGGCTGAGGGGTGAACCATCTTATTCCTTATATAGTGGCTGACCCTAAAATAGGGTTTGGGATTCCTGTGAGTACGCGGGGCGTACCTCCCTGGTACACGGGGCGTACTCACCCGGCCAACGCGCATATCATCCTCCCATTACGCTGGGCGTACGTCCAGCTTACGCTGGGCGTACCCAGCCACCTTTCAAAGCACAAAAGCATGCATGCATGCCATGCATGCATGAGACCATTTCCCTCTTAATCCACAAAGAACTATGAACAATGATCAACTTCGAGGCACCGCAACTCCTCTAATCTACTCCCACTATCAAATAACTTTACATTCATACGAGGGTGACGAGAAGCCCAATACTTCTAACACATACACCCGTCCGAAACCTTCTCGGATGAAGCTCGTTTCTCGAAAGGGACCAGAATTACCCTTCCTTTTAAATCTCAGGGATTTATAATTGCACACTCGAAGAACGGGGTGTTACACTTGGATAACTTTCATGTACAATAGAGAAACCTAGATCCAAGCATTAGGGTTTGTATGAGCACATAGGATGTTCTTAGGACCAAAACCCATCAGTTATATGGAAACCATGTAACACAAGTGGAACACTAACTCTACTGGAGCGCCTCATAGGTATAGACTCGTTAACCGCTTCAATAGGAGTTTCCTCCTCAGGTTGATTGCTAGTGTTTGACGTTCCTTAACCGCTTGACTCTTGAAGCTCTTCAAGGTCAATTTGCCGCCCACTATCTCCTTAGCCTATGAGTTCTCTATCGTGAAAAACTCATCTCCTTGCAACGAAGACAACGTTGTCACTCGGTCTATAGAAGAGATATCAGAATGATTTCTGCGGTTAGCCGATGAAAATACACTGTTCACTACGAGGTTCGAGCTTGTCGTGAGTCTCGCATCTCACGAAAGCCTCGCAACTCCAAACCTTGATGTGTGCTAACGAGGGAACCTTCCCTGTGCACATCTCGTGGTGTGTTTTGACAACCTTCTTAGTTGGGACTAGATTAAGGATGTGGGTGGCAGTCTCTAAGGTATACCCCCAAAACGAGATAGGTAACGAAGCTCGACTCATCATGGAACGAACCGTGTCCAACAAGGTTCGATTGTGCCTCTTAGCCACACCATTTAGTTGTGGTGTCCTAGGTGGCGTCAATTGTGAAACAACCCCACATTCCTTAAGATAGTCTTGGAACTCGATACTAAGATACTCACTGCCCCGATCAGATAGGAACATCTTTATCTTCCTGCCCAGCTGCTTCTCTACTTCTTGTTTACACTCTTTGAATCTTTGAAAGGTTTCTGACTTATGTTTGACTAAGTAGATATTGTTGGATAAGGTGTCTAAGTCCATAACTATTCCTGGTCGGTACTTGACCCGACCCGGCATGGTCCATTTGGGTTACATGGCACCATGCAATTGGATAGACTAAATGAGAGGAATAACACTTGGAGATTATTAGTATATTATAAGTTCTAATATATTGATAATATTATTTGATTAGTTTGATCAAGAATTAATTTAGAATTAATTAAGTGATCAAAAGATAACTAATTAAATATATGGGTTGATTATGTAAATCATTCATATCTTGTATAGTGGACTAAGAGGCTCCATGGATTATCAAGTTGGGTTCCACCCGTAGGATGCTCATGGATGCTCCATGGGAGTTACAAACCCATGGGTCATGGAAATGAAGAGTCATGACACATTAGGGTTTACATGGTGTAACCCTAGATGTGTCAACACTATATAAGAGTCCCATTCTCCACCACAATCGGCTACACATAAGAAACTAGAGGGCTAGGCCGATTTCAAGAAGTGTGTATTCTCTCAAAAGTCTTTCCAAGAGCATTTGGTGTTGTGTGAAGCATTTGAGGCATCACACTTGGGGTGCTAGGCTCACAAGGTTTCAAGGAACATAAGCAACAACAAGGTAAGTTATTCTATCTTTCATTCAAGTTAGAAATTGTTCCCCATGTATGCTAGATAGGAATATAACCTTGGAATTCAACTTTGCATGATAATTAGACAAACATAGATCCAAGGTTATTAGGGTTGAATGTACACTTAGGAAGTGTTAGAATGCTCAAAACCCATTAGTGGTATCAGAGCCTAGGCTTGTTTGTTTGTTATTTGTGCTTAAAAGTTGAAAAAGTCGAAAAAGTTGTTGTCTGCCTGATGAACTCGCCGAGTCCATGGGGAGACTCGCCGAGTTCACTTGTATCTTCAACCTACTCGCCGAGTAGGTTCATGCATGCGGCGAGTAGGAGCCACAGAGTGCAGATTTTCGACTTTAGTTGCTGGAAATGGACTAGAAACATTACCATAAACTGTTTTGGTACTTGAAAACTTGTTTTAGATGGTGTAATGCCTTTGCTAATCCATTTACAACAACTAGTTATCAAAATTACAAAGTTTTTAGTGTAATTTTGATTCATGAAAGTGTTCATATTCATGTTCTTGATCTTATGATGTTTAGATAATCATAGGAATTATTTGTAACCTATGTGGTAGTTTAATTCTTGATCATAATGTGTTTTAATGGAGTCCATAACTTGTCCTCAAGTTTTGGAAAACCAAAAGTCACTTGAGTTAAAACCATTAAAAGAACACAGGAGTTAGAAAAATGAAGAGTCTTCATTTTATTACTCTAATAAACTCATAAGTTACAAGAAATGAAAAGTTTTGAAAGCTTACAAAACTTGCCCTCAAGTTTTGGAACAAGTAAAGTCAAGTTAAAAAAAACTTTAGTTCCAACCCTTAGAATTTAAAAGTTAAAATTCAACCCTTATACTTATATTATTATGACTTAATAATTATATATATATGTATAAGAACAAAGTCGTCTTACCGCTAGTACGCCTCATTCACGAAGACGGTCTATAAGGTGGGTATAAGGTTGTTGCCTATAAAATGGCAACTTAATGGGTGTCCACTCTCACCCACCGCTTGCTTGACCGGTGGAGGGTCGTTAGCCGAACGGGTAAGACAAGGACTTATAAATTCTCATTAAAAGTATGATGAATATTATAAAAGTAACTAAATGTTTTATTAAATTCCCAATCTTAGTTACTTTAGGAAAAATGTGAATAAGGTGCTAATCCATGAAATTACACTTTACACTTTGTTTAAGTCGTTGGTGGAGCGTGTGTGGTTAACCGGCACACTAACTTGGACTTAACAAGGTAGGTAAAGGGAGACTGAAGGTTTATTATAGTATCGGTGGAACGTGTGTGGTTTACCGGCACATCGATTGAGTGATAAACTTTAAGGGTACCAAGTGATTTGCATGGTTACTTCACACCTCGTTTTGTGATCCTCGGTATCCCAGTCACAAAACTTGGAGGGCACACTCGAGATTGAAACATGCCTTTGAAAAGTTCATTGAATCTCAAAGAATCTAGGAATTTCTAAGAACCAATCAAAAACCTATTATTTAATATTTCGGTTTTCGTGGTGGAAATTGGTGAATCGTCATTCACCTACCTTTCAAATATGTGATAGCTTGGATTACGGCATACCTCTTCTAAGTTATAATATATTGTGATTGGATCTTAGCCTTAATATTACATTTGGGTGTTTTATTAAGGACTCTCTAAATATCTAAACTAATCTTGTCCTTTTTCCTTCAGATGTCTTCAAACAATGCTGCTTCTGGCTTTAATCCTAATTACTCCTTTACCCTTATGAACTTGTGTGGGAAAGTCACTTTTGATGGATCCAACTTCAATGAGTGG
The DNA here is from genome assembly GCF_051521515.1 of Lactuca serriola. Taxonomy (NCBI): domain Eukaryota; kingdom Viridiplantae; phylum Streptophyta; class Magnoliopsida; order Asterales; family Asteraceae; genus Lactuca; species Lactuca serriola. Next base: position 56,603,898 of record NC_136415.1, read on the forward strand.
ATCAGAAACATCAGGATGATTACCCGCTACGAGGACAAAGAATATGTCCTTGACAAGGAGCTTAAGGAGATTGATGAGACCACTGCAACTCCTCAGGAGATCGCTGACTTTCTGGCACATGAGAGGGATGCTACGAAAGTGGCATGCATCATGATGGCCACGATGACAGCGGAACTCCAAAAATCTTATGTAGATTTCTACCCTTATGAAATGCACCAAGATCTGATGGAAAGATACCATCAAAGTGCATGACAAGAGAGGTATGAAATCATCTGTTCCATGATAACAACCATGATGAAGGACGGGGAATCCGTCACAAGCCACATGCAGAAAATGCAAAGGTATGTGGATCGATTGTTGAAGCTTAATGTGAACTTCCCTGAGGAGCTTGCAATAGATATCATTTTGCACTCCTTACCATCGTGCTATGATCAATTTCGCATGACATATCACATGAATAAGGAAGAGGTCACACTCAGCAAACTTCAGGGACTTCTCAAGACTGTAGAAACAGGTCTTAAGGGGAAGTCGGTTGTTAACACTCCTACTCCAAACTCTACTCCGGTTTTGGCAATCGGGAAAAGTCGAGGGAAGAAGAGAAAGAGCTCTTCAAAGGGTACCAAGGTTCGGACCCTTGATGGCTCTTCTTCAAGTGGAACCAAGAAAGGTTTCGTTACTCCTTCTTCTGACCCAAAAGAGGCTGAATGCTTCTATTGCCATGAAAAATCACATTGGAAGCGGAACTGCCCAAAATACCAGCAAGATGTGAAGGATGGGAAAGTTAAACCCAACCATGTAGGTATTTACACTATCATTTCTAATAACTCACCCCATTCTAAATCTTGGGTCCTAGATACCGGTTATGGTGTTCACATTTGTTGTGACTTGTAGGGACTAAGAAAAAGTGAGAATGTGGAGCAAGGAAGAATAAACCTAATCATGGGGAATAGGAAAGCTTTACCTATCACCAAGATTGGAGTTTATACTTTATCGCTAAGTAGTGGGTTTAGTTTAGATTTGAATAAGTGTTGTTATTCGCCAGAAATGGCAAGAAATATTATTTCCTTCCATGCATTGTATAAACAAGTTTTCACCTTTTCGTTTGATAATGAAGTTGGTTCGATTAATGCTTTCTTTAATAATGTTCTTTAATTCAAAGCATTACCTTATGATGGCGTGTATGAAACAGAATCTGTGGTTGATAACTTAGGAAATAATGTATTGTGTATTGATTCTGTTAATAATAATAACTTGGATAAAGCGTCATTATGGCATTGTCGTCTTGGACATATAAGCAAAAACCGCATAGGCCAACTCCAAAAGGATTGAGTCTTGGAGTCATTTGACCTAAAGTCAGATGATAGTTGCGAATCATGCTTACTTGGGAAAATGACAAAGTCACCCTTCACAGGCTCATGTGAGAGGGGTGAAGGTTTGTTGGACCTTGTACACACGGATGTGTGTGGACCATTCAAACATGCCACAAGGGATGCTAATCGTTATTATTTGACTTTTACTGATGATTACAGTAGATATGGATATGTCTACTTGATCAAGCATAAGTCAGAGACTTTCGAAAGGTTTAAGGAATTTAAACAGGAAGTCGAGAATCAATTAGGCAGGAACATTAAGATGCTTCGATCTGATCGTGGTGGTGAGTATCTTAGTTCAGAGTTCCTTGACTATTTAAGGGAATGTGGGATAGTCTCACAATTGACACCTCCTAGGACACCACGGTTGAATGGTGTGGCTGAGAGGCGTAATTGAACCTTGTTGGATATGGTTCGTTCCATGATGAGTCGAGCTTCGCTACCAATCTCATTATGGGGGTATGCCTTAGAGACTGCCGCCCATATCTTTAATCTAGTCCCTACAAAGAAAGTTGCCAAAACTCCTCACGGGATGTGGACTGGTAAAGTACCCAAACTAGACCACATCAAGATTTGGGGTTGCGAGTCTTTCGTGAGATGCGAGACTCATGATAAGCTCGAACCCCGAAGCGAGAGGTGTATTTTCATCAGCTACCCACAACAATCCTTTGGTTACCTCTTCTACAGACCTAGTGAAAATGTGGTCTTTGTAGCTAGGAGGGCTTTCTTTAGAGAGAGAGAGAGTTCATAAGCCAAGGAAACAGTGGGAGGCAAGTTGATCTTGAAGAAATTCAAGAGTCAAGCGGTGAAGGAACTTCAAACCCTAGCACTCAACTTGAGGAGGAAACTCCTGTTGAGTAAATTGACAAGTCTGTACCTCTGAGGCGTTCCACAAGGGTTAGGAATGCTCCTGAGCATTACTATGGATTCCATATTACTGCAGAAGGAGATACACTTATCAGTGATGAGACACTGATAGGTCTGGATGAACCTAACAGTTATGCGGAAGCCATGGCAGGCCCTGAGTCAGCCAAGTGGAAAGAGGCAATAGACAGCGAAATACAATCCATGTATGACAATCAAGTCTGGAACTTGGTTGAGAATGTACCAGGTCGTAAGACAGTAGGGTGCAAATGGGTCTTCAAGAAGAAGACCGACATGGATGGTAAAGTACACACTTATAAGGCTAGACTTGTTGCAAAGGGCTTCTCTCAAATTCCTGGAGTGGACTATGATGAGACCTTTTCTCCAGTAGCCAATATTAAGTCTATTCGGGAATCTGTTGGCCATAGCTGCATTTCATGACTATGAAATATGGCAAATGGATGTCAAAACCGCTTTCCTTAATGGAAAGTTGGCTGAAGATGTTTACATGAGTCAGCCAGAGGGTTTTGTCAGCAACGAGTACCCTAATAGAGTGTGTAAGCTTGAGAAATCCATTTATGGATTGAAGCAAGCACCTCGCAGATGGAATCTTTGCTTTGATGAAAAGGTCAAGGAATTTGGCTTTTCTAGGAGTGAAGATGAGTCGTGCGTGTATGTCAAGGCTAGTGGGAGTATAGTTAGCTTTTTGGTGTTGTATGTGGATGACATAATACTCATAGGAAATGACATCCCAACTCTGCAGGAAGTTAAGTCCTGTCTTGGGAAGTGTTTCTCTATGAAGGACCTAGGAGAAGCTGCCTATATTCTAGGGATAAGGATCTTGAGAGATCGGAGTAAAAGACTAATTGGACTTAGTCAGAGTACCTACTTGGATAAGGTGCTGAAGAGATTCAGAATGCAGGACTCCAAGAAAGGAGAGTTACACATCCAGAGTAACGCCAGATTGAGTAAGACACAAAGCCCTAGCACTGAGGCTGAGATAGCAGAAATGAGTCGAATACCTTATGCTTCGGCAGTAGGATCGATCATGTATGCTATGACGTGTACTCGACCTGATGTAGCCTTTTCCCTGAGCATGGTTAGCAGGTATCAGGTGAACCCTGGGAAGGCACACTGGACTGCGGTAAAGAATATCCTCAAGTACCTACGGAGGACTAAGGACTGGGTCCTTACCCTCGGTGGGAGTGATGACTTGAGAGTTGTAGGGTATAGTGATGCTAGCTTCCAGACTGATAGGGATAATTTCCGCTCTCAATCGGGCTGGGTCTTTACCCTAAATGGAGGAGCTATTTCTTGGAAGAGTTCCAAGCAAGAGACAGTGGCTGATTCAACTTGTGAATCAGTGTATATTGCAGCTAGCGAGGCGGCAAAGGAGGCGATATGGCTGAAGAACTTCATTGGAGACCTTGGAGTTGTACCAACTATTAAAGAGCCAATGGAAATTTTCTGTGATAGTGAAAGTGCTGTTGCCTTAGCCAAGGAACCAAGGGATCACGGGAGATCCAGACACATCGACAGAATATACCATTTTATCAGACATCGGATAGAAGAAGGACTCCTCGTGGCAAAGAGGGTATCATTGGATGAGAACCCAGCAGATCCCCTCACGAAGGGACTGACTCGGGTTAAGCATCTTCAGCATGCTCGGAGCATAGGGCTGAAGGATGATATTAGATTTAGTAGTTAGATAACCTCGAAATTTGTAAAGTGTAATTGACATTAGATGATGAATAAAAGGTGTTTTATTTATGAGTAAAGTGTTGCTATCTCTTGTCGATCGCTTACTCTATTTCTTTTGCATGTTTTGACTTCCAGAATAATTTTGTTTGGTATAACATATTATTCAAACCTCCACAGTCGGTCATATGTCGGAAGTAGGTATGAATCAAGACTGTCATGATTGGTTGCAGAGGTCTAAGGTGTTGGACAAGGCTACAACAATCATGAGTGCTCATAAGTTCTGAGCATTGGACACAACCCACGCTCACTGGAATCACTTCATGGAATTCTATCTCGAGTGATCGTGAGACGGTAATATCATATAAGTCTTCAAACCTAGAGATATGATTTGTTACTTACAAGTTGGTTATGCATTGATTGTACGAAAATGCATTGGTAACTCGATGTTATAAAACGTGCTTTTGTGTATAATTCAATGAGTGGTAGAACAAACATATGAGTCGAAGTTTATCTGTTCCTTCTTGGATTGGAAGCTGATATTTGGGCCCCTCGATGATTTTGTTTTGACCTATGTACCGGGCCCGGTTAGAACTAAGTTGATGTGTTCGATTAAGTTCTTTGTCAAAAAAATCGGAAATTGGGAAACAAACTGCTGGACAATAAGTAAGACATTGTTCCATGTATTTGTCCGGATGATATCTAGAACAGAGGATTATATGATCACTCATCTTAAATGGCGTATCAACATCTTCTCAGTTCCGAGAGACATTGAAAGAGCTACGATTGCCGGTCGGTTCCTGAAGTACTAGAGTTATAGTTATTAGACTTATCCAAGTGGGAGACTGTTGGATAAGGTGTCTAAGTCCATAACTATTTCTGGTCAGTACTTGACCCGATCCGGCATGGTCCATTTGGGTTGCATGGCACCATGCAATTGGATAGACTAAATGAGAGGCATAACACTTGGACATTATTAATATATTATAAGTTCTAATATATTAATAATATTATTTGATTAGTTTGATCAAGAATTAATTTAGAATTAATTAAGTGATCAAAAGATAACTAATTAAATATATGGGTTGATTATGTAAATCATTCATATCTTGTATAGTGGACTAAGAGGCTCCATGGATTATCAAGTTGGGTTCCACCCATAGGATGCTCATGGATGCTCCATGGGAGTTACAAACCCATGGGTCATGGAAATGAAGAGTCATGACACATTAGGGTTCACATGGTGTAACCCTAGATGTGTCAACACTATATAAGAGTCCCATTCTCCACCAAAATCGGCTACACATAAGAAACTAGAGGGCTAGGCCGATTTCAAGAAGTGTGTATTCTCTCAAAAGTCTTTCCAAGAGCATTTGGTGTTGTGTGAAGCACTTTAGGCATCACACTTGGGGTGCTAGGCTCACAAGGTTTCAAGGAACATAAGCAACAACAAGGTAAGTTATTCTATATTTCATTCAAGTTAGAAATTGTTCCCCATGTATGCTAGATAGGAATATAACATTGGAATTCAACTTTGCATGATAATTAGACAAACATAGATCCAAGGTTATTAGGGTTGCATGTACACTTAGGAAGTGTTAGAATGCTCAAAACCCATCAGATATAGCCAGACGAGTAACAACAATTATTCAAATCTAATTTCAACCCACTACTAAAAATAAAGAGTAAACTCCAATCTTGGTAACAGGCGACATTTTCCTATTCCCCATGATCATGTTCATCTTCCTATGCTCCACATCCATACTTCATTTTAGATCCTGCAAATCAGAACAAATGTGAAATCTACAACCCGTAGCAAGGACCCAAGAACAGGAATGTGATGAGTTATTAGATAGAATAGTATAAATACCTGCATGGGTGGGTTTAACCTTCCCATCCTCGACATCCTGCAAGTATTTAGGGCAGCTTTGCTTCTAGTGCCCTTTATCATGACAATAGAAACACTCTGCTTCTTTCGGGTTGGTAGAGGGATTAGCAGAACCAGATTTGGTCCCAATGGAAGAGGATACATCAAGAGACTTTCCCTTGCGGCTCTTAGAGGGAGCCTTCCTCTTCTTCCCTTTCCCATGTCCAATTGCCAAGACAGCGGTAGTAGCAGTAGGAGTAGAAACAACAGATTTAACTTTGAGACTACTTTCAACAGTCCTCAAAAGGCCTTGAAGCTTGCTAAGAGTGACCTCCTTCTTATTCATACGATAGGCCACACGCAACTGATCATAACATGGACGTAAAGAGTGTAGAATGATATCTATGTCCAAGTCTTCATCGAAGTTCACATTCAACTTTAACAAGCGGTCCAAAAACCTTTTCATTTTCTACAAGTGGGCCGTGAAGGATTCTCCATCCTTCATCTTTGTTTTTATCATGGAGGCGATGATTTCATACCTCTCTGGATGAGCACTCTGATGGTATCTTTCCATCAGGTCTTGGTGCATCTCAAAAGGGTAATAGTCCTCATAGGACTTTTGGAGTTCAACTGTCATAATAGCCAACATGATACAAGACACCTTGGTGACATCATTCTCATGAGTCCTATACTCAACAATCTCCTCAGGAGTAGCATACGACTCATCAATTTCCTTAAGCTCTTTGTCGATGACATATTCCTTGTCCGCGTAACGAGTAACGATCTTGATGTTCCTGATTCAATCATTGAAGTTGTAACCATCAAAGATAACTCTCCCACACAAGTTCATTAGGGAGAAAGAGCCAGTAGGGTTTGAGCCAGAAGTAGTGTTGGAAGACATCTGAAAAGAAAGACAAAGTTTAGATTAGATAAGAGTCCTTAATATAACACCCAAATGTAATATTAAGGCTAGGACCCATCACAATATTTTTACAATTTGGAAGTGGGATACCGTAATCCAATTGCAAAATATTTGAAGGTAGGTAAGTGACGATTTACGAACTTAGACCATGAAAAACAAAATTGATTATTAAGTTTTAATTGGATTGAAATTCCTAGATTCTTTTGAGATTAATTGTACTTTTCAATGGCATGTTTTATCTTGATTATGCCCTTTAAGTTTGTGATTGGGATACCGAGGATCACAAACAAGGTGTGAATAACAATGCAAAAGTGCTTGGTACACTTGATGTTATTTACCACCTAATCAATGTGCCGGTTAACCACACACGCTCCATTGATCTATAACAAATATCAAGCTACCGTTTTCCACCCTTACTAATCCATGTTAGTGTGTCGGTTAACCACACACGACACACTAATGACTTGGCAAGGTGCAAAGTGCAATTTAATGGATTAGCATCAATTTCACATTTTTCCTAAAGTAACCAAGGTTGGGAATTTAATAAAATATTTAGTTACTTTATAATTATCATTATACATTTAACGAAATTTAATGTCCTATCCTACCCGTTCGATTAACGATCCTCCACCAGTCAAAGAAGCGGTGGGTGAGAGTGGACACCCATTAAACCACCATTTTATAGGCAGTAACTGTTGGATTAATGTCTAAGGCTGAAACTATATTTGGTAAGTATTCGACGCGATTGTGCATGGTCCTTTTGTGTTGCCTTCACCATAGCAACTTGATAGGGTGATTTAGAGAGAAGAGGTATTATTATTAATGTATTATAAGAATAATATGTTAGAGAAATAATAATATTGTTTGATTAATATAAGTCATAAATTAATTTGGTGACTTAAAGAGATTAATTGAATAAAGGGGTATAAACTGTCAAATGTGTGAAAGTTGTATTTTGAGCTGATAACCCTTAGGGATATGGGTTGGACGGTTTTAGGGATGTGGATCACCTAGAAATCGTCCAAGGCCTTATCTAGAAGAGGATTTGGATTGCTTTGAGGCTAAGTTATCCAATTAGGGTTTAAGGGTGAAACCCTAGGAGCTCACAGTATAAATAGACCCATAGGGTTGAGGAAATCGGCCATCATTGTGATTGGAGTAACCCTAGATCCGATTTCCCTCTTCCTCATCTCTCTCAAATCATCTTCTTGCAAGTTGGTGCTTGTAAGCCATTAGAGGAGTGACATTTGTGACTCTAAGCTCCAAGAAGAAGAAGGTTTCAAGCAAGTAACTCAAGGTATCATTCTAGATCTATTTTCATATGTTTTGATTGTTAGTTTACATTAGATCTAGCCATGAAAGTCTTCGATATGTTGCATGTTCAATTAGTGAAACCTAGATCCAAGCTATAGGGTTGTATGTGAACATAGGGAAAGTTCTTATGTCCAAAACCCATCAGTGGTATCAGAGACATGATTGGTTTCAATTGAATATGATGCTTAACTGTTTTGCTTGATGAAAATTGTTTTTTCTTGCCCTCTGTCGACCCAAATCGGTGAGTCAGTGTTTGGACTCGGCGAGTTGGCCCTACTCGGCGAGTCCAAAGCTTGACTCGGCGAGTCTGAGCGTCAGACAGAGGATAATTCGGGATTTTGTTGTTGTTTTGTCTTGGATTGATACCTAAATCATTTTATTATGTAAAAACCCGAATTTTAACTTAATTTAATGATTATCCTTGACATAAATATAGATAATTTCAACTCTTATAAATATTGATTATTTATATGATAAATATTGGACTATTTAAGATTATTTGGTAATTATCTAGTGACTAAAATTCAATTAGGTCAAATATAGATAATTATGAAATTAATTGTTTAATTTGAATTATTTGTTATTTGATCCCTATTGTTTTGAAAAGTTCAATTTCTATCCCGAAGTTTTGAAATTTGAATTTTATGATTAATAGTTTAATTTAGAAGAATTTAAATTTCAACCCCTACAGTTTTACAAGTTTAAAATTCAACCCTATACTATTATATTATTAAAGGCTTAATATATATATATATATATATATATATATATATATATATATATATATATATATATATATAAGTAAAATTAAAATGCTAGTCTTACCATTAGTAGGCTCCATTCACGAAGCCGGTCTATAAGGTGGGTATAAGGTTGCTGCCTATTAAATGACGCTTAATGGGTGTACACTCACCCCCACCGCTTGCTTGACCTGTGGAGGGTCGTTAGCCGAACGGGTAGGATAGGGCAACTCTCTCTCCTCATTAGTAAGTATAATGAACATATAAAGTAACTAAACTAGTTTATAAAATTCCCAATCTTAGTTACTTTAGGAAAAGTGAATTGATGCAATCCCATGAAATTGCACTTTGCACCCTTGCTAAGAAGTTAGTGGAGCGTGTGTGGTTTACCGGCACACTAATTGGTTCTAAACAAAGGTGGCAAAGGGTGATTCATTGTTTATCATAGTTCGATGGAGCGTGTGTGGTTTACCGGTACATCGGATAGATGATTGTAACAATGAAGGCACCATGTAGATTTTCATGGTAATTCACACCCGATTTGTGATCCTCGGTATCCCAGTCACAAACTAGAGGGGCATATCGAGATTTAAACATGCCATTGAAAGGTTCAATGAATCTCTAAAATCTAGGAATTCTCAATAAAACTTAAGTTTATGTTTTCGTGGTGAAGAATTACTGAATCGTCGTTCACTTACCTCCAAATTATTTGCATGATTGGATTACGATATCCCTTTTCTAATATGTGAATAATGTTGTTGGGTCCTAGCCCTAATTTTTCATTTTGGGTGTTTAATTAGGGATCCAATTCTAATCAAACTTTGTCCTTTCTATTTGTAGATGTCGAACGCAAACAACGCTGCTGCTAACTCATTCACGTTAATGAGTCTTTGCCAAAAGGTAACCTTCGATGGTACGAACTTTAGCTAATGGATAAGATACATTCACACCATTGCACGCTACGAGGAAAAAGAGTATGTCCTCGACGAAAAGCTCGAGAAGGTCAACCCGGAAATCGCTACTCCCGAAGAGATGGCTGTCTTTGAGACACACGGACATGATGCAACGAAAGTACGTTGCATCATGATAGCCACTATGAACCAAGAATTCCAAAAGTCCTATGAGGACATGTATCCGTATGAAATGCATCAAGACTTGATGGAGAGGTACCACCAAAGCGCGAGGCAAGAGCGCTACAAGATCATCATCAACATGATCACCGCTAAGATGGGAAATGGAGAATCATTGACTGTGCACTTGAAAAAGATGCAACGATATGTTGATCGTCTTCGCAAGTGAAATGTTAACTTTGGGGAGGATTTGGCCATCGACATCGTCCTTCATTCCTTGCCTTCATGCTACAACCAATTTAGGATGACCTGCCACATGAACATGGAAGAAGTCACCCTAAGCAAACTCCGAGGACTCCTTAGGACTGCTGAGAGCAATCTAAAGGACAAGTCTGTTGAACCGTCTCCCGCACCAACCGCTGCTCCTGTTTTGGCTATAGGGCAGGGAAGGGGCAAGAAGAGGAAGGCTCCGTCAAAGAGCCACCGCAAGGGAAAGTCCCAAGATGGTTCCTCCTCTAGTGGGACCAAAGTTGATCCTGCTAAGCCCAACCCTAACCCGAAGGAGGGAGAGTGCCATCATTGCCACAAAATAGGGCATTGGAAGAGAAGCTGCCCGGAATATCTGCAAGCCATCAAGGATGGAAAGATCAAGCCATATTTTGCAGGTATACACATAATTAAATCTAGTAATACATCTCACACTATTTCTTGGGTTCTTGATACAGGATGTGGTTACCACATTTGTTCTGATTTGCAGGGACTAAGAAGAGATAGAGATGTGGAGCAAGGAAGAATAAATCTAATCATGGGAAACAGAAGATCGTCGCCTGTCACAAAGATTGGAGTGTATCCTTTAGTGCTTAGTAATGGATTAGGTCTAGATTTAAATAATTGTTGCTACTCGCCAGATATGGCAAGAAACATCATTTCATTTCATGATTTGTTTAAACAAGGATTTAGATATTCGTTTAATAATATGAATGGTTCTATTTATGCTTATCTATATGGTGTTTTATACTTTGAAGTAATGCCTTGTAATGGAATTTATGAGACTGTTATGATTGTAGATAACCTAGGAAATGATGTGTTGTGTATAGATTCTTCCAATAGTATGGATAAAGCATCTTTGTGGCATTGTCGTCTTGGACATGTCAACAAGAAGCACATAGCCCAACTCCAAAAGGATGGAGTATTGGAGTCATTCGACCTTAGGGAAGATGACACGTGCGGATCTGGTTTACTTGGAAAGATGACCAAGTCACCCTTCACTGGTACTTGTGAGAGGGGTGAGGGTTTATTGGATCTCATACATACCGATGTATGTGGGCCTTTTAGATCTACCACAAAGGATGGAAACCGCTTCTATGTGACTTTCACCGATGATTATAGTAGATATGGGTATATTTACTTAATCAAGCACAAGTCTGAAACGTTTAAAAAGTTCAAATATTTCGAGAATGAAGTGGAGAATCAATTGGGTAGGAAAATCAAGATGCTTCAATCCGATCGAGGAGGAGAGTACCTAAGTCTTGAATTCCGCGACTATCTCAAGGAACGTGGAATAGTTTCACAATTGACGCCACCTGGGACACCGCAGTTAAATGGTGTGGGAGAAAGGCGCAATCGAACCTTGTTGGACATGGTTCGTTCTATGATGAGTCGTGATTCACTACCTATCTCATTTTGGGGGTATGCCTTAGAGACTGCCGCCCATATCCTTAATCGAGTCCCTAAAAAGAAGGTTGCCAAAACACCTCACGAGATGTGGACAGGGAAAGCTCCCTCGTTGGCACATATCAAGGTTTGGGGTTGTGAAGTTTTCGTAAGACGAGAAACTCATGATAAGATCGAACCTCGTAGTGACCGATGTATTTTCATCGGTTACCCGCAGAAATCCTTTGGATATCTCTTCTATAGACCGAGTGACAGTTGTCTTTGTTGCAAGGAGAGTGGTTTTCCGAGAGAGAGAAATCATAAGCCAAGGAGACAGTGGGAGGCAAATCGATCTTGAAGAGATTCAAGAGTCGAGTGATGAAGGAACCACTACCGCTGGCACTCAACCCGAGGAGGAAACTCCGGTTGAACCAATTGACGAGTCATTACCTCTTAACGTTCCGAAAGAGTTAGAGTTCAACCCCAGTTTTATGGTTTTCATATTACTACTGAAGGGGACACGTATATTAGTGATGGTACACTAATAAATATAGATGAACCTAATTGCTATAAGGAAGCCATGGCAGGCCCGAAGTTGGCGAAGTGGAAAGAGGCGATGGACAGCGAGATTCAGTCCATGTATGACAACCAAGTTTGGAATTTGGTTGACAATGTGCCTGGACGTAAGACCGTTGGGTGCAAATGGATCTTCAAGAAGAAGACCGACGTGGATGGGAATGTGCACACATATAAGGCACGATTGGTGGCGAAGGGCTTTACTCAAACTCCCGGAGTTGACTATGATGAGACCTTCTCACCAGTTGCGACAATAAAATCTATTAGAGTAGTGCTAGCTATTGCCGCATTTCATGATTATGAGATATGGAAAATGAATGTCAAGACCGCTTTCCTTAATGGGAAGTTGGCTGAGGATGTTTACATGGCTCAGCCGGAGGGTTTTGTCGATCCGAAGCATCGAAATAGAGTGTGCAAGCTTGAGAAGTCCATTTATGGACTTAAGCAAGCGTCTCGCAGATGGAATCTTTGCTTTGATGAGAAAGTCAAAGAGTTTGGATTTGTACGAAGCGAAGATGAATCATGTGTATATGTCAAAGCCAGTGGGAGCATAGTTAGCTTTCTCGTTTTGTATGTTGATGACATACTGCTCATAGGTAACGACATCCCGACTCTGCAGGAGGTCAAGTTCTGGCTCGGGAAGTGTTTCGCTATGAAGGACCTCAGAGAGGCTTCCTATATTTTGGGAATATGGATAGTGAGAGAAAGAAGTAAGAGACTAATAGGACTTAGTCAGAATACTTACTTAGATAAGGTACTGAAACGTTTTAGTATGGAAAACTCGAAGAAGGGAGAACTACCGATACAGAGTAATACCAAATTAAGTAAGACTCAAAGTCCGAGTACCGAAGCCGAGATAGCTGAGATGAGCCAAGTACCTTACGCTTCTGCAGTTGGCTCGATCGTGTATGCTATGACTTGTACTCGAACTGATGTGGCCTTTGCTTTGAGCATGGTCAGTAGATATCAAGGGAATCCTGGTAGAGCGCATTGGATTGCGGTCAAGAACATCCTAAGGTACCTTCGGAGGACCAAGGAATGGTTTCTAGTCCTCGGAGGGAGTGATGAATTAAAGGTGCGAGGGTACAGTGACGCCAGTTTCTAGACCGACAGGGACAACTACCATTCGCAGTCGGGATGGGTCTTTACCTTTAATGGAGGAGCGGTAACTTGGAAAAGTTCCAAACAGGAAACTGTAGCAGATTCAATGTGCGAATCAGAGTACATTGCAGCGAGCGAAGCGTCAAAGGAGGCAATATGGTTGAAGAACTTCATTGGCGATCTTTGAGTTGTGCCTGCCATAAAGGAGCCCATGGAGATTTTATGTGATAATGAAGGAGCGGTTGCCTTAATCAAGGAACCGAGGGATCATGGTAGATCTCGGCATATCGACAGAAAATATCACTTTATTAGACATCGAGTAGAAGAAGGACACCTCGTGGTTAAGAGGATATCATCAGAAGATAACCCAGCAGATTCGCTTACGAAGGGACTGAGCAGGGGTAAGCGCTTGCAGCATGCTAGGAGTATTGGGCTGAAGGATGATATTACTTTAGATTAGATAGTATTAGAAACATGTAATAGATAAATGTAATTGACATTTGATGATTAAATAAAGGAGTATTATTTATAAGTAATGTTACTGTCTTATGTTAATTGTTTAGCTATTGTTTCACTTTGCATGTTTTGACTTCTATAATAATTGAGTTTATTAAGAATAATCGAATTATTCAAACAGCCCACAATCGTTCATATGTTGGAAGTAGGTATGAATGAAGATTTTCGTGAATCGGTGTGTAGATTGTCTAAATGGTATTAGGCATAGCAAAGGTTTTCTACAACGTTCATGAGTGCTTATGAACAAGTTTTGAGCATTGGAATAAACCCGCGCTAGCTGGAATCACTTTGGAGTGATCGCAAGACGATAATATCATATGGTCTTAAAACCTAGATATATGGTTTATTATTTACTAATTGGTTGTACATTGATAATCCGAAACCCCATCAGTAAATTGATGTCATAAAACACATTGTTGTGTATAGTTGGTTAGTCGATAAGTAAATGCATATAAGTCAAGTTTATCTGTTACTTTTATCCTAAGAGGGTAAAAGTGATATCACGGCCGCTTGATGATTTGATTTGACTTATATGCCGGGCCCGGTTAGGACTGAATTGATGTGTTCAATTAAGTTCTATGTCAAATAAATCTAAGATTGAGAAAATAGTTGTTGGATGATGAGTATGACTATGTTTTATGAAATTGTCTGCACGATATCAAAACAGAGGGCTGTACGATCCCTTATCTAAAGGACAGGTTACTGATAAGATCAGAGTTGACAGCGTCTTTGAGAGCTACGATTGCTAATCGGATTGTGTTTGCGTTTATAGTTACTAGACTTATCCAAGTGGGAGACTGATGGATTAGTGTCTAAGGCTGTAACTATATTTTGTAAGTACTCGACCCGATTGTGCATGGTCCTTTTGGGTTGCCTTCACCATAGCAACTTGATAGGGTGATTTAGAGAGAAGAGATATTATTATTAATGTATTATAATAATAATATGTTAGATAAATAATAATATTATTTGATTAATATAAGTCATAAATTAATTTGGTGACTTAAAGAGATTAATTGAATAAAGGGGTATAAACTGTCAAATGTGTGAAAGTTGTATTTTGAGATGATAACCCTTAGGGATATGGGTTGGACGGTCTTAGGGATGTGGATCACCTAGAAATCGTCCAAGGCCTTATCTAGAAGAGGATTTGGATTGCTTTGAGGCTAAGTTATCCAATTAGGGTTTAAGGGTGAAACCCTAGGAGCTCACAGTATAAATAGACCCATAGGGTTGAGGTAATCGGCCATCATTGTGATTGGAGTAACCCTAGAGTCGATTTCTCTCTTCGTCATCTCTCTCAAATCATCTTCTTGCTAGTTAGTGTTTGTAAGCCAGTAGAGGAGTGACATTTGTGACTCTAAGCTCCAAGAAGAAGAAGGTTTCAAGCAAGTAACTTAAGGTATCATTCTAGATCTGTTTTCATATGTTTTGATTGTCAGTTTACATTAGATCTAGCCATGAAAGTCTTGGATATGTTGCATGTTCAATTAGTAAAACCTAGATCCAAGCTATAGGGTTGTATGTGCACATAGGGAAAATTCTTATGTCCAAAACCCATCAGTAACTTTATACCCCTCTTATAGACCGGTTTCATGAATGATGTCTACTAACGGTTATACTGACTTGTCTTATACATATATATATATATATATATATATATATAATTATTAAACTTTTAATATTATAATAGTATAAGGGTTGAATTTTAATCTTTTAAAATTCTAAGGTTTGGAATTAAAGTATTCATAAGTGTGACTTTACGAATTCCAAAACTTGAGGGCAAGTTTTGAAACTCTTCAAAACTTTTCATTCCCATAACTTATAAGTTTAGTGACTTTTAAAAATGAGACTTTTCATTTTCCATAACTTGAGGACATGTTATGGAATCCATTAAAGGCATTTAGATCAACATTTTAATTAACAAAATAATCAAATAATTTATCTATGATCTAGGTAAACTCATAAGTCAAGATAATTCATATCAACAATTTGCAAGAAATTAGCCTAATCATATAAGCTAATACAAATCTTGAAATTTTGACAATTATCTTTTAATTGGATGAGCATGATCACTACCATATCAATAAAACAAATTTTATGTTTCAAAAAACAGTTTGTGGTAATGATCCTAATCCAATTCTGGCCAAAAACTCAAAATTCTGTAACCAGAAGCCTCAACTCGACGAGTTGCCCTTTTACTGAGTGGACTCGTCGAGTCAGTCAGTGGACTCGGCGAGTTCATCAGTCAGAGGCCAGAAAATCAATTTTTTCAACTTTGAAAATTAATAAGCATCAAGTATAACAGAAAACAATCCTAGGATCTGATACCACTGAAGAGTTTTGCGCACTCTAACAACCTTATGGTGCACATGTAAGCCTAGATGCTTTGGATCTATGTTTTCTCTAAATATACATGCAATTTGATTTTCCAAAACATACATCCTAACTAGAATACAATTTGAAAATTGAACAACATAACAAGTTAGATAACTTACCTCTTAGTAGGACTTGTAGCTCGTGGCCTTCAAAAGCTTTAGCACCTCAAATGTGATGCCTCTAATGTGTCACAAACACGAAGTGAAAAAGGAGGCTTGAGAGAATAAGTTACTTAGCACAAAATCGATTCACACTCTCCAAGAATGTATGTGGCAATCGATTTTAGCTCTAGGGAGTTCCTTTTATAGTGTGACAAGGGCTAGGGTTACATCCACGTAACCCCATAATGCACCATGACTCTTCATATTAGTTAGGTTCCATGGGTTAAACCTCCATGGACTATCCATGTTGGTTTAGCCCACCCTAAATAACCATGAATTATTGGCCCACACTATAAGAATCATTGATTTACCAAATCAGTCCCCGTATATTTAATTAGTCTCTTTTGACCACTAAATTAATTCCAAATTAATTCTTGATCAATACTAATTAAATAATATGATTTCATATTAATATATTATAATTGTAATATAGTAACAAATCACAAATAACGTTATTCTCAAAAGTCTATCCTATCAAGTTGCATTGGTGAAGGCAACCCAAAAGGACCATGCTACTCTCGGGTCAAGTACATACCAATTATAGTAATGGGCTTAAACACCTAATGCAAAAACTACTAGTACCCTTGCAACCTTTTGACTCTTCCTGATCCAAGTATGAGTCATGTGCTTCAACTAGTGTAGGTCTTTACTACCTTTCACATCTACTTATACTTATCCCAAGATTTTCCTCACAATTTCCATGTCACTTCCAATACTACACATGATATTTCCATATTTAAACATGTATTCAAGCAATATTTTAATACATTTTACGTAATATTTTGGTTAATTGCAAAGATATGTGATACTTATTGAATTAATTTACATTTTGCAGCCAAATTGGACAATCTTGAAGAATAAGGACTCGAAGTGACAAATATATTGGACCTTGGAAGGATTGGAGCTAAAACGAGAGTTTAGTGGAGCTTAAAAGAAGAACATTCTAGTAAAAATCTAAAGTCACGTCGTGAGACATCTATTATCATGACGTGAGGAAAAATATTCTAGAAGATAGACATGCGGAAGCCAGTTTCCTTGCCAAACACAAATTACACTGAGATCCCGACGTGAGGATGGATTTTTGAAAACTATATATATATCACTTTGGTCATTCGAGTTAGGAGGTTGGCTTAGACATATTTTGAAGAGATACCCTAGTTTGGAGGTCAGAAACCTGCAAAAAACATCCTTTGGAATGAGAGATTGTTTAAAGATCGAGAGTTTGAAGATTAAATCATTACATTCAGTTTGCATTATTTAATCATGTCAATTTCGTATGAAATTGTGTGTTTAGTTTCAGATATGAGTAGCTAAATTAGTTGACTTTCATTTAGCTAAATGAAACCTTAAAACTCTGAGTTAGCTTCTTATTTTATGGATTCTATAAAGTTGGTTTGGTGCTTGTGTTTGATTATCATTACCTAGCATGTTAAAGTGTGCATATTTGTTGCTTTAATTCAAGTTAAGTGTAGTTTAATGAATTTTAAATTACATGAACTTGTTTACTTAGTAATTTAGTGACTATTAAATTGCTAGAGCTAGGAGTGACCATATCTTAGATTAAGTTTTAAAGGTAACAACTTTAGCTGTGTTGGAGAACATAATTGTGTTTGATTAATTGTATTGACCGTAGATAGTTATCTAGATATATCTTACATAGCCTAGTTATTATTAATAACTAATTTTGTGTTTGCTTGTGTACGACCATACATCGTAGTTCATGAATTGGTAAAAATATTAGTAGATTGGACCAAAATTGTTAATTGCATATAAATTAGTAACCAACTTTATTAATCCATATATAAGAGCTAACAATAGGAAAAGGTGGATTGGAAACTAAACAAAAGTGTTTTTAATATATCGATTACAATCATTTTTAGTTAAGTTCTTAAGTTATCTGAACTTGAAAAATCAGATAAAACCCCTTTTCTTTCTTTTACATTAATTTAAAGTAGTTATTTTAATAAATTGCATTCGTTCCCTGTGTTCGATACCCAACTTACTTTACTATATTATTAACTGACTAAGTACACTGCCTATTTGTGCATTAGTAGATAAGTAGTTAGGTTATAAATTTAAAGCTAGATAGGTGATATCTTTTGCACACATCAGCACATGATGACCTCTAAACAAATATGTAAGCGTACCGATAATCATATACAAAATTTTTCCTAGACTTGACTAGGATTTTGTATCTCTACCAACGCACTACCTCATTAATATATACCCTATCAAGCACACATTATAGCTCCTAAACTCTCCTTCTAGGATTCCCTCCACTTCACTCTGCTATTAGCCGAAGATGAACTTCTACCAATATTAACTAATTATTAGATGAATACAGTTACATGCTACTAAAATCAAATAGTTTGTTGACTAAAAGATATGACACTACAATGGTTAGACTCAAACAAGAGCTGTGCAATAGCGGCAAATAAAGCAATCTAAAATTATTTAATTCTGGGAGCATGCAACCTAATGTATTTGTAAAGTAATCAATTAATATCAACATTAGTTCTAAGTAACCAAGAACAAACAAATCTCTAGGATATAAGGCATCTTAAGTATCAGGAAAATTCTAATATGCAATTCCTGAAATGTTCCTAACCTATATACTAACATGTATTTCTAACAGTCCATATATCAACATATATAACAAATATGAATATTTTGGGAATCACTTTCCTTTCTGAGCTATACCCGACTGTACGCATCACATTCTTTTCTTTTGAATAAAGTTCTTTTTCTTTAAAATATTTGCTAAGATATTTAGATCCTTAGTTTGAGTCTTGAATAACATGAGTGTTCATCCAATTCTATCAAACTAGGACTTTGATATCAACTTGTAACATCCCTATTTTTAATATAAAATTTTTCCCTTTTATTTATTCAATTAAACCAAAGTATAGTTAAATTATGAGGAAAAAATGATGTTGACGCGTGTGAAAATTCAAGCCTTTCCCTTCTCATGATTCGAAGAAGTACCTGAAAACAATTGTAATTTACTGAGTAAGCACGAAACTTAGTGAGTTCTCCAAAATACCATATACCAGAATACATATACACGAATACAAACAATGGCTCACGGCCTTTCACTGATCGATCAATTGGCTCACGACCTTTCGCCGATCCACCAATAATATGTGTAACTTAAACTTATGGCCTACCAACCATTTCGTCTTCAACACGAGTCTATATGTGTATAGACTTACGACCTACCTGTCATTTCATCGTCGACAGGAGTCTATAGGCTCCCGAACTGTTTTTGTTTCGCTGTCAACCCCTCACTTAACCGTAATGAATAACTAAAATAGAATAACATTTAAGCACATAGAGACTATACTTTCGACTCTACTCAATAACTCTAGTACGATAACATTAAGCACATAGAGACTATACTTTCATCTTTACTCTGCTATCTCTTATATCCTAACATACATGAATAAATATTGTAATACATATTATAGTGAGATAACTCACATAGGCAATTACTCAGATGACTAACAACTATTTTGGCGATCCAACTGGCGAGCAACACGCTTAATAAGTATTAACCTATAATACTACAACTTATTAATCTCTTTGGAGATCTGGTAATGAAACCTAGATCTTTCACTAATCCCAAAGATACTTTAAGCTCTATCAAAAAAGAAATAACCATGTATGATCATATCGGAGGTATGGTCTATTTGGTATGCGAGGTATATTGTTTGGAAAACCCACTTTAAAGACCTCACTAAATCTAGCCTAGACATCATTCCCGTAAGTAGACAAATCAATATTATGACTAGAATCACTGATAAATCTTATTTATAAATTCATAATAATGATTATGGATGTAAATATAAGTTACACTTAAAGCGTAGTAAGTGTAGCTTAACTTACAAAAATTTCTTGCGAAAAGTCGGAAAATCGCAGGAAAAATCTCGACCCGAAATCTCCTTTTTTTTTCGGGATCCAAAATACCTCAGTTCCTCGCTAAACCAAAATTCTACAGAATCCCGCAAAGCCTCCAATAGATCATAACGAGAGAGAGAGAGAGAGAGAGAGAGAGAGAGTTAAGGGGGAATTGGTGTGAAGTAGAAATGAAGGTTGGCTTACTATTTATTATCCCTTTATAGGGGAGGCGCTTCGTAAAAATAGACCAGGGTGTGCTGCGTTTATTGGTAGGAAGCATGGGTGGATCTAGTGATGACACGTATCGCAATGTGGCAGGTGCTCCGTCATGATTTGTTAGGTAAAATTCTCAATCTTCTAAAATTTGTATCTTTCACATACAAGCTCCGTTTTTGACCTTCTTTATATCCACACATATCTATCGAAGAGTAGTACAACTTTCATTTAGACATCATCGGCTAATTCTCATCCTATTTTAAATTTAATAGTCTATTAAGATTACACTGCAAAAGACCGTGTAAAATTCATAACTCCTTCACACAGACTCCTTTCTCAATGTTCTTTATATTGACAGATTGATACTTATGAAATCTTTAACTCTCATTTACATTGTTTTACTTAACATTCAACCGATTTTAATTACGATTTTAGTGTCGCACCTACTGTTCTGTATCATACCAAAACTTTGAAAATCATAAATTCCTCATACGAAGTCAGATTTAGACATTCTTTATACCTTCATAATTGGTATCACGACTACTAAAGCTTTCATGATGATTAATTTGGCTAAAAGGTAATATTTTCTACTTCAAATTTTATAATGAAGGTTTATATTTAATTCTAGTGTGAAGTGAAAATGGGGTGCTACAAAAAAGAAGTCTCGACAGCTCCCTCCTCGACCTGCGCCTAGACCCGGATTAGCTGCATCAATCCTCTGTGTCACAGTCTCTAACTTAGACTTGAGTTGGGTGAACAATTTAGGGAATAACTGCTGTATAACGCCAACAGATTCAGCCTAGACAAATTAGCCATAAAAATGACATGTATATATAAGTTTATTTAGGATAAATAACCTGAAGCAAAATTGTAGTATGTGAGGCAACGATTCCGTACATAAAAAACTCTGAAATCTGACTTCGTATGAAGAAGTTATGGTTCTCCGTAGTTTCACGATTACACCGGCACGACTATGCACAGCATGAAAAGTGATTTTTTGATAAGGTTCTTATTAGCCTAACTATCTGAATGAAAATCATAGTAATCATAAAATAGAGAATGAGAATATAGAGAACATCCTAATCTGACTTCATATGAGGAAGTTATGATTTTTCCAAGTTTTGGCATAGTAATGCGGACATAGAAATCGAAATTCAAATTTGTTGATTTTTAGCCGAAATAATCTAAACGAGAATTAAAGATCTTGTGAATATAAGCCCGACGATATAAAGACAGTCAAGAACGGAGTTCGTATGAAGGTGATATGAATTTAGCACCGACTTTAACAGTTTAAACCAGTCTAAATATGAATTTTTGTTATAGAAAGATTTAGATGTTGAGACCTTAATTAAAGTTGTAGATATCGTCGAGATGATTCCGAGGATATAAAGAATGTCAAAAACAAAGCTCGTTTGCAAAAGTTATTCCTGTATGAAAATCTATGAGAATTACACTGCGCTGATCACATAGAAGCACTGGGGTGCGCCACGTGGCCTGGTCAGCGACCGACTCTCTTTCAACAATGTGCTTACATGGCCTAAGGAAAACGCGACACATGGCACCATGAAATGGTGACATGTGGCGACTTTAGAAGATGAAGGTGTGGACGAATCTGCATGCGACATGTGTCAAAAGGCGAAGGGACCAATGAGGCCCATGAGCATGCCGTACCTTTTGGCCATGCGCGGTGCGTGCCCCCATAAGTATAAATAGACACTAGTTTTCTTTCATTTTCACACACCAAATCCCAATCCCTTTCTCTCTGAGACACCATAGTTTCTTAAGTCTGAATTTAGGGTATTTAGCAAGGTTTTGAGGGATCTAGGTGTCTGGAAAATAGAGCATTTGGTTTCGGAATTCTACCCGCGTAGTTTCCCGATTTTCGCTAAGATCTCTATATGTTAATCTACACTTAATATATTTCAAGTGTAACTTATATTTATATTCATAGTCATTATTATGAAGCTATAAATAAGATCTATCAGTAATTCCAAGTCCTTATACTGATTGATCTACATACAAGGATGATATCTAGGCTCAATTTAGTTAGGTGTTTAAAGTGAGATTTTCAAACAATATAAATAGTATACCAAACGGACCCTACCTTAGATATGATCCTACCTAGTTGTTCCTTACTTGATAGATCTTGAAGTAGACATTGGATTTAGTGAGGAATTTGGAGTATCATTAGTCACCAGGAATATAAGATTAAGACTTAGTGATATTCGTACCTAGGTCACATCAAAGGAAAAGTTAGGGTGTTAGGTGACGCGTTGCCAAATTCACCAGCTATCTACTTTTAAAAAGTGAGTGCATAGTTACTTTCATCTTACACACAGATATGAACTATTTAGATAATTAAATGTTATACCTACCTATTATTTGTATTGAAACCTTCTGTGTTAGATGAAATTATATGACCTTATTTTATTTAACCATATATGTATTTTCATACTTATAATATATGGGGTATTGGAGGATAAAGTGAGATGAAAATAATAATAAGAGGTCGAGACTTTTATAGTACTTCTAGACAAGAAATGTAGTCACCTAGTAGGGTATTAAGGATGAACACAAACTATTCTAGACAAGTCAGGTCAAACATGGGGCTGGTACACAACCTATAGATGTGTATAAATCAAACATGAACATACCTATAACCTGTAGTTTTTTATAAGCCATACATGGTCATGTTGACAACCTGTAGGTGTTAGTCGATCATAGATGAGAAAGTTTACAACTTGTAGATGTTAATGAAATTAATTGCAGATAGGTCTACGACCTTTAGGCATTGATGAACCATATATGAACAAGTACATAACCTGTAGGTGTTACTAAATTATACATGGGCATGTCCCCAACTTGTAGATGTTAAGGAACCTCACAGACATAACTACAAACTGTAGGTATGAATGGATTATTCATGTTGGTATTCTATTCACCCTATGGTTGTCTTATTAACACATGTTGCTAAGGAATCCCTGAGGTAGCATTGTTCACTGAGAGATCCTTTAGGATAGATCCTTTGGGATCATCGGTTTAGGATCAGGGAGTGAGAATAACGGGAATGGGAAATCGGGTTAATTGATTGATCTGGGTTATATGATTATAACAAATTAATTATAATATTGTGGGTTGAAAACCTAACCCACTCAGTTTCCAAACCGGACTCACTCAGTTTCTTTGTATTGCAAGTATCGATACAAAGGTAATTGAAGTTTGGAAATGATGAAAGATTAGAGGAAAATTGGCCACTAGATGTTGTACGACTAATAATAATCATGTTTATGATTATGTTCCTTGCATTAATTATGACATCCCAAGTTTTAATAAATCAATGAAAAACATTTCCTTGAAAAAACTTTTTCGAGACAAATTCCGCTATATAGAGAATACTCTATTTCTTTTAAATAAACATAAATAAAAAGGTATTTTTTTTTACCGTGAAAATAGGGATGTCATATGATGGAATGCCTCCCCAACCTCACTAGCAATCACCTCTCTGAAATTTGGAGCATCATCCACTATGGGCTCCTCTGGTGTGACAATAGGTTTTCCTCTTATTTGCACCATGACTGAATCCAAAAGGTGTGCCTAACATTAGGAACGATTACGTACTACTAGATCAATTAAGATGATGTTCCATTGTCACACACCTCCCACTATTACGTCGGGCCCCTTCATAATTCCTGTGGATCCAACTACCCATCCTATGATATTACGGGCCCATACCATCATTCACACCTATGGGTAATTGCGCATGAAGATCACTTGAAGTTTCCATACCTAACTAAGTGTTTGGTGATCATTATTTACATGTGTATTCATAAACTATGCCACTCCTTTCCCTATTGGAATCTACCATCCAACCTAAGAACATAGAATTCACATATGCAACTATACATAACCATAAGGACTAGATATACATTCAATAGGGTGATTCTATCCTATGTCCACAACCAAACAAGGAACATGAAGTAAGCCTAAATCAATATTTATGAGCTTATATAATTCTAATCATGTATAATTGTGACATACAAATCACCAACTGTCTAGATGGATAATTAGACCATAACAGATAAGCATATACTGACCTCATTTAATAATCACATAATCAAATAAGCTAGTTTCACCATATAACATATCGCTGAAATTTTTTGACTAACCGTGGAGCTCGGATGATTGGAAGATTTGCATTCTCTTCTTAGAGGCATGTGGCGTTTCCCTCTAATTATAATTTCAAAACTGGCCGCTTTTACTTAACTTTACTTACAAAAAAAATTCTTTTTCTGACAATCTGCAGTGGTTTGAGTCTAAACACACTAGAAAGTATGTTTAATTCTATCAAACCATTGCTCTAATACCATCTTATAACATCCCAAATCAATTTTTTTTTTGATAAAATTAGAGTGTAGATAATAAAATAAGGTTCTATCCTTAGCACTGACAATCATAATTTATCAAAAGTCATCATGAAAAGCAAAAGCTAAAAATTGTTTTGAAAACAATGTGAACAAAAGATAAACACATCCATCCCCGTGAAATTTTTTCCAAATCCCCGATCATGCTGGCTCCTTGCCTTTCGAACCTAGAAGACCTACAACTATATACATAAAGTAGCAACTGTAAGTCTACAACTTAGTAATAAATCATAATAGTTATTCATTATATAGATCTTATGCATTCCGCATATTACATATTAGCAACAAGTAACAAAAATGAATTACTAATATTCTAAACACATATTATTGGTACCAACACTACACTAACAAATTGATTCCCCAAAAGGCTATCTCAGACACTGCCAACTAGGAGTGATTACTTCCCCCGAAGGGTCTGTCATGGTTATTCAAACTCTCAAAACTCACACAAAGATGGTAGGGTTTGGGTGGAGGTCGTTCTTAGAGGATGGAGGCTACCACATGAGGCATCCCTAAAAGTTAGTTCCTTTGAATAGGGCACCAATCCTGAAATCTAGGGTTAAAATCTAGTCGCCTCCATGTTGTGGCCAAGAGCTTGTCATATCGTGGGGATTCACGAATGCACTTTTTCCAAAACTAGGCTTCCATGTCGTGGTCATTCCATCACCATGTTGTGGCCTAGGTAAAATCCGAAAACTTAATAAATGAAAATAATTTTAGAAGACCACATGCATCGTTCTATTTCATATAAACATATAGTTCTTAATTGCTACCAACTTTTCCATTTAACAATTTTAATTTTTCTCAAGAGGTTCTATATTTTGTTACATGTTATGTGTTCAAGATGCTTATTGGCTGGGCGATATTGAAGGAAGGTAGGCTTACATAGCTTACAACAAAGATTTTGATGAAATATGTATATGATTACGTATCATCTAAACCACTATGTGATTGGATTGAATTGAATCAGATTGAAGAATTATGTTCATTTCCCTAATTATTACAAGCATCTACAAACAAGCACCGTTGTTGCTTTTCTCCGTGCCTATAAGTTTTTCATACAACACCTATGTGACCTTATCGGTAAGAATCACTGATGAGTCATGATCATCTAGGTTTTTAAGAGAAAATTACACAAAAGCCATTATAGTATCAACCTTTTACCTAACAGGCCATTATTATTATTTTTTTACATAAATGTCATGATATATAACTCTTTTGTAACGTCCCAAAAATTATGAAGAAAATTTTCATCTTTAAGACATATTAACCAATGAAAATCTTTAACTTAAAATCCATGAGTGGCATTCATTTGTTTGAAAACCATAATGTTAACATAGTTGAGTTACAAAAATCAACGGAAACCAATATCTTCATTGCGTGCGCATAGTCTCGCCGAACTCTTCTTACAAACGAACTACAAAACATTTTATTCACAACTATAAGCATAAAGCTTAGTCAGTTCCCAATATACCACACATTGGATCATATATATAAAATGCATCTACACAATGTCCTCGACTCTAATGTCGGACTACCTACTCTTCTATCTAAATGCATATATCATACAGAACGAGCCCAACCCGAATATTCATAACGATCCTAGCCCAACCTCCATAACGGGCCCCGCCCACGAAGTATAACGGCCCCAAACCTAACTCATATAATGGCCCCAACCCTAACGCAAAGTATGGTCCCCACCCAACTTGCATCATGGGCCCTCCCTGCATACATAACGGGCCCTACCCTCATACACCATGACCCCAACCCAACATAAATAATGGGCCCAACCCAAAGAGTATAATGGGTCCAACCCTAACTCATATAACAATTATTACTAATACTGACGACCGCCTCATGAACACATAACCATATACATTCGGGATTCATATAGGCAGTTGAACAGATGATCCCACCTGAAAGCAATAAATCAAAAAGAACCATGTGATAAGGCTTTATATCAAGCGTTCTCCAGCTATCTAACTTGAACTATGTACAACCCCTAGGGAATCCACTTAACGATAAACCAGTACCATCGTTACCTAACCAATCATGACACCTAACAATATTATACAATCAAC
Organism: Lactuca serriola; assembly: GCF_051521515.1. Classification (NCBI taxonomy): domain Eukaryota; kingdom Viridiplantae; phylum Streptophyta; class Magnoliopsida; order Asterales; family Asteraceae; genus Lactuca; species Lactuca serriola. The sequence continues at coordinate 56,630,744 of NC_136415.1, forward strand.
AGGAAAGACCATGCCGATCTAGCATATCATGACCCCATGTGTCTTATACTATACATGCATAACACGGAATTATCCTAGTCAACTAGCATACTCGTACTCTAACAGTACCATGATCATAACATACAATGGATATATAATGTCATACGTGGCAAAGTGAGAAGACTCACCTGAATCGCAAAATCAGAGAAGCTTGCACTAATCAATCCCACGAACTAGCTATCATAAAATAAAGATCAATCCTTAACTAACAACCAAAATCATTCAAGTTTGATCCAAGGTCCAATTGGTCAAAAGTCAATGGTCAATGGTCAACAAATGTAACGCCCCATTTCTGGTATGTAATTCAAATAAAGTATTTTCATTTCTTAAGGGGTACTTGACGAGTTTGTAGCCCGAATCGTCGAGTAGAGACGAGATGATCATGCGTTTTGAGTTGGCTACTCGACGAGTCCATAGGCTGGGACTCGGCGAGTCCGCTTGTCTGGATGAAGCCCTAATTTTAAGGGTTTGCACCCTATTTAAACACACTTATGCACCCCCAACCTCACCTCTATCATTCTCAGAACATTTCCCCTGTAAACCCTAGCCCCCATTGTTGAGTTTGAGTGTGTTTATGCTAGCTTGGAAGCTTTGGGAAGAGAAAGAAGGAAAGAAGGTCCATAGAAGAGAAGGGAGATCCAAGAGTTAGCTTCCATCTATTTCTCATTCAGGTAATGAAGTTATGACCTTGTGCATTCCTCCATTATAACCTCCTTTATGCTTGTTATGCCTTCTTTGGAGCCTTTTATGATTCAAAACTTGAGATATGGACTCTCCTTTGGATGGAAACTTCAGATCTGGACTCTCATTGCATTTTAGAAGTGTACAGTTTCAGTTATGGTCGTGATTGAGGTCCCTCTTGAGGTTGGAGCCCCATTAAGAGCTTAGGGTTGGCATTTGAAGCCTTTAAAGCCATGGATGCACGTAAAGTTTGCAACTTTACGTGATAAGCATGCCCTAGAAGCTTGGATCTGTGATTTGGATCCGCTGCATGGATCAAATAAGGTCTTTATGGAAAAAGGGACTGAATGGACTCGGCGAGTCGCAAGCTTGACTCGGCGAGTCATTTGATGATAGATGTGGACTCGACGAGTTGGATGAGAAACTCGGCGAGTCTGATGAAGATTGCCTTAGACTCGACAAGTTGTTTGAACAACTCGGCGAGTCGGATGAGTTTTCCCAAGAAAAGTAGTGTTTGAGTGAAATAGCTTCATTCCTTCTTAGTTACATGTAAAGTTAGCAACTTCACGTGTTCAGATTGTCCCAGAGGCTCAGATCTACAATTTAGATTCTCTAGAATGGCTTAGAATTCAATTGTATGGAATATGCACGACAGGACTCGGTGATTTGTTCTTCGGACTCGACGAGTCGAGTCGTGAGTCCCCGTATTTCTTCGACTTGTGAGTTCAGGGTGAGTCAGTGAGTGGGAAAGGAACTCGGTGAGTTAAAGTCAGAGTTAGTGAAGAAGGGACTCGGCGAGTTTGCGCCCTGACTCGGCGAGTCCGGTCAACTGGAAGTTGACTTTGACCAGGGGCAAAATAGTCATCTTACCCTGAGGGTATTTACAGGTAACTAATTTAGTGTTTTGGGGATTTGTAGCCGGACAGTTCTGGAGCAGCAGTCAGCCACTTTTAGAGTTAGCTTCTCAGCAGCCAGCATTACGAGGTGAGTTTCCTTCCAGTAGGAATGGGTCTACGACCATAATGCTGACCCATTTAGTTAGTAGTAGTTCCGGACTTCAGTCTGATGCAGTAGTAGTGTGCTTGATGTCTTTGTGATACAAGCATGTTTGTGTTCCGGACCCTGGTCTGATGTAGTATGCAGTATTTATGTTCATGCTAGTTGATATGTTATGCTATGTTATGTGCAGTCAGTTTCGGACTTCGGTCCGATGCAGTTAGTTCCGGACTTCAGTCCGATGCAGGGGACAAGGTACCCGTTAGTTCCGGACTTCGGTCCGGTGCAGTTTCCGGACTTCGGTCCGATGCAGAGGGCAAGGCCCTGGTTAGTTTCCGGACTTCGGTCCGATGCAGAGGGCAAAGCCCTGGTTAGTTTTCGGACTTTGGTCCGATGCAGTGGGCAAGGCGCAGTATGTGTTTTATATGTTATTGTATGGTATGTGGTAGATTGGGGGAGCTCACTAAGCTTTGTGCTTACAGTTTCAGTTTTGGTTTCAAGTACTTCCGCAAGCAAAGGGAAGGGCTCGAGATGATGGCATTGCACACACCACAGTTTCAGCTTTTATCCTGGGAGTTTATTTCAGATACTATGATATGTTGATACAGTTCTTTTGTCATGACACATCTATTATAACTTTTTTGTGATTTGTGACGTACGGTTTCAGTATATATTATGGATGATTGTTAGCTTTTAGTACTATTTGAACAAATTTTTTGGGTCGTATTTTGGGTCGTTACAACAAAAGTCAACGATCAACCAAGTCAACGACCACCACGTGGTGGTGAGCTCTTGACCATGTTGTGGGCAAGTCAGGACAAAACAGTCGCGATGCAAAGCACCACCACATCATCGGTCTTCCTTGGCCATGTCTTAGTTTCTGGTAGAGTGCTATTTTCTTCATTAGGAGCTTAATCTTTACAATTCAAAGAACAAAAATTCAGATCTGGTTTTTTTCATTGAATTAATGGATAAAGTTTCCAACTTTATCTATTAAGACCTTACCATAAGGCATGTTCTTAGACCTTAAATCCATTAAACCCTCCTAGTGACCAAAAATTGTGCATGGTTCAAAGGGAACCATGACATAACACCTTTTCCACAAGTTAAGCCTAGAAAGTATCACCAAGCAAGTGTAATGTTCTGGAGTTGATCAAAACTCCAAGAACATCCCTTCAAATGACCTGAACACTTGAAATGAGAAACAAGAATGATAAATATGGTAACTTTGTACCTTCTACAGCTCCACATGATGTAGGAAATGCAAAATATAAAGTAGATACAACATTTCATCCAAAAAGCACACCACTTTCTTCTCCTAAGATCAAATATAAGGCTTAAAACATCAAAAGAATCACATAAACATCAAGAACATTCAACTGGGGGCTAGGGTTTCGAGTTAGGAGGGTGGAGGCTGAAGAGAATGACCTAAACCAAGAGTTAAGGTCCTTAAATATGGAGGAACCCCTACAAATCTTGGGCTTGACCTGTAACAACCACCACATTGTGGCCATCAAGTTACCACGTCGCGGTGGCCATCCGACACACTCTTCATTTAAATGTCGTAGGCACGTCGTGGCCATCAACACACTCATCTACAAAAGCCTTATCTTTGACCCATTTAAGTCGTCAACTAATCTATTCTGGAAAATAGGTATTACGTCTTTTTTCCATTTCAACCATTATTCACCTACAAAAACCGGTTTTCAACTTTAATTTGCGTGATGGACATTTTTTATAGAGACTGCATTTGATGTGGCAATGGAAATGTCTACATAAGTGTGCTAAAGTGTCAAAAAAATATACTGCTTTTAAGTGTGTCTATCGGTATAATACTTGTTGATGATATCATCAACATGATATTAGAGAGGAGTTCCTTACCTTCAATAGTTTTTTAAAATCTTTTGAACCAACAAAATATTTACAAAACCTGCCCGAGCTTCGTTTTATTTCAACCAACATGTTGCAATGGAATTTGGTATGAATACAGCTGGGAAGGAAAAGGAGTTAGAGGGTGAAGTAGAAAGATTAAGGGAACAACTTAAGCAGATTATATGTATTTTTGGTTATAGCATTCTATTTTCAGTGTTTGTTATTACAATATTGTACTTTAAAAAATCTACTCATTATAGCAACTGGGTAAGCGAGTTTAAAAGGTGGTAGGTTATAATATATGTTTCTATAATAGGGTAGATTTTTGAAAGTATAATCCGTTAATAAAGTTAATTCATTTTTTTCTTATTACAACATTGTACTTATGAAAGTTTGTCGGGACTTCGATCTTTTTGAAAAAAAAAATATTGTACTTATGATTATTTTTAGGGCATTGTGTTTTCAGAAATACATATACCTGATTGTACAACTGGGCAACTAGTTTCAGAGATAGCAAACCTACCTATTTCCATAACAGTGTACATTTTCAAAATATAATGCTCTAAAAAGAATTTTCTTTTGTTATAACAATATATATATATATATATATATATATATATATATATATATATATATATATATATATATATATTGTAATTATCTTTGTTAAGGCATTGTATTTGACAAATCTACCCGAGTAGGGTAAATGATGTTAGAGATAGCACGTTAACCATTGCTGTAGTTAGTTAGATTTTTCATATTATAACGCCCTAGTAAAACAATAACCAGAAATGCTCTAGTAAAACAATAACCAGAAATTATGATACTATAATAATAAATGAAAGTAAAATACAAAATTAAAAAAAAGTAGAAAAAGGTGTGAAGGGTATATTGCTATTTCTAAAAATTAACCCTAAAATTGAACACATGTAACGACATAAAAATGAAAGCTTTTGTTGTTATATTTTGTTATATGTGAAACAAAGTTGTATTTTTCTGGGATGATAGAAATGACCTTAATATTATTATTATTATTTATTGCGCCAAGTGCAACCTTCTTGCCAAGTGTAACCTTCTTGCCCATCACAATAACGTTCTTGCTCGTCACAAAGTGTAGGAATCCTTCTAGTTTATCTATTATAATAAATAAAGATGAATTTTGTCACATGTCAATTTCTCATAAGTTTTTAACACTTGTTATTTTGTGATATTTTTAAAATAAAATAAAATTCACATGTAAATTTCTAGATTTTTCAATTTTTAAAATTAGAGTCACATAATATTTATGTGTATATATATAAAGTATTAAATATAATAATTGTGATAATAAATTACAATTAATATGTTTTTTATTCTTTATTTTAAAATTTTATTTTTAGAAAATATTTATTGTTTATATTTTGATATTTAATTTTTTTTTAATCAACTCGTGTATTGCACGGGATTTACACCTTATTTACTATAAATTATGGTGTTCCCTTTACATTATGCCCATACCATATACCTAATGTTGGTAAATAAGTATAAATTAGCATATTCACGTTAAGAAACAACTATTGAGATTGAAAGTAGAATTATATATAACGTCTAAAAAATATTATATTATTTATTTTTATGCTGCATAAATTTACAAATATATTATATTTTAATATATTTCTTTTTCTAATTAGTAATGTCTTTATACGAAACTGTATATTTGAAATCTGGTCGATAAGTTTTATCTTTCAAATTGGTTCCAAAGTGTTTAAAATTTTAATTGTTAATTAAATTCCTCTATTTATATCGAGTAAAACAACTCTATATGAAAATACAGGTGTAAATGTTTAGTAGGCCAAGCAAGTGATATCCACAGCTTGAGGTCCTTGATGCATGTCATATCTAATGCAACAACCACTGTATTATTGTGAGATAAACAACTAAATTCTTATACGGACTAAAAAAATAGTGGATTACTAGTTAAAAAAAGGATAAATAAAAGGTATGACTGTTGGGGGAGGAAACTTTGAGAAAATAATTTACTTAGCCAATGGATGTTAGTATCAAGACGTTTGTTTCTTATAAAATTATAAAGGCAATGAGTTTTATAATTGACTATTAAACCTATTAAATGTTTTGAAATATTATTATTATCAACTAAAGTAGGCTCGTGCAGTGTACGTTCGCAGATAGACCTGTCCATCTGTGAACATGGGAGACCATCTGCAATTTTAGTTTTTTCACTGTGTAAATACCTTAATTTTTTTGGAACATTCATTTTTCTTGATTTTTGTTGGGGAAAAGTCTCCCAGACAGATTTTTTCAAGTGAAAAAAAATTGTTGACATACAATACAAAGATACACCCTCAGAAATCGGTTTTATAACACAAATCATATTTATATCACAGTTGTCTAACATATTTACATAACACTTGCATCAAAAATCAGTCTGCTAAAAATATAAAATATGAAAAGTGAATGTACAATCTCACAAATTCAAATGTACAACTTTAAGATGTATCAGAAATTAGTTTTTTTTAACACAAGTCATATTATTAACACATTTCTATAATATATCTCCCCCCGAGAGACTTTTCCCCAACAAAAATCAAGAAAAATTAGTGATAAAAATGTATATATACCCCGAAAAAGCTAAAATCACATATAGTCTCCTATGCCACAAATGGATAGGTCAATCTGCGAACGTACAACTTACTTATGCACGATATGTTTTTGTAATCTTGGATTTTTCTAACTATTTTCTGCAAAGGGATTAGGAAATACGGTTATTTTTGTAATGTTGAGGGTTAAATCAGTGAGTATATAAGTCCATCCAAATGTTGAGGGTTTCACTTATATTTTTTTATAAAAAAAATATAAATCTAAAAATAAAATACTACATGTATACATTAGCAATTTGAATAAATAAATAAATAAATATGAAACCTAAAGTTACATTGTGACAACTGTTTTCGTTTTAATTACATGAACTATAGAAATGTAATGACCTAAAGGCCTCATACTATGAGTTAAAGTATGTGTTTGTATACCTTTGATTTGGAGTAAAGTTATAACAATGAACTGAAGATGTTTCGGAGATGCAATCTGTATGTTTTGTTACTTATTGTGTTATATCAGAAAATAAGTAGAGTTAAATTAAGAAATTGTGAACGATAATGCTAATTCACTCTTAGACGGTTTCATGGATATAAAATTGGTCAAAAGCGGAGTTAATTTCAAAAAGTTATGGTTGTTTGAAGTTTAGATGAAAATACATTTATATTTGAAAAAAGTCAAATTCAACGTTCAACTTTTGTAAAATTAAATTACGACTAACAGGCTAAATTCGTTAGTAAATTATATTTGAAAATGTGAGTAGTTTGGGTGACAAATAGTTACCGAGTCTGATTAGTGATCAGGTAATTGATCACTATTGTAGATATAGTGATGAGATTAAATAAGTTCTAATGAACTTGATATCTTGTCCAAATAGGATTGGAAAGATGATGAATAAGAAGGCAACATTGAGGCGAATGCCAGAATAATAATTAATCTTCACTAACTAACAAAGTGAGTAACATTATCTTTCTCTAGATTATTATCTAGATACATGATAATTGTTGTGCATAAGAGTTGAGTATTATATCTAAATTTTTATTTGCTAATATTATATGAGTAGATTAATTGTGACAATAGAAAAAATATTTGTCTAATGCTATATGAGTTATTAAATAGGATTAATGAGAATTTTAGTATTTTAATACTATTTGAGTAAATAGAAGTATGTGATTGAGATACACATTGACGTGTAATATTCATAAAGATTATATTCTGAATATAAAATGTAGTATTAAAAGACACATTGTTAATTTACTATAATTGAGACATGTACTTCAATATTACTATATAGGCTAAGGAGTGAGAATTTCTGAGATAAATAGCAGAGTATTGTTAAGATGTAGAGAATAAGAGGAAGAGAGAAAGAGGTAGAGATTGAGATGAAGAGAGGGAGAGGGAGAGAAAGAGAGAGAGGAAGATATAAAAATATAGATAAGGAAGAGGAAAGAGATATATAGATAGACATGTAGAGAGGGAGAAGGAGGGAGATTGAGGTTAGAGAGGGAGAGGGAATGAGATATTGGGTTATATATGTAAAGAGGGAGATGGAGAGAGAAATAGAGTTAGAGATATAAATAGGGGGAAGGAGAGAGAAATAGAGCTAGAGAAGTAGAAAAAGAGTGGTAGAGACATGGGGAGAAATAAATATATAGAAATGTAGAAATAGATATAGTATGAAATATGAGCTACTGAGAATGAGAGAGAGAACGAGAGAGAAAAGAGAAAGAGAGAAAGAGAAAGAGTAAGGATATATATATATATATATATATATATATATATATATATATATATATATATATATATATATATATATAAAGGGATATAGAGCATAAGTATAGAGATACTAAAAGATAAGTTGTGCGTATAGGAGAGAGAGAGAGAGAGAGAGAGAGAGAGAGAGAGAGAGAGAGAGAGAGAAAAGGAAAAGAAGTATAGAAATGTAAACAACGAGTAATGAAATATGAGTATATGTGAAAATATTATGGAAGCTTGAGTAGTCGTAAGTCCATTATTACTATAATTAAAGAAAATTATTAAGTTATAATTGTTATATGAATTGAAATAAGGATTAATTACTAAGCTCTTTGTAATTTATCCTTTTTATGATGTGTGTTTTAGAGGTAAATTTATACAACCAAAGAAGTAAAGACATTGTGATACCCGACTCGGATCATTGTATTTAATTTTATTTAAACCAATCCCGCTGATAACTACTTGTTATCATTGTCATCGACTAATATGTTATAATGTTAACGTTTGAACACATTTAACAAGTTTGATGGTCAATCGTATACAAAAAAAAACCCTAAATATGAACAAACAAAAAATTCATTGCGCTCTTAAGTCATTTTCCCGAAAATTTATTCCTTCCACTCTTCTCAACTTAATTGCGATTTTACTGTTACAAGAGTTTTTTTTTTTCTCAACTCTCACATTCATCGTTTCTATCCATCAATCATAAAATTCCTTTCTATCCCATAACCATGAAAGTCCATCAATCTCATTTCATACAAACTACCCAATTAATTATTATTTTAAATAATAAACATTTACTAATTGAAAAATAACCAAATAAAATAATATTTCATTAACAAAATAACATGCTACAACATAAGGCGAATTTAAATACTAAAACAATATTAAAATGCTAAAAAAATAACTAAAGTAAACTACTTACTTAGAGAAGATATGTAGTCATGCTCAGTATGATCAAAAAGAGCCGATCAAAATTGGTAGTGGGTTCTACATCACGGAATTCAATAATCATATCTTATTTACTTCTATATAAGTAGAGATATTGATATCATGAACCGATCATACAACAACACTCTCATCTTTTAGTATTATATTGTATAATATAATGTAAACATAAATTATATCTCTAGTGCTATTAGAGGGTATTACCCATGTATAGAGTTGTCTTATGCCCCCAACGACTTTTAAGGATGCCAAAGCCCATTTCCATTTCCTTTTTGCTGATTCTAGAGTTGTCTTGAATCGTTTTCTTTATTGGTAGATGGACATTGAAACAAGGTCATAAAAGTCCCCTATGTTGGGTCTATCCCATCTATAAGATAGTCTACATGTTTTTATTCTTCTCCGTTCAAGTTAGAGGAACATTTAGGGTGCTTTTCCAAGATATTTATTATCGAATAGTGGTGATTGGAAGAGAATAATTAGGTGAGTCTTCGTACAAGTGAAACAATACAATGCATGCCCGAATCATAAATCTTATGATGCTACAACTTAAAGTATCATTTTTGGGCTAGTCCTGATCACTTTCCATGTACTGGCCTCACAGTACCATTGGATAAGTCTTCTAAATCCAATGTGTGCAGTCAATGATACCAAACATTTTAGGAAATCCATGCGTGGATTCATGTGCAAGCTAATCAAGTTGAATGTCGTTGGCTATTAGTTTTGCGTAAATACCCATCTTGATACAAGTGAACAATACCCTAGAAGAAATGTTGAAGACTTTCACACGAAGTTCTATCCGACATATCAAGTACTTATCGAAAGTGTCTTCTGTGTTCCTATACACTAGTTTCCTTATTTCTTCTCTAAAACCTTGCATCCCACGTGGCTTGATGTGTGGTTATATATATATATATATATATATATATATATATATATATATATATATATATAAAATCAAAATTTTAAATTTATCAAAATTGTTTATTTTCAACTAGACTGGAACACACACTAAGAAGTGTACATAATCGTGTAGCAATACAGATGTTGCAATACAAGGTGTCGAACACTAGACAAACAAGTATGATTTAATTTAGATAATAAAACAAGTAATTAAACTAGAAAAAGAAAAGTAAAAGTGGAGATTTTGTTTAATCAAAATTTAACCTGATTTAATAACTAAACTAGCAAAAAAAAGCAAAGAACTTGGTTGAAACAAGCGATTTAAAGTACTTCCATTAGATTTTGAATCCCCTTATTTTTACCATGGTTGATTTATTAGAGTACAATGGATTTAAGAAGTTGATTACCAATTTTTATAACGACTAGTAATCTTGATTCGATTAACTAATACTAATAATTGTAAATCAACTAAAACAATGATCATGTAATTAGCTAACTAAATAACTAATTAAATATTTGAATCATGACAATTAATCGAAGAATATCATGATTATCTAATAATCTCCTACATATTTAAGTTAATTATACCACCTAACCTCAGGATTTGGTTCATCTCTAGTCATAAAAGTTTATCATTATAAACTAATTGAGATGCAAGTTCATATAGTAAGATTAGTTCTCTAAACTATAATAAATTTCGTTGTAGCCAATAAAAATCGAAAGATAGAAAAATACATCAAAGCAGCATCTGATAATCAAATCGGTAAACTTTATTCAAAAACTAAAAATCATACAAAACAAAAACTTAAAAATAAATAACAAAACAAATGCCAAGTTGCCTCCTGCAAAACACTTCTTTTAGTGCGAGTTATGAGCCGGACTCCACCCCTTACTTAAGTTTTTTTTAGTGATTTGGAGTGGTACCTCCTTGTTTTTCTTTTGTTCGTGCCTCATTTTCTTATAAATAGCCACTTTCTTCTTATATGTGTTCTTTTCTTCATTTTCCCTTAAGCTTTCCCCTCATTTAACCTTCTTCTAACCCTTCCATATTGCAACTTATAGTACTTTCATTTTATCTTTAACGTTGTACCCAACTTAGTAGTAACCTTTTCTTTTACCCTTGGCATTCCTAATTTTCCTTCTTCGTACCATACTCTTTTTAATCACATCCATCAATCACTAAGCTTTCTTTGGATCTTTTTGACTTCTATAACTCTTTAGATTCAAGATTTTCCGGAAAAAGTTTAAACCACTATAAGTCTCTGCTAATGCCAACAGTTTCCTTGTTAATGCATGCTATACCTAAACAAAGATAAAACAGACATTCGAATGGATGTATCTACGTGAAGGTCTTTATCAAACAAGAATAAGCAATAAGGGTGAATCAAGAATTCTAAGGCTATCTAATTCTAGTTATGCATAACTATTATGAATTCACTTAGAAATAGTTAACATTATAATGAACTTCAAATAGCACACAAGAAGCAAATTCAAGGAAAAAAAGACATCTTAAATATAAGGTAATTCTTACATCGAATTCCGGAAAAAGATCCTTAGCCTACATACTAGCATGCATTTGTAATAGTTCACATATCAACAAATACATTAAGGATAGGTATATTGGGAATCACCTTCCTTATTTAAGATCTGGTTGACTTTACACATTACATCTGTCCTCTTTTGTATAACATTCCTTTAAAAAAGGTTTGTAAGAATCTCTTAGATTCCTAGTTTGAGTTTGTAATCACACGAGTGTTCATCGAAATCCCGAAAATGATGGCTTTGATACCAGATTGTAATGTTCAAATTTTTCAAAAAAAAAAAATTCACTTAAACGTTAAGTAAAACATCCAAAACCATATCTCATAAAATAAAAGTATCCACGTAACACCTGGTTTTAGGTCATTTATTAATTCAAGGTTGTGGAACAAAATTCGATCATGAAAAGGCTTTGGGCTTGAAGAAGGAAAGCGTAGACCTTATTAAAGGTTTGGTAATGTTTGTTGTGAGATCTAAACCCTTGATTTATGTGCTAGACCGAAGGGTAAAAGGGGAAAAGTTATATGTTAGGTTTCTTGCATGGATTAGTATTTTAGTTTGGCATGTGTTAAGACAAAAGTAACTAAATAGTAAGGCTCTTTAATACCTTTCCATGTAGATAAAGAACACAGAAAATAGAGTTGGAACGAAGAAGTTATCGCAGTTTGAAGTTATGTTGGAAAAGGGAGTTTGGCACTACATAGGGCGTACACTAGGTACGCAGGGCATAGTGGTTGAAGGGTTGGATGAGTTTTTAGTGGGCTACACAGGGCATAGCCTATGTTGTGCAGGGCATAACTGCACAGAGTAAAAATCCTAATTTTGGGGTTTAGAGCCCTATTAAAATAATCTAACACCTTAAGGTCATTCTTATCATCAACTTCCACCCTTTTGAATCTCTAACTCAAAACCCTGGTTTGACATCCCCATTTTCACGGCCAGAAAAGACCGTTTTTGTTTATCCTTTGTTTGAAAATCAGAGTAACTTTTTAAATAAAAGTGTTGCGGAATTAGTCCCAAAACAAAATATGATCAAGATTTATCAAAAGCATTTCCATAGAACTATATTTCATTAAAAGGACTTGGGATGTCATGTTCGATACATATCATAAGCATAAACAATACAACATAGGCCTTACTACATTATTTCGTATTTACAAGCCTAAAATCCCTTAATCTCTCATCTCAAGACATCACATCTATGCTCATCTGCCACTACATGTAATACAAGAAACTGAGTGGGTCAGGCTTGGGATCCTGGTGAGCACATAGGGTTTTCAACCCACAATAAATAAGTTTATTAATTTCATCAATCAACAAAAACCCAATTACTCGTTCCCCTTATCCTCACTTTACGTCCCTAAACACCTATCATAAGGGACCTAGCCTAAGGATCATCATCGGGATGGACACTACTGCTAAGGGGATTCCTCGGCAATAAATGTCCTTAAGGCAACCTGTGGGGGATGGAGTACACCAGTGAACACCGTTCATAAAAACCTACAGGTTGCGAGCCTGCTAGCGTTCCACTGGACTGTCTAGAAGAGTCCGTGGTTGTCATCCATACTCCACTAGATGACAAAATCAACAACAACAACATCGAGGCCTCCCATCATTTTATCACACATCGTCTATTACCTCTACCCATGTTTTACCCCAACATTTTTGTAGATATAAAATACATATACAGTTTAAATTATTTAAAACATGTATAAAGTCATTCACCCAGCATAGACAACATGTATTCATATAATATGCACACATAGCATGTAATTTATATAAAATACTTCATATTTATGTGTAAGATGAAAGTGACTGTGCGCTCACCTGATTAGGTGGTGACTCTGCACTTAAACAGCGCTTCGTTATCTCAAAATAATTTTCCCTCGACAAATGCTAGTATCAATACCACTAGGGTTTAGTCTAACGTTAACCGCGACTAATTAATAGTCTAGCTATTATTATTATTATTATATAAGCGTTAAACAACACTCTATATAACTCGTAATAATAACTCAAATAATTATTTGAACGACCTAATAACATTACTATAATTATTTAAAAGTTATATCAAACATTTCATAGACGTAGCTCACTTACAGCGGATTTTAAAGAAAACCGGACTTCGCTTGGAGCAGTGTTTCCGAAATCGAAAGACCCTTTTTCTCGGGATTTCGGGAGCCTAGGGGCTTCCTTCGGGTGCTAGGGGTTCACCTAGGCTTTAGGGGGGTTAGAAACCCTAGAGAGAGAAAGAAACTAGAGAGAGAATGAGATTTGGTGTGAAATGATCGGATCTCTTCACATCTATTTATAGGGGCGAAGCCTCTTGGAACGCTGGGCGATCAGCAGCTACGCGTTGCGTAGCTTCGAATATGGTCGTCACGTGTCGCTTCGCTGGTGGTGCATCGTGGCCACTCCTCGGACCAAGTAGAACGAGTACGCGCATCGCTCCCTTCTCGCACGCGGGGCGTACCTCGTATGCGAGGCGCGTCTTGGCTACGCTGAGTGTCCGAAGTACAAGTGTCAGCATCCAACGGCGAAGCGTGATCAACAAGTGGTGGCTAGGATCCGGCCACGTCATCGATTTTGCTCCAGACTTCGCAATTTCAAATGCAATCTTTAAAAATTCGTTACTTTCACGTACGAGCTCCGTTTTCGACGTTCTTTATATCCACGTGAAGGCGGGAACGTAATCTACAACTTTCTTTAGACTTCGTCGGCTAATTTTGAATTTATTTTAAATTTTATAGTTTTAACAGGCCGGGACAGGATTAGTCCGTTAAAAATCCATAACTTCTTCATCCGACATCCGTTTTCGTCTATCTTTTTATTGTTATGCTAATATTAACGAGATCTTCGATTCTTGTTTAGGTTGTGTCGTTTAAAAACCGTTCGATCTAATATTCGAATTTCGGGCTGTACACTACTAAGCTGAAACTTCGAAAAATCATAACTTCCTCATACGAAGTCAGATTTGGACGTTCTTTTTATGGACGCTCTCGGTTTAACGAACACTATGTCTTTCATTTAGATTGCTAAGGCTAAAACTCTCTCTCATAAATTCACTATTTACGCTTCCCAGTATTGTGCCGGTTCCATCGTGAAATTTCCACGGGTCATAACTTCTTCATTATAACTCAGATTTCGACGTTATTTATGTCTCCGGAATCCTTGTTTCGACCACTACAACTTTATGTAAAGATATCGGGTTTATCTCACACTTTAATTTTGACGTTTATTTTTATTCTTTATTTATTATACATTTATAAATAAGTATTAAGCACATAAATACACATAATTCACATAGTATTCAAATATATCATCTTTATTACTTCAAAAGATTTACAATAGTTGACGTAGACTGTTACATTGTCTAAAAATGCTTAGCCCCGAAACCCAGACGTTACAATTCTCTCTTCCTTAGGATGATTCCGTCCCGGAATCATGCATCAGCAATTAGATGTGGGTAGCGACTCATCATGTCACTTTCTGTTTCCCAAGTGAGATTCGGCCCATTCGAATGTTTCCATCGGACTAGCACTAAGTCGACCATCTTGAGTCGTAACTTCTTAGTCTTACGGTCAACAATTGCCTCAGGCTCTTCGATCAGCCTCTTATTCTCATCCATTCTTAACTCCGAGATTGGAATTATGTCGGGAACTTCTCCTGTGAATTTCCTCAAATAACACACATGGAAAGTGTTATGAATACCATTGAGTTCTTCGCGCAATTCTAACTTGTAATCTTGGTTCTCAATCT
This sequence comes from Lactuca serriola, assembly GCF_051521515.1. Classification (NCBI taxonomy): domain Eukaryota; kingdom Viridiplantae; phylum Streptophyta; class Magnoliopsida; order Asterales; family Asteraceae; genus Lactuca; species Lactuca serriola. The sequence continues at coordinate 56,645,825 of NC_136415.1, forward strand.
TCTGAAGAACTTTGAACGGTCCAATAAACCTTGGACTCAACTTTCCTCATTTCCCGAATCTTATTAGTCCCTTCCACGGTGAGACTTTAAGTAAAACCGAATCCCCAACTTTGAAGGTCACCGGTCGTCTTTTCTTGTCCGCATAGCTCTTTTGACGATCTTGAGCTGCTAACATCCTTTCCCTAGTCACTTTCAACTTCTCTGCAGTCTCATGGACTATCTCGGGGCCCATAAACTACTTTTCTCCCGCCTCAAGCGAACAAGACGGCGTACGACACTTCTGTCCGTACAAAGCTTGGTAAGGAGCCATCTTGATGCTCGAGTGGAAACTATTATTGTAGGAAAATTCTACCAGAGGTAAGTGCTCGTCCCAGTTCCCTTGGAACTCGATGGTACATGCTCTCAGCATATCTTCCAGTTTCTGAATCGTTCTTTCACTCTGACCATCAGTCTGTGGATGGTAAGTTGTACTAAAACACAACTTTGTACCCAACTCTTCTTGTAGACTTCTCCAAAACCTCAACGTGAAACGACTATCACGATTTGATACAATTGTTAGAGGAACATTGTGAAGTCTTACAATATCCTTCACGTAAGCATTTGCGAGCTTATCCATAGACCACTTCTCGTTGGCTGTTATGAAGTGTGCACTCTTAGTGAAACGATCAATGACCACCCAAATCATGTTGTGTCCGTTTTTTTTCCTAGGCAGTTTAGTCACAAAATCCATGGTGATGTGTTCCCATTTACCCATGGGTACAGGTAAAGGTTCTAAACTCCCATACGGTTTCTAATGCTATGCCTTCAGTCTTGCACATGTCATACACTCGGCCACATACTTCGCAACATCGAGTTTCATCGTCGGCCACCAGTAGTAGGGTTTTAAGTCCCTATACATTTTAGTGCTACCGGGATGGATTCAGTACATGATCTTGTGCGCTTCTTCCATCAGAAGTTCTCTTATTCCTCCCGTCTTAGGTAGCCAAATATGATCTTGGAATACCTTCAGTCCTTGACGGTTTGTACTGAACACCAACATTTTTCCCAAATGTTCTTCCTTTCGGTCATTCTTCTCTGAAGCTTCTTCTTGAGCTTTCCTGATACTTTCAACGATTGTCAAGACAACTTCTATTCTTAACGCTCGTGTCCTTTTTCTTTCAAGGTTAACTTTCCGACTGAGAGCATCAGCGACAACATTGGCATTAACAGGGTGGTAAAGTATCTCACGATCGTAGTCTTTGAGTAATTCCAGCCAACGTCATTGCCGCATGTTCAATTCTTTCTGATTAAAGAGATTCTGGAGACTCTTATGATCTGTAAAAAGCTTCCACTTTATGCCATAGAGGTAATGACTCCATATCTTTAGAGCAAAAACTACTGTTGCCAACTCCAAATCGTGAGTGGGGTAGTTCTTTTCATGCTCCTTCAATTTTCGAGACGCGTATGCTATCACCATTTCTCTTTGAGTTAGAACACGCCGTAACCCGACTCCAGATGCGTCACTATATACCGCGAAGTCTTCAACTCCATCGGGTAGAGAAAGTATCGGTGCTTCGCATAACTTCTTCTTTAGCTTCTTGAATGCCTCCTCATGTTTCTCACTCCATGTATATGTGGCTCCTTTGTGGGTCAATGCTGTCAATGGAGCAGCTATCAAAGAAAATCCTTAGATGATCCTTCGATAATATCTAGCTAATCCAAGAAAGCTTTGAATCTCTGTGGGACTCTTTGGACGTTTCCACTTCATTACAACTTCGATTTTTGCTGAGTCAACCATTATTCCCTCCTGGTTAACCACATGACCCAAGAATTAGACTTCTCGGATCCAAAAATCACACTTGGAGAACTTAGTGTAAAGCTTCTCCTTCTTTAATACTTTCAACACTTCTCGTAGATCCTTGCCATGCTCCTCCTGGCTTCTTGAGTAAATCAGAATGTCGTCGATGAACACTATCACGGATTTATCGAGGAATGGTTTACAAACCTTGTTCATCAAATCCATGAATGCTGCCAGAGCATTGGTCAGTCCAAACGACATAACCAAGAGCTCGTAGTGTCCATATATCGTTCTGAATGCAGTTTTCTCAATATCCTGCTCTCTTACCTTCAGCTGGTGATATCCTGACCTAAGATCGATCTTAGAGAAATAGCTTGAACCTTGTAGCTGATCGAATAGGTCATCAATCCTTGGCAATGGGTACTCATTCCTTACCGTCGCCTTGTTCAGCTCTCTGTAGTCTATACAGATCCTCATGCTTTCGTTTTTTTCTTCACGAATAACACCGGAGCTCCCCTGGGTGATGAACTAGGTCGAATGAAACCATTGTCCAACAGCTCCTGAAGTTGCATCATAAGCTCCTTCATCTCCTTTGGTGCTAATCAGTAAGGTGGCTTTGCTATTAGTGTTGTACCTGGTAACAAGTCTATCCGAAACTCCACTTGTCTATCAGGTGGTAATCTGGGAAGATCTTCGGGAAAGACTTCCGGATAATCACACACAACCGGTATATTCTGCACCTCTTTCTTTTCCTTCTTAGCATCGGTTACGAATGCCAAGTATGATGCACATCCCTTGGACAAACATTTTCTGGCTTTCATCAGGGAGATGATTTCAGAATTTACTCGGCGTTTGTCCCCGTACACCATAAATGACTCTTTTCCAGGTGGGTTTACCCTTACTATCTTCTTTCGGCATTGAATCTCAACATCGTTGGCGCTAAGCCAATCCATACCCAAAACGATGTCGAAACCGTTTAACTCTATGGGTAATAGCTCTTCGTGGAATTCGTTTCCGTTTAAGTCGATGACGATGTTCCTAGTACGATCACTAACAGGTACGAATTTGCCACTGGCAACTTCTACAATCAGGGCATTATCAAGTTTTTCTATAGGCAATGCTAGTTTCCCACCAAAATTATGTGACACAAATGAGTAGTTTGCTTCAGAATCAAATAGTATATCGGCAGGCAAACCATTTACAAGAAAGGTACCTGAAGCGATGTCTGCTGCCTCCTTCGTAGCCTCAAGCATCATTTGGAAGGCTCTTGCCTTTGGCTTCGGTGGAATGTTGGGTCTTCCTGCCTCCTTCTTCTTCAGGTAGTCCCTCGAATTGTGCCCCTCCTCATTGCACTCATAACAAACCTTCTTAGTGAGCATGTACACGTTGGCATAGTACCCAGGCTTTCCATACTTTAAACAAGTGACTCCTCCGTCACGTTTCCCATGGTGCTTCTTCTTGCACTTGTTGCACCATTTTGCTTCGGCTCCTCCTCCTCTCGAATGAGATTTCGAGAATTTAATCTTCTTTCCGGACCTCGAGGATCCGTTAAATTTCCTTTTCTCTCCCACCTCCGCTCTCTCCAGACCCTTCTCTTGTATCTGGGTCTCCACATTCTTAGCAGCCCAGATGGCAACTTTCAGAGTGGTTGGTTGCTTGACCATTGGACCGAAGTCTGTTGGTAATCCGAGGGCAATTTTGTTAACCTTGGAAAGTTCGGTTGGGACTAGGTATGGAACAAGCTTCATTTTCTCTGTAAAGCTTGCAGCGTATTTAGTAACGCTCATTCTTCCCTTCTTCAGATTCTTGAACTCGTTGTTGTTCTCCAGAAGATCCTGCTCAGAGTAGTATTACATCTTTAACTGCACCAGAGAATCCTCCCACAACATCTTGCTTGCTTCACCTTTGGGCATTGAATCAGCTAGTAGCTTCCACCAGCTTAGTACTCCAGCTTTCAACAGAGGAGCCGCGAGAGCGGTCTTCTGCCTGTTCCTACACTCGCAACTCTCAAACATTGTCTCCATCTCAGAGATCTAGTTCATGACTTCCACTGGCGTCGGGATTCCAGATAGACTAAGTGGTTTGGATGCCCTGAAATCCTTGTATTTGCATCCATGTCTGTCATTTCCTCCATCCTGGTGGTTTTGCCTAACTATCAGTGGGTTGGCTTGACCAACAGTCCCACTGTAGTTTCCTCCTTCTGACTGCCCATCATTTAGCTCGGGCTGTTGAATTAGTACCGTAAGTTCTTCTCGGTTCTGTTGAAGTAAACGCCTTGTTTCCTCCATTTGGCAATACAACATTATCTGGATCATCGCTTGCACCTCGGCCATTGATATTGGCTGAGGTGCCACTTTTTAGACAACAAGTATTTTTTGTATCACTGGAGGTTGAGGGGGTTGGTTCCTATTACCATTTGCGTTTACGTTTCCGCTATGGGTCCTTGCAATCTTGATCTATACACCGAATAGGGTAAATTTAGATCTTTATTTAGGATAAACGTTTAAATCATCCTTATCTCTCCGAAACGTTTACATGCTAGTTCTAATTTCGTAGTCGTACGTTTAGAATCCTAAACACATAAGGTTTCTAGATCCAGTCGGCAACAGACCATAGATCCGAATAAATAACAACACATAAGGCACAAAGCATTTAGCACATAAAAGCATTTTAGGCATAATTCCCAAAATAAGTTAGTGCTCACATCTCACAATCATCGCTTACCATTCTAATTTTAGGTCTAGAAATCCTACAAATTCCTAGTTTGCTTAAACTAATGCTCTGATACCAACTGTGAGTCCCCATTTTAACGGCCAGAAAAGACTGATTTTGTTTGTGCTTTGTTTGAAAATCAGAGTAACTTTTTAAATAAAAGTGTTGCGGAATCTATCCCAAAATAAAATATGATCAAGATTTATCAAAAGCATTTCCATAATAATGTATTTCATTAAAAAGAATCGGGATGTCATGTTCGATACATATCATAATCATAAAAAATACAACATAGGTCTTACTACATTATTCCGTATTACAGGCCTAAAATCCCTTAATCTCTCATCCCAAGACATCACATCTATGCTCATGCGCCACTACGTGTAATACAAGAAACTGAGTGGGTCAGGCTTAGGAGGCTGGTGAGCACATAGGGTTTTCAACCCACAATAAATAAGTTTATTAATTTCATCAATCAACAATAACCCGATTACCCGTTCCCGTTATCCTCACTTTACGTCCCAAAACACCTATCATAAGGGACCTAGCCTAAGGATCATCATCGGGATGGACACTACTGCTAAGGGGATTCCTCAGCAATAAATGTCCTTAAGGCAACCTGTGGGGGATGGAGTACACCAGTGAACACCGTTCATAAAAACCTACAGGTTGCGAGCCTGCTAGCATTCCACTGGACTGTCTAGAAGAGTCCGTGGTTGTCATCCATACTCCACTAGATGACAAAATCAACAACAACAACATCGAGGCCTCCCATCATTTTATCACACATTGTCTTACAGCGGATTTTAAAGAAAACCGGGCTTCGCTTGGAGCAGTGTTTCCGAAATTGAAAGACCCTTTTTCTCGAGACTTCAGGAGCCTCGGGGCTTCCTTCGGGTGCTAGGGGCTCACCTAGGCTTTAGGGGGGTTAGAAACCCTAGAGAGAGAATGAGATTTGGTGTGAAATGCTCAGATCCCTTCGCATCTATTTATAGGGGCGAAGCCTCTTGGAACGTTGGGCGATCAGCAGCTACGCGTTGCGTAGCTTCAAATATGGTCGTCACGTGTCGCTTCGCTGGTGGTGCATCATGGCTACTCCTCGGACCAAGTAGAACGAGTACGCGTAGCGCACCCTTCTCGCACGCGGGGCGTACCTCGTACATGAGGCGCTTCTTGGCTACGCTGGACGTCCGAAGTACCGGTGTCAGCATCCGAGGGCGAAGCGTGATCAGCAAGCGGCGGCTAGGATCCTGCCACGTCATCGGTTTCGTTCCAGACTTCGCAATTTCAAACGCAATCTTTAAAAATTCGTAAATTTCGCATAAGAGCTTCGTTTTCGACGTTCTTTATATCCACACGAAGGCGGTAACGTACTCTACAACTTTCATTTAGACTCCGTCGGCTAATTTTGACTATATTTTAAATTTTATATTTTTAACAGGCCGGGACAAGATTGGTCCGTGAAAAATCCATAACTTCTTCATCCGACATCTGTTTTCGTTTGTCTTTTTATCGTTATGCTAATATTAAGGAGATCTTCGATTCTCGTTTAGGTTGTGTCGGCTAAAAAACGTTCGATCTAATATTCGAATTTCGGGCTGTACACTTCTAAGCCGAAACTTCGAAAAATCATAACTTCCTCATACGAAGTTAGATTTGGACGTTCTTTTTATGGACGCTCTCGGTTTAACGAGCACTTGACTTTTGTTTAGATTGCTAAGGCTAAAAATCTCTCTATCATAAATTCACTATTTACGCTTCCCGGGATCGTGCCGGTTCCATCGCGAAACTTCGACGGGTCATAACTTCTTCGTTATAACTCAGATTTCAACGTTCTTTATATCTACGGAATCCTTGTTTCGACCACTAAACTTTATGTGAAGATATCGGGTTTATCTCACACTTTAAATTTGACGTTTATTTTTATCCTTTATTTATTATACATTTATAAATAAGTAATAAGCACATAAATACACATAATTCACATGGTATTCAAATATATCATCTTTATTACTTCAAAAGAGTTACAACAGTTGACCTAGACTATTACATTGTCTAAAGATGCTTAGCCCCGAAACCCGGGCGTTACACCTAGCCATCTTGGGAGGATTTTGAAGCATTTGAGGGTTTCCTTCTATGGTTTGTGAAGAGGGAGGTCATTGAAGGTGTGTTTGGAATATCCAAGTCTTGTAGACCCAAAATCTACTCTTCTTCAACATCCTTAGGAGCTATAAAGCTTGAACCTTGATGATGTATTAGATGGATCTAGCTTGTTATTAGTTTTGTGATATTTTTGTCCCTTGATATCAGGTATAGTGAATATGAGATACTCCAGACCTTATAAGTGGAATTTTCTAGCAATTATGAGCTTGTAGAGTGATAAAAATGAGAGCTTGGTGACTCCCATCCTTCCATGTGTGAGTATTTGGGCATTGTGTTGGGTTTTGGACTTGGGATTTGGTATTGTTCTTTTTAAGCCATGAAAGGCATAAAGTTAGGAATTTTATCAAAGTAGACGTTTATTAAAACCAAATCTGAGCAACAGATGGTTGGTCATTATGGATCAAGAGCTAAAAAGGGAAATATCTTAACAACATGGTAGGAAGGGTGTACTTTTAGTACTCATGTCGTACCACTATGTAGGGCGTAGGTTCTTGGCGTAATCTTGTTGAAGTTGACTTCGAATTTTGTGGATCATTGATCATTCACTTGTTGACAAAGTTTGACTTTGGGTCAAACTTGAGGGTTTTGGTTTGTAGATTAAGGTTCTACCTAGTTTTGGTGTTACTAGGTTTGCGGGAGTAATCAGTGCAGAAAGTGAGCGTTCTGTGGTATCCGTGATTTTTTCGATCGAGGTGAGTTTTCCTCACTATACCTGTAGGTCGAAGGAACCAATGCTGGCCTACTAGATTATTGTTATGTATCCTCATGTATGGGATGTTGTTGTGCAGTAGTGATCTTTATATATATATATATATATATATATATATATATATATATATATATATATATATATACGTGTGCGTGTGTATGTTAGAGGAGTACCCTAGGGGTTGTAGGTAGTCATGTAGGATATCCTGAAAACTCTTGATCTTGGCTTTCTTACACGTTCCTTGTTTAGTTATGACTATAAAGTAGGATCATTTGTCCGAGTGGCTATCTCATCACTGGTTACATGTGGATATACATTCCTCAAAGGTTCTCTAGTAGTGGAGTAGTATGGTGTGAGGGGCCTAGTAGGCGTAGTGAACTGTTTGATAGGTAGATTCATAGTTGCACGTGGTTATGTGCCTACTCGATTTCTTGTTTGTCTATATGTCGACATATGGTGGTGAGTTAGGTTGAGGCGGTCCTGATCTGTGTAGTAGCCAAGATACTAGGTGCGGGCCGTCTGTAAGCCGTAGGGACGGAGGCTAGGGAAGAGCGGTTTGGTTGTGGTGGCAGGACAACAAACCCGGGGTAATCCAGTCCGATGACTGTGGACCCAATATGCATGTTTGTCTATGTTTTGTTGTATGCGGTATTTTGGGGGATCTCACTAAGCTTCGTACTTACCCAACTGTTACTGTTTTTAGGTATCATCGATTATCGTTGGAAGGTGAAGGCGTGACTATACACATTCATTTATAGCAATGAAGATTTGGTGTTGACTATAATATTATGATTTTAAACACTGTACCTCAGATCAAATGGTTTTATTAACATCTTTTCTAAAAATGAGCAGTTTTACTGAGATTAAAAATGAAATTTTTTTATGTGAAAATGGTGTCTGGTCGAGAAGGTCTCGGATCGATCAAATATATAGATTTTCGAACAACTTAGTTGATGTGAAGTTGATCAAGCCTTTTCCGCTAGGTTTTTGTAAGAATTTCTCGCCTGTACATCAGTATGCGAGGTTGTTGGCTATGGTATGGGTGGTGGTTTCCTTCTTCTCCCTTTAGATGGTCAGTACAAGGTCATGTGGTATTGATCGGGTCAGGTCTGTGAATATTTGTCAACATGGGTGACAAATTGGGTGGCTCTGTCAAGCTGAAGGTTGTGTTAGACCTTGGAATCTGCAGGTTTTGGATTAGAAATTTGGTTATTTCCATTATGGTTTAAGGAGTTTGAGTGAAGACATTTTCTTTAGGCCGCACGATATCACAAATTTTTAGGTTGGCAGAATTGTTGAGAGATGGTTAACTGTTTGAAAGATGTTGCAACAAAGATGATTATGATCTTGAAATCTATGCTTAGTTTGACTTGAGCCTGGATTGAAGCCATTGTTGGAAATGGTTTCAGATATTGGTATTTCATCGATCTCAACCTACATTAAAGTAGTTAGGTTTGAAGGACCTACAAAGGATTACTACGAGAGTGGAAGTGAGAACTGATTTCGAGGAAGAAATCTAATTTAAGTGTGGGAGAATTGTAACACCCGGTTTTGGGTCATTTCTTAATTCAAGGTTGCAAACAAGAATTCGATCATTAAAAGGTTTTGAGCTTGAGGAAGCAAAGCTTAGACCTTATTGAAGGATTGATAATATTGGCTGTGAGATCTAAGCCCTTGATTTTTTGTTGGACTGAAGGGTAGAAGGGGAAAGTTATATGCTAGGTTTTTTGCATGATTAGGGTTTTAGTTTGGCATGTTTTAAGACAAAAGTAACTAGATACGATTGTGGGGCTCTTCAATACCTTTCCGTGCATATAAAGAACGGCGAAAACGAAGTTGGAACGAAGAAGTTATGGTTGTTTGAAGTTAGTCTCGAAAGGGGAGTTTGGTACTACGTAGGGCCTAATGGATGAAGGGCGGGATGCATTTTTAGTGGGCTATGCAGGGTGCAATCTATATTACGTATTGCATAACTGCACAAAGTAAAAACCCTAACGTTGAGGTTTTGAGCCCTATTTAAGGAATCTAAGCCCTTGAGGTCCTTCTTATCATCAACATACGCCCTCTTGAACCTCTAACTCAAAACCCTAGACATATTGTGAGGATTTTGATGCATTCGAGGGTTTCTTATGTGGTTTGTGAAGAGGGGGTCATCAAATGTGTGCTTGGGAAGTCCAAGGCTTGTAGATACAAACTTTACTCTTCTTCAACATCCTCTAGGAGGTATAAAGTTTGAAACTTGATGATTCATTAGATAGATCTAGCTTGTTATGGTTTTATGAGCTTTTGGATCCTTGATCTTGGGTCTAGTGATTATGAGCTACTCCAGACCCCATGAGTGGCATTTTTCTAACAATTCTAAGCTTGCAAACTGATAAAAATGGGAGCTTGGCCACGCCCATGCTTCCATGCATTATTATTTGGGCATTGGGTGTGTTTTGGACTTGTGATTTGATATTGTTCTCTTTTAAGCTGTCACACCCCCAAACCAGAACGACGGAAATGTTCAGGGGTAGAGGACGTCATGTATAGTATCACAACAATTGAATACTAGTAATCAAAGCAACAACCATTGTATTAATAATATATAGTTTACATTGTATTCAAGTAACATATGATTGACCCCAATAGTAATCAGCAAAATAAAGACATGAAGCTACTATGCTCAGTCTTCTAGGAACCTAGGCGTTTACCTGTCTACTAGTGTCCTGAGAATACAAGTGGTTTTTGAAAGAGTGTCAACATTAAAGTTGGTGAGTTCATAAGCGTTTTGTTTTCGAAAACAGGTTCTTCGTTCTTTGTAATCCATGTTGTGTTTCTTTGGAAAATCCTATTTTTCCTTATGTAATGAATGATAAGTAAAATGATCCGTACTGTTCCTTTTACGAGTACTTAGTGTATACAAGTACTTAGTGTATACATTTCAGATTGAACATGCAATCATCGATTATGTGATTCTTCCCCAAGCCTACAACCAAACAAGGAATAGGAAACGAGGTAGAAACCACACATCCCACTGTTTGTCAGTTCCTCATTGTATATAAACCTTACGTATTCACTAAGTACTTACATAGTTAACTATAATGATCCTTTAGGATGTGATGAATGTGTTCCTTAAGAAAATCCTATAGTTTCTTTGTAAGAATATGACAATACCAGTTCCTTCTATGACCACTTAGTTTATAATAGCTATATATAAACCAAGATCGAACGGACAGTTGATTGTGTGGATCTGCCCTAAGCCCATAACCAAACAAGGAATAGGAAATGAGGCGAAAACCACACATTCCATTGTCTATCAGATATTCTTCATACATAACCTTGATGTATAAACTAAGGAAATCAAAGAATTAACAATGTTTGTTCGTAAGTTAAATGGTAACAAGTTTGCTTGAAAATAATGATGTTTATCCTAGAAAATCCTATATTTTGCATAACTGTGAGTCGTTGACTTAAATGTTCCAAAACTGAAAAGTACAAGTATTTCCCCATACTTAAGTTGTTAAAGTGTAGCTTTATTATTAAATAAAACTAGCCGAAAATATGTTTGTTCTATAAACTGGAAGTTGTTGGGCTGAAGATTGTTTTGATGTTGCGTCTTTTGGGCTCGATAGTTTAGCCATGTACACTCCGGTTTGGGCCTGTCCAACCGAGAGCCTTTTATGTATTGTATATAAGTTAATGCTTGCATGCATATTAGGTTAACGATTGAGTGAATAACGATAGAGAGCTTAACAATTGTAATTTCAAGGTTTCTTTAATCGTTCTTGTAACCTACCAATCCTCTAAAGTTGATGTTCTTAATCGAGCTCTTCTGAGGATTTTGTTTAATCATTCGACTCGTTTGATTCAATCTTGTCTTGTTCTTTTTATTGCGTTCTTACTGTTTTTATATTCATATACTTGTTCAAGATCTAATCGATCTTCATAGATTAAAGGTTGTTTTAATCCCATCAATTGGTATCAGAGCGGGAGGCTGTGTAATCGATACACATCTTTTCTGTGAAAAAGATTTCCATTAGGGTTTTCCGCAATCATCGATATTTATTGAGCCATCATCTTAATTGACGTATCTTAATATTTATTGTTTTGCCCTAATCTGCTTTATTACAAGTATGATCTTTGAACAGGTTATTTACGATCATAATGGACGCGACGCAATCAAACCCTATTAATATTTCCAGCAGCATCGGTTCGACGACAAAGATTCCAATCTTATACACCCATGACTATGAAGTGTGGGCACATCATTTTGAAGATTACGTGATTGGATCAGAGGAAAATGGGTACCTCATATGGGAAGCCATCATCAATGGACCGTTTTCTCATTCTACTACGTCCAGAATTATCAAGACACAAAAAGAGTACAACGATCTGCTGAAGGATGTGAAGGATATTGCACAAGATGAAAAGGACAAATTCCAGTGTAATATTAAGGCGTTAAGGTTGATCAGATTCGCCCTTCAGTCCGACACATTCAGACTGGTCAGCTCATGCTCAACGGCGAAGGAAGTATGGGATAGACTTCGCGAACTGTATTCCACAGACGAAGATCTTGAACATTCTATCCAAACCTTGCTTCTATATGAGTTTGGAGAATTCAGGCAAGGGGCCGAAGAAACGGTGACCCAGACGTTTGATCGCTTCAATCATCTTCTCATCAAGATGATCAAACACGACATTGAAAGGAAGCTTATCGAACAGAAGGTTACTTTCTTGAACGGACTGAGGTCTGAGTGGAGAGCAGTGGTTTCCACAGTCAAAGCCCATGAGCAGTTTAAATCATACTCTTTGGCGAAACTGGTGGGTATTCTAAAGTCCCAAGAGAAGATTGTGGTACAAGAGAAGAACGTTGTTTCTAGTCTTGGTTCGTTGGCCCTCCTATCTAAAAGTAAAGCTGTGATGGAGGATGAAGAGCTCAACTTGGAGGAATATGACCTCACGTCTGAGGATTATGCCATGATGGTGTCCAATCCTAAGAGGTTCATAAAGAAGAGATTCCCCAGCAACAAAAACCGAAACTGGCAGGGGAGTTACAGCTCTGAAAAGGTAAACAATGAACCGAAGGCTGAGGAGCCCAAGAAGGAACCGAAGGCAGATGGCGATTCCGGAGTAAGCTGTTTCTACTGCGGTGGCAAGAACCACTATGCTAAGGACTGTGTTCTTAAGAAGATGGCTGAAAAGGACGATGGAAATGATGAGGAAGCCGTGCTGCAGAAGAGACTGGATGAGTTGAGAAAGAAGAAGTCTACCGCTAACCCATCTATTAATGCTCTTTTTGTGCAGGGTTCGGTTAATGACGATGAGTTCGGTAGCACAGAAGTTTGGTCTACCGACTCAGAAGACGAAGAAGGAAGGAAGCCTACTCATGGAAAGGCGTATGTGGCTAAGGAGGAAAGCAGTGGAGGAAGATGCTTCATGGTGACTGACGTATCTCAAATGAGGGGATACAACACCGATGGAGGAAGCGATGGACCGAAGGTACAGGAAGATATGTGCTTTACGGCCAAACCACTCAGCCAGCAGTTCAATGAGCTCGATGAACTGATAAAGAAGGTACAATCTGTTTTTATTTCATCTAAAGTACCACCATCCTCATATGAGAAAGAACTAAAAAATGTTAACACAAGAATTTCTCATTTAGATAGTAGCTTAACTCAAACTCGAGTCACCAATTCTAACCTGACTGATCAATTAAGCAGGGTAGCGTCGAAGAGTGAGGAGCGGCGGATGTGGATTGAGTTAAAAGAGTCGGAATTAGTTAAAGTTAAAGACGAAAACATTTATTTGCAGAGAGACAATTTAAAATTGTTAAAACAATGAAATGTTTTTTGTTTAATTGCTAAACGTTTATATTCCAATATTACTCAACTTCACTTGGACTGTGAGATAGGCCAAAAGATCCATCGCATGATTTTGCCCTTCCTAGAGTTTAAGGAGGATGAAATCGATGCCGAAGCCTACAATTGTGAGAGTGTGATATCGTCTGATGATGTCAATCCAACCTACATGTATGGACTGGACAAAATTGAGTCCTTCATTAAATCCAAAGACCACAAGGACATGCTCAAAAATCTTTTGGACGAAAATGACAGACTTAAACTGAGAACCGAAACCATGCAAAAATTTGACTCTTTAAACGCCAACGTAAGCTTAGAAAACAAAATCGATGTTGAAAATTCATCTGAGCTTAACGAAGACGAAAACATGAGTGAAATTTCTGTAGAGGACACGGTTGACTGCTCAGAATTTGTTAAAAGCGAACCTAAAAACCACAAGAATCTAATTTCTGAAAATTCTATGGAGTTCGCTCGATTGTCCCAAAAAAAGTCCTCGAAATTAGCAGAGAAAGCGGTTGTGTATCAAAAGGTCAGGACCACTCCGAATCAAGTATACAAGGTGACTGGAGTAACCGAACATCAAACAGCTGAGCTCACATATATTGTAAACGAAGACAATGCTGATGGCTGTGATGAGTACTTCTGGGAAGCTCCAATAGATAATGGAAACGAAACCGTTGGCCTATCTGAAAGAACCTCCTGGATGAGAAAAGGGAGATACATACCTGAACCCTTGAATAAGCCTGATAACTTCAGTGAGCCAAGTACCAGTTGTACGAAAGATATTCCTCAGGAGGATGATCGTTCAATAAAAGAAGACATTCCCTCTACTCCAACAGCTCAAAGTGGAACGTCTTCAGACATTCCTTCTACTCCCTCAGTGCAAACTGGATCTTCTTCGGATATTCCCTCTGCTCCCTCGGCTCAAAGTAAAACTCCTGAAGTTCAGAAGAAACCATCCAAGGAGACAACAAAAACAAAAGCGAACGTTCATCATCAACCTAAGCAGATGAGGGATAAAAAGATAGAAAGGAACCAAAGATAAAGGAAAAACCTTTCTGAAAGGAAACAATTCTGGCACTCCCAGAATGCATACTACTCACACCAAGACAAGAATCTGAAGTATGAAAACAATCCTGTAAGAAAGCCTGAATGTTCCAATAATCGAAAGCCAAGGTTCGGTTCACAAGAAAATACAAACCGAAGGCAAAGGTTCGGTTCAGAAAAGGACTCCAACCAAAACCAAAGGTTCGATTCTGAAAAGGACTTCAAACGAAGCCAAAGGTTCGGTTCCAAGAACAACTCCAACCGAACGCAGAGGTTCGGTTCTGAAGTCAAAAGAGAACAAGGCTCTAAGGTCAGTCCCTCCAATGATCAAAAGCAAAAGGGTCACCTAGAGTCACCAGCCAGGAAGTCCTCTCCATCCAAATCCTCTCTTTCTAATTCTTCTCGTTCTTCTAATTCTTCTAATTCTTCCACCGATTCATCTCCCTCTTGCTCTAAAGCTAATTCCGCTTATTATCAAAAATCTCATTCATCAGCTGAACAAAAGGGAAAGCAGAAGGTCAATGAATCCAAACCAAAGTCCAAAACGAACTCACCCAATCCTAACAAAATAAAAGTCTTTACCATTAAAAAGAAAGATGAAAAAACTCTAATAAAACGAACATATCTAGTTGACATCTCTATTACAATTCCCGTTCCCATGAAAAGCTCACATGGACCCAAGAAACTTTGGGTTCCTAAATCTGCTTAATTTTTGCAGGTTATAAGTGACGAGCAGTTCGACGAAGAATGGTACATCGATAGTGGCTGCTCGCGTCACATGACAGGGAGGAAAGAGGAGCTCAGGGAATACAGATCTCTTGCAAATGGTGGCAACGTCAAGTTTGGAAATAACTCTTTCGGCACCATAAAGGGATATGGAATGATAACAAATGGAGACTTTACTATAAGGAAGGTGGCTTATGTGGAAGGACTCCAACACAACCTCATCAGTGTATCTCAGCTTGTTGGAGGTACAGGTCTCAAAGTCTCATTCGATGATGAAGGTTCTGAAATCATAGAGAAAAAGACAAAGAAAGTGATTCTCAAGTCAGAGCGAAAGGGTGAAATGTTTCCTCTAAACATGAAACCCATCAAAGGATACCCAGCCATATGCCTGTTATCAAAAGCTCAATCCGACGAAAGCTGGTTGTGGCACCGAAGACTCTCTCATCTCAATTTCAAAGATATCAACCTACTTGTCACTGGAGGTCATGTTAGGGGTCTTCCATTGCTCAAGTTCGACAGAGAGCACTTATGTGCTGCATGCGAAATGGGGAAGCAGAGTCGTCAAAGTCACCCATCTGTAATCAACACAAAAGTTGTTGAACCACTCGAATTGCTTCATATCGATTTGTGTGGTCCTTCATCTATCGAAAGCATCGGTGGTAGAAAGTATATTCTTGTTATTGTTGATGACTTTTCGCGATTTACATGGGTGTTCTTTCTGAAGCTCAAATCTGAAGCGACTCAAAAACTGAAAGTGTTTATTAAGCAAACTGAAGTTCAGCTCAAGAAGATCGTTCGCAACATCAGGAGCGACAATGGTCTTGAATTCAAAAACAGGGAGTTTGAAGAGTTTCTTGCAAAAAAGGGAATTAGTCACAATTTCTCAGCTCCCTACACACCACCACAAAACGGAATAGTCGAAAGACGAAACCGATCTTTGTGTGAAGTTGCCCGAACTATGCTAAGTTTCGCTTCCTTACCTCTTTATTTTTGGGCTGACGCTATTTCTGCTGCTTGTTTTACACAGAACAGGTCCTATCTCAACAAGCGCTTCACGCTCACACCATATGAGATTTTAAACAACAGAAAGCCCAACGTGAAATTTTTCCACGTGTTTGGCTCAAGGTGTTTCATCTTTAACACTAAAGAACACCGCAACAAGTTTAATGTCAAAGCCGACGAGGGAATTTTTCTGGGTTACTCACTCATATCCAAGGCGTACAGGGTCCTAAACAAGTATTCAAGAAGGATTGAAGAGACATACTACGTGACCTTTGACGATAGCTATGTCAAGAAGCTACAAGCCAAAGAAGACACTGCCGGGGAAATCTTTCCTCAAACTGGCCAAGTCACAGTCTCGATCGCCAATTTATACAAGAAATTTCTGGAACTCTTTGACGAACCGGAAAAAGCTTCTCTCTCAGAAGCAGGTGCAGCTGACAACAAAGTTGATCATATGAAGTAGATTGTTGAAGAGGCCGCAAGAAGAATGCATGAAGGAGAATCGCCCACTGATGAATCTCAATCCAACAATGCTTCAGTCGAGGGGGAGCCAAGTTCTCATGTCGAGGGGGAGCCAAGCTCACAAGTCCAGGGGGAGCCAAGCTCTACAACTTCAACCGAAGGTCCTTCACCAACCGAAGGTGCCTCACCAACCGAAGATGCCTCTCCAAACGAAGGTGCTTCAACGCCTGGAAGCCCAGCACCACAAGAAACCTCTGAACCTCATGTTTCTCAAGACTCATCAATTGAGGGGGAGCATGACGATATGACGCTCGACTATGATAGCCAATCTGAGCCAGAAGAAATGATCAATGCTGAACTAGACCCAACCTTTGATCCGAATTACCCTCCTCTTACCAAATGGACCAGAGATCATCCTATCTCTCAAGTAGTTGGTGATGTATCTGAAAAGGTTCTGACCCGATGACAACTGAAGGCAAAACAGACATCCTTATTTTCAAAGGTTGAGTTTTGTATGTTTAACTCATTCGTATCAAAAGTTGAACCGAAGACAGTTAACACTGCCCTCGATCACTCTGATTGGGTTCAAGCAATGCAAGACGAACTGAACGAATTTGAAAGGAACAAAGTCTGGCGCCTCATTCCAAGTCCTCCAGATGCTTCGGTTGTCGGTCTCAAGTGGGTCTTTAGGAACAAAATGGACAAGGAAGGTAATGTCATAAGGAACAAGGCTCGTCTGGTGGTCAAGGGATACTGTCAGGAGGAAGGGATAGACTATGAAGAGACTTTCGCTCCAGTAGCTAGGCTAGAATCTGTTAGAATATTTCTGGCCTATGCTGCTCATAAAAACTTTGAGGTTTTCCAAATGGACGTCAAGTGTGCATTTCTCAACGGAAAACTCGAAGAAACTGTGTATGTGGAGCAACCTCCTGGTTTCGTGAACGAAAAGTATCCAAATCATTGCTATATTCTGGATAAAGCTATGTACGGCCTCAAACAAGCTCCGAGAGCCTGGGACCCGAAGGCATCTTTATAAATCAGGAAGCTTACACAAAGACTCTCCTAGCGAAGTTTGGCATGATGGGAGACTCAAAAGTCAAAGTCCCAATGGCATTCGGCACCAAGCTTACCCCATCTCTAGACAAACCGGCTGTCGATATCACGCTCTATCATCAAATGATTGGCTCACTGATGTATCTAACTGCTAGCAGGCCTGATATCATGTTTTCTGTGTGTTATTGTGCTCGATTTCAGGCAAACCCACGAGAACCTCACATGCTTGCAGTGAAGAACATCTTACGCTATCTCAAGCGAACCACCTCCTTAGGTCTATGGTATCCATCCAACTCAGGCTTCTTCGTTCAAGCCTATTCTGATGCTGACCTTGGAGGATGTGGACTCGACCGTAAAAGCACAACTGGTGGCTGTCAATTCCTGGACGGGAAGTTGGTCAGCTGGCAATCCAAGAAACAAACGTGTGTGTCGTTGTCTACTGCCGAAGCGGAATACATTGCCGCTGCATCCTGCACATCACAAGTGATTTGGATCCAGAGTCAACTTCGAGACTATGGACTCAATATGAAGAAGATTCCACTATATTGTGACTCTGAAAGTGCAATTAGGATCTGTCATAACCCAGTGCAACACTCTAAAACCAAACACATAGCACTGAGGTATCACTTCATCAAAGATCATGTGGAAGATGGAAACGTCGAAGTTCACTTCGTAAGAACCACTGATCAACTGGCTGACGTGTTTACCAAAGCTCTTCCTGAAGCATCATTCAATAAAATATTGCAAGGGCTAGGTATGATGGAATCAGAGTCAGTACCTCACACTACCTCTAAACCTCAAACGTAAGAAGCGAAACCAACCGAACGTTCAGGTTCGGTTCAACCATCTGACTCGCTCATTACTTCAAAGGTAGTTTTTCTGTGTTGTAAATTTCTTGTACAATTTTGTTTTTCTTTGTGTTAAAAGTATTTATCTCTTGTATATCTAAATTCCTTAGTTTCTCAAAATTTTCCAAAACCGAAACCTACCGAAGGTTCGGGTTCGGTTTTTCAAAATTTTGTGGAACCGAAACCAACCGAAGGTTCGGGTTCGGTTTTTCAAAATTTTGTGGAACCGAAACTAACCGAAGGTTCGGGTTCGGTTTTTCAAAATTTTCTATAACCGAAACCAACCGAACGCTCGGGTTCGGTTTTTCAACGTTTTCCCAACTGAAACCAACCGAACGTTCAGGTTCGGTTTATTTTTTTTTTCTCTCCAAAGTTTTCTTTTAAGTCTTTTTTTCTTCTTTCCAATTTTTTTATTATTTTATTTTTATTACAAATTTCAAAAACTCCAAAAATATTTTATTTATTTTTTTTGTGTGTTCATTTGTTTGTGAGGATATTTTTGCTGAATTACTTAAATGTCCCTAGAAGCATGCTGCTGTATGTGTCCCAAGCCTCATAAGATTTTGAATAATAGTCTTCATGACCTGGTATACACAAACCTTGTCTTCCCAATAAGGCTAATACATTTATTCTAATCGTGAGCTACCTCACTCTTTTCTCACATGAGTTAAGAGTTTCCTGCTTGGTCCTTATTTTCGCAGCAGAGGTACTATATTTTCTTACACCATCTCCATAACTCTTCTCCACTACATTCGTTTCATTATCGTAACCCTTGAGACTCCCAGAAACTACCACTAGGGTTTATGGTTACACAACCTCTGTGTTTATGATCTTAGTTTCGTGCCACTACGAGCTGAGTGAAACCCAAAATTCAACACCAAAGAATTGACGGTGAACAATTAATTTGATCAAGTTTTCACCAATGAATTCACGAATGTACCTTAATGAAATCTCAAATTTTCTTTTGCGTGATTCCTATGAAATTGTTACACACCATAACATTTCTTCCCAAGGGATCCAGTTTTAAATTTTTTTTATCTGAGATTTTCTATTTATCCAAACCAATACAAAATGAATTCCTACCTACTTGTTCAACAGGCTACATCGGTCTCACAAGTACTTTGTTCACTTTCTTTCTTATATCAAGATTAGAATTGATGAATCAAAGCGAAACCACCCTTATTTAGCCTTATTAAAAGAAGCCTTTCAACATTTATTAATAAATGTTTGATCGTAATTCAACGGGAATCCACACTAACACTTTGAGATCTCTCTTGACCTTGAAGGAAGAGATTTGTGCCCGGGATCATCAGTTTCGTGTCATTATTGACATCACAGAATATCCTTAAAAGAGTTGCTTTATTTCTTTTTCTTTTACACTCTTTGCACGAAAATCCTAGATTTTCCAAAATCCCGTTACTAATTATTTATAGGCTGGATTATTACTGGATGATTAATAATGAAGTTGTGGTCAGAAACAATCCACGTGGGTGTTTAATTCAAAAGATGCCGTTTAAAAAGGATAAGACAAAAGGTTGCTGACTCGGCGGGAGTTAAAGGGATAGAAATTCAAACGGCGGTAAAAAGGAAGGCGCGTGTGCATTTGAAACGGACGCGCTTTTATTGACACTTATGGACGCGTGTGCGAAATCCAAGCGTCATCTCTCTGACAGTTAATGGCGCGTGCGGATTTGAAGCGATTTTCTTCTGAAACGGCGCTTGTTGGGTAGCGTGATCCTAGGATTCTGACATTCTCTCTCCTACGTGATCATCGCATAGAAGATATGAAACGATATTTCTCTCTCCAATCCCTCACTATAAAAGGCCGTCTACAAAACCTTTTGCCTCTTTACTGCCTCCATAATTTCCAAAGCACAAAAACTCCCAAACACTCTCCCGTTCATCTTCTTCTTCTAACCTGCAACAATGGCTGAATCTTCTTCCGTTCATGCTACTTCTCAGATCCTCCCCATCCGTCCTCAGCAATGCCTGGTAATTGATCTCCACCCACTGGCGTACGACTCCTACATGTCGCCGGTCATAGAATGCTTGAAGTACTCCCAGCTTGCTCCTGCACTGTCAAGAATTGAAACGGTGCCAATGGTGGCTTTATCACAGGTTTATGCGACTGCTTACTACGATAAGGCAGTCGACCGGGTATTCATTGAAGTTGCAGAACACAAGACTTCTATATCTCGCCCCCGTTTCTGCACTGTGCTAGGGTTTGCTGCTGACCCATCGCGAGTTCATCCGGAGACGATTCCGGTTGGGATGCTGTTCAACATGTTTTACAACATGGGATACACAGAGGTTCTCACCTCTGTCGCCAAGTTTAAGAAATCTTGCCTGCCGCCCCAGTGGAATGGCCTATTTACTGTTCTTTTCAAGGGCCTATCAGAGAGGAGCTCAGGATCTGACGGTGCAAGTCGTCTTTTCCTATCGATAATGTATGGGGTGTACAACGGGATAAACCTGGACTATGGGTTTGTCCTATGGCAACAGCTGATTCAGAGCCTCTCTTCCTCATCCCGACACTCGGAGGTGTCGTTGGCCCGGTTCTGGATCTTGATTACAAGATGGGCCATGGACAAGTTCAATGTTCCAACTGCCGATGGTGCATCGATGTCTTCTATTGGTACGTTCCATACCAAGAAGATCATCGTGTCAGATGCATCGAAGTTTTCCTTCATTGGCTCCATCTCGGAGACAATGTATGCAGATGTGCCCTCTGACAGCAGACTGATACAGACGATCAAGGAGTTCAGGCCAACTGGTCCCAGGGAACTGACACCGGATATGCTCAGATCGATCCATGATGCTGACAAACCGACCAATAGGGGGAAAAAGGGTGAAAAAGGGAAGCAAGCGGCCAAAACTCCAAAAGGCCCTTCTCCCAAAAAGCGGAAACAACCGAAGGCTGCTCAGTCCCCACAGCCGAAGAGGAGGAAGACACAACCGAAGCGAAAGCTTGTTATTCCCTCTTCTTCAAGTAACTCTGAGGGTGGAAGTTCGGACTCTGAAGGATCTCAAGGAGACGAATCTCCTCAACGAGGCAACACACCACCTCGGTCCCCAACCCCAGAGATGGAACTTCATCAATCTCCGGTTCCTTCACCTCCACCAACTATTCCTATTTCCATTCCCACCATAAACCCCACTATTCCCCCAACCTCTTTTCCTATACCTCCACCCATTTTCACCACATCAACCGAAACACCACCAGTTACCGAAACTCCTCCAGTAACCGAACCACCTCAAACCGAAACCCAAACTCAACCACCACCCGAAACTACCCCACCCCATACTCAAAATCCAAATACACCAACCACAACACCCCCAGCTTCACCACCACCTCCATCTCCAGAAAATGCCTCCGATGGCGAAAACCCTTACCTTGGAGGTGATCACATGAACTTTGATTCGGTCTACTATAGTCCGTTTCAAGTTCAAAGTGACGAGGAGGATGATGCTCCAGTGACAAAGAAGCATCTCCGAGAGCTACACGAGATTGATCTACTTCTCGCCTCCTCCACCAACCAGCAGTCATCTCTTTCTGAAGCTGCCCTTCAGAAGATTGTTGATGCCTTCTCCAGGGCTCAACATGATTCGGTGGCCTCAGCAACTGCTGCTATCGATGCCTCCACCCGAGCCTGTGAGGCAGCGACCGAAAAAGTCGATAAACTATTCACCGACGCTTCTGTCCTGCTGAAGTCCTTGCAGGAGAGCGCCGACGCCACTAAGACGACTCTGGAACCGATTGTTCAACAATTGGCGAAGTTTGTCTCGACGGAGCTGTCTTCGTTTGCTTCCTTACGCCAGAATATAAGCGACGAAAACTCGGCACTTCGTGCCTCCATCGATGCCCGCCTGGCAAAGCTACAAGAGGATCTTGCAGCTGAAAATTCTCTGATGGACGTCTTGGCGAGTAAGACTACCGCCCTCAAGGTCAAGAGCACGCAACTTTCCAACTCCCAACAACAATTGGAAGCTCTTCGATCCGAAAGGGAGGTGATAAAGACGTGTGTTTCGGATGTCCACGCAGCGTTATCAAACATCCTGGAAGCACACGACCCCATCCTAAACCATTCAGTGAGGCATACCCTCGCTGAAAAACTCTCTCCGGCCATGGACCTTTTAAGCAAGATTGAAGGCCTACCGAGTTTCGTGTCCATTCCGAAACAAGGGGGAGATGAGAAGAAAGGATCGAAACCACCTCCTTCCTCCAAAGCTACTCACACAACCGAACCACCCTCTGCTGATCATGCTTCGGGTTCGGGTGTGAAGAACAAGGGAAAAAACATAGCTGAGGGAGGAGATGAAGATGAAGATGAAGATGAAGACAAGGAGACCATTGCTGACATGTTAAAAAGAAAGAACAGTCGCAATGCTGAAGACGATGCCAGTCGTGTGGCGCGTGAGGCTGAAGAAGCCGAACGCAAGCAAAAAGAAGCCCACGATCTCCTTGAGAGCCGAAAGTTGCTCTTCCCTGCCTGGACCAGGGATCGTATGATAAAAGAGGCCATACAAACTCCAAGCATATTATGGCTCGAGCCGGTTATATCATTCGACTGCAACAACACTGTCGATTCGCAGTTTGATATGCCGCTGACTCGAAAGGCGTTCATCTTCCACGCCTTCTCTAATATTTTTGAAGTCCCGCATCCGAACGATGAGCTTGACAGGGAGCTCATTGACTTCTACCTGGAGGCCGCTCGCCCTCAATACCTTACCTGGAGCGCCCAGAAGATTGTCAACGTTCGGGTACTGAAGCCTTATGCCGTGGGGAGATTAACAAACGTCAAGTTCAAGCTCATTCGAGGATCTGCAAGAACTGCTCACATTATCTCCCTGGCGGATCTGCCGAATCTTAATCCTCATGACTGGATTGTCTTGTACAATATCCTTCTGACAGATGAATCTGAATATGGTCCCATCATAGACCATGTCAAAAGGATGTTGGCTTGCTACATCATGGAGGTTGCCCTAATGGATCAGGAGGTCGCCACAGTTTTCAAAAAGAAACCGAAGATCGCACCTGTGGGATCGGCCAGTGATCTGAATCAAATGCAAATGGGCAAGATTGATCCGAGACGTAACTCAGTGATGTTCACTAGAGCCGAAGGACAGAAATGTCTCTTCGCTTTAGCTGACAAACACCTTTACACCACAGCTTGCTTGGAGCACGTCTTATCAATTATCAAGCGGTGTAGAGAGAATTCGGCTGATGACATCAAGTACTTCAATGATATGATCAATTGGTACATCCGGTTTAGACAGACCATCCTCTCCATAACCAAGTGTCTGTTTAGCACCGTGAAGAAGAAGGTACCAGCTTCAGCTGCCGGCCCAAGTAAAAAGTGAAGGTCTCGCTCCAAATTGACGCAAAGGGGGAGATTGTTGGGCTGAAAAGAGTTTTGATGTTGCGTCTTTTGGGCTCGATAGTTTAGCCATGTACACTCCGGTTTGGGCCTGTCCAACCGAGAGCCTTTTATGTATTGTATATAAGTTAATGCTTGCATGCATATTAGGTTAACGATTGAGTGAATATCGATAGAGAGCTTAACGATTGTAATTTCAAGGTTTCTTTAATCGTTCTTGTAACCTACCAATCCTCTAAAGTTGATGTTCTTAATCGAGCTCTTCTGAGGATTTTGTTTAATCATTCGACTCGTTTGATTCAATATTGTCTTGTTCTTTTTATTGCGTTCTTACTGTTTTTATATTCATATACTTGTTCAAGATCTAATCGATCTTCATAGATTAAAGGTTGTTTTAATCCCATCAGAAGTGATGTTAATACCCTCCCGTGATCAGTTATTACTTTCAAATTATAGGAATCTAGATCGAACAAAGAGTTTATTGAGTGATTCCTCCCTAAGCCCACAACCAAACAAGGAACATGAAATGAGACGGAAGTCAAACATCCCACTGCATGTCGGATGTTGATTTCATATCACTCTGGTGTATATACTAATTAATCACATAATTACTGACCCTGATGAATATTTGTTAAGTATATTATTACGTGAACGAATCATTGTTTTATCCATGCGAGTTCTTATAACCATACTGATGGACGTTAAACTTTACGACGTTAATGACATTTGTCACCACAGGCCTGCCGACCTAGCTGTTGCAAGAAGTTCTGGTGCGGGATTGTTAGTCTCGTATAGATCTATACCCAAACTCATGCTCTCCCTCCATGAGACTCCGGTTCATAAGGTTAGACTTCCCTTGGTACTTAGGTAAGTACATCGAAGACGTGTCTCACAAATTGGTTCCCTTAACGAATTCATGAATAATACAATGAAAACATTTTTGTAAATAACGTGTAACTTTGTAAAGGTAGTTCGTTCGCTCCATAAAGTAAACTTAATATAGTTTACCAGTTTGTTTTTTTGTGTTAAATTTTGTACTTGTAAAATCGGTGCGTCTCAACATTTTTATATTTTGGTTGTAAATCTAGTCGTCACGATGTTTGCCGTACGTATGATGTTTTTTGTTCAAATGTATATTATCAATTAGAAGATATAATAAGCGAAATTATATTTTTAAACACAAGATTACTTGTGTTTTACTTGTATTCCCCCCTCCCCTAAAAACATTGAGAAAAACTTGAAAAATACGGGGGGTATGAACTCACCTCAAATGTGCGTACACTGGAATTAGCGAGTTGTAGTGACGCTTCCGAGTAAGCGTACACGCTAATAATGTTACCCTAAAAATAATTGTATTCGTCATCGCATTTAAATTAATAATAATTTAATTTAAATAGTGTGTTAAACAATTAACTAATTAAGTATGGAGTACTTACAAAAATTAATTGGAATAATTAGAAATGTTGAAGTGTGAATTCGGTGGCAAAATAGAGTTTTCGGTGGGGCTGGGGGTGATTTTGGTGTGATGATATTGGTAGTGTGTGTTCTTGGTAGGTAGCTTGAAGATATGAAGGAACTTATGAAGATTTGAAGATGGGATGAATGTTCTTGAGAAATTCGGTTGAAGATATGAAGATTCTGGGCAAAATTCTTATGACTTTTGAGAGAAAAATTGGCAAGAGTTCGGTGGAAGAAGTGAGAAATGATTTGGGAAATCGGTTATACATATATATATATATATATATATATATATATATATATATATATATATATATGAGGTGTTTGGCCTTAATGGGCCTCAAATGATGGGTTTTCGGTCCTATATGACCGAATTCCTCATGAATTTGGTCCTAATGTGGGACACCATGGAAGAAAATCAGTTTCTAGTCAATAAAGAAGGAGAATTTGGTCTAGGCTAACACCATTTAGGAATTTAGGTCATGCTTTTCTTCTTTAGGGGAATTTGGTTTTAGGTGTTTGGAATTTGATTTCAAATACCGAATTCTATATATATATATATATATATATATATATATATATATATATATATATATATATATATATATACTATAATTTCCTTTAAGTGTTAAGTTTATATATGTTTCCCAAGGCATGTTTTTTCCACAACTTACACTAAATATTAGGTTCTAGAGTGAAGGATTTCAATCCTTAATATAAACTGGGTAAACTTTGATTTGAACTAGTATGAATTTTATTGACTTTTATTGACTCGAAAGAACAGGTTGTTACATTATCCCCCTGTTAGAAGGAATTACTTCCCGAAATTCTTTCTATAGAGAATATATTTATGACTAGGGAAAAGATGCGGGTACTTTTGTTGCATCCGGTCTTCTGGCTCCCAAGTGAATTCAGGTCCCCGGTTGGCATTCCAGCGGATATTTACTATTGCGTATTCTCTTTCAATTGGTAGGGTGTGTATGGGTTCGGTTTGCTTGTCTATGTTCATCTAAATGGTATAATGTCCACTCGTAGTCCAGGACAACTTCGTCCTGAAGTTCATGGTAGGATTCATACCTGGTTCAATTATCATCGCCTTGTGTATACAAGTCGTATGTAATTAAGAATGACTAGACGATCGGATAGGTGATTCTGCCCCAAGTCCACAACCAGACATGGAACATGATATAGGGCGGAAACACACATCCTAAGTCTGTATAATCTTAATTAAATACCACCCTCGTGTATACATTTAACAGTGATAGGTTAATCGTATTCGTCCTTAGCCTCTGTGCTTGAACTTGACTTGCTGCCCGCATGGTATTCCCAAAAGGTCTGCTGGGAAGTGGGAATACTTCGGGAAGGTTGTGGAAGGATATAATACCCCTCACATGAGTACTTTGTGGGTTTGAAACGAGAGACAATTATGAGGTTGGTTCCGGGTTTGTCGTTAAGAGTGACGAGAGTTTCGTTGGTCGTTCAGTTAGAGCGAAGGTTCGTTCGGTAGTACGCGTGATTGGTATGGTGAGGACCAGGCCAATCCAGGTCGGATGATGGCGTCGTAACTTCTTATTGACACACGTGTTAAGTTGGTTCGGAAGGATTATTTGTTAGAGCGATAGTGCATCCTATGTGTATGTTTCTAGTGCTTTCAGTTTTATCCTTATTATTACTACTACGAGCATTTTGTACTGCATTAAGCGAGTACTAACAGTTGAAGTGTTCCGATGGATGGTATTGATTCTTAATGTTATAATCCCCACCAGGTCTATGTATAATCGCTTTTTGTCCACAAGTCATATATATAATTAAGGCTGAGAAGACAGTAGACTGAGTGACTCTACCCTAAATCCACAATCAGACAAGGATCAGGAAATAAGGCAGAATCATGCACTCTAAGTCTATAGGTTCTTAATTATATATGACCCTAATGTTTACACTAATCCATTATAGCTTATCTGTAAGGATACTAAATTTTATATGAACGATGTGCTTTGCTTGGACGAGGAAGTAGTTTACGGTTAAGATCTAGTTGGTAATAGTTTTCATAAAAATTATTTTTTTTAAAATATTTTTATTTGAAAACATACCGTTGTTCTCAGGTGGTTCCGAGATAGTCTCTCCTGCAGTGATCATTAGCACTCTTCCATCTTCACCGGGTTTTCTTGTCAATGGACAATCTCTCCTGTAGTGTCTCATTTCGCCACACTCGTAACAGGTCTGGATTACACTATCGAATGGGACCTGAGAGATTGGTTGTGTCGGTGCCCTGCAGAAACGGATTGTGTGTCCCCTCCTAAGGCAGTTCTAGCAATACATCTTCCGACACACTTTGGTATGATGGAGGTTGCACTTATTACATTTCAGGAGGGTTCCAGCATATCGACTGCCGGGTGCTGGAGTGGCTGGTGTCGTGGCAACATGAACCGCAATCATCTGTTGTCCATTTGAGGGCTTTTGTGTTGACTGTCTTTTCTTCTTGCTCCCAGATTTTTGTTTATCGTCACACCCTTTGGTTGACTCGGGAATGGAGGACATTATGCCTTGGTGGACTCCATGGTCCACCAGTGTTCGAGCTAGACGCTTGGAACTGTCGAACATAAGGGGTTTCGCTGCTATCACGTTTCCTTGGATTGGAGGAGGTAGTCCCCAAATGTATCTCTCTACCTTCCTGCTCTTTGGGGTAACCATCCCAGGGCATGCGGCTAAATCGATGAAACTATCAGTGTAGGCTACTATGTCCGAGCCTGCCATGGTATGGTTCCATAGCTCTTGCTCTAGCTTTTGTATCTCGCCCCTAGGTCATTACTTTTCCAACATCATCTCTTTTAGAATCTCCCAGCCTATCGCGTTTGCCACTGGTAGGGCCAATCACTTGACATGGCTATTCTACCATGTTAGGGTCTGTCAGAGAGGGTGCAGGCAACAAACATTACTTTGCTCCCTTATGGGCACGTGCATATCTCAAAAATCGACTCTGTTCTCTCGAACCATCACATTAGGCCACTGACTCCCCCATTTCCATCGAAGGATTTGGGTCCACAATTCATGAAATCTTTGTACGGACACTCCCTTGGGTTTCCGTGGCTTTCCCCGTGGTCAGAGTAGTTAGCACCACTACCCGCTCCACTGGTACCACTTGCGTGGATATATGTCATGGCGGCTGCCACGAAGGCTGTTACTGCAGCCTGAAAGACAACCAGATCATACTGTGGAGGTGGTGGCGGTGGTGTATTGTTTTTGTTTCTATTCCACTTCTTCGGTGGCATTTTCTGCCAAAAGGTTTAAAAGATGAAACGAGGTTAAGTCTTTAGTGGTGGTTACAAGTTGAGTGTTATTTGAATCGAAGTTATCTTAGTTCTGAGTGTATCATGTTCTGACTTTTGAAAGCAATCCATAACAGAGGTCTATTTAAAATAGACTTATGAATTTTTTATAGCAACCACCATTGAGGTGAAATCCTGTGATCTGGTTTATTGTTACTGGTTGTTACGAAAGAGGCGATAAGCCTAACACATAATATGAGTAGTGTAACCACTAACTCACTAGATTATATCAATTGGTTAATTATTAGTGTGACGTAATGGGTACTCCACTATCTCACACGCATCGTGAGTGGTTTCCTATGTTCTCTGTCCCAGTTATGATTGCCCTGGTTTCAGCTGTGGGAATTTGTTGTCTCTGGACTTTTCCTATGGTGATCTTGTTCTTTGTAGGTGTGTTGAATCCTTACTATGTCATGCTTCGAGTTTTGTCACTGATCTCTATCACTTCATGAAGGAAAGTCTGACTCCTCATATGATTCCTTCTCGAAATCCTCCCCATTAATCCCTTCTTATCCTTCCTTGTCTACTCTGTTGGCCGTTGTGGTGGTGTTGCTATATCTATCTATGTTGTTTGTGCGAGAATGGGAATATCTAAAGGATCTATGAGATTAAGTAAAACATTTCTTTTGAAGTTTTTGGTGATCCAAACTGGGTCCTCCTATAACTACGCAGTGCATGAAAGTTTTATATAACCAAGATCAGATAGACCTTCGAATAAGTGATGCTGCTCTAAAACCACAACAAAACAAGGAACAGGTAGTAGACCGAAGATCACAAATTCTAAGTCGATAAGATCCCAATTATATATAACCCTGGAAGCATACACTTCGCAATTACAGACCTGCCAGTAAGGGTCTTTTATTTTCACATAAGTTAGTTATAGTGTCTAAAATACTCCGATAGTATTTTAACATTATGTTTTATTCTAGAGATTCTTTGTATATAGGGTTGGTAAGTTTTAGACTCGTTGCAACACAACTATCACTCCCAAACACAAGTTGGTCGTATGTCAAATAAATATAGTTGATCACGCTATATTTATCCCATATATGATTACATAGCTGCCTAGGTTTGACTGTGTGTCCAACATCTAAATACTTTTATTTTTTTATTCTTGTGATACTTGTTCTTAGTATGTATGCTTGTTCGTATAATTATCGTAACATACTTATATTTTAAAAGTATACTTTTAGTCAGAGCATTCCGACCCCATTGTATTTATAGTCGTATATCTCTTATGGTTTGACATACTATACTTTTATTTGGAGCACTCTGACCCCATTGTATTTATAGTCATATATCTTTTATAGGTTGATATACTTAGTTCACTATAAACAATTTTCTAATACCAATCTGTTACACCCCAAACCGGAACGACATAAACGTTCAGGGATGGAGGACGTCATGTATAGTATCCCAACAATTGAATAATAGTAATCAAAGCAACAACAACCAATGTTTTAATAATATATAGTTTACATTATATTCAAGTAACATATGATTGACCCCGAAAGTAATAAGCAAAATAAAGACTTGAAGCTACTATGCTCCATCTTATAGGAACTTGGGTGTGTACCTGTCTACTAGTGCTCTGAGAATACAAGTGGTTTTTGAAAGAGTGTCAACATTAAAGTTGGTGAGTTAATAAGCGTTTTGTTTTAGAAAAAAGGTTATTCGTTCTTTGTAAACCATGACGTGTTTCTCCAGAAAATCCTATATTTCCTGATGTAATGAATGATAAGTAAAATGACCCGTACTAGTTCCTTCTACAAGTAATTAGTGTATACAAGTTATATACATTTCAGATCAAACAGACAATCATAGATTATGTGAATCTGCCCCTAGCCCACAACCAAACATGGTACACAAAATGAGGCGGAAACCACACACCCCACTATTTGTCAGATCCTCATTGTATATAAACCTGACGTATTCACTTACTACTTACAGAGTTAACTATAATGATCCTTTAGGATGTGATGAATGTTTTCCTTAAGAAACTCCTATATTTTCTTTGTAAGAATATGATAATACTAGTTCCTTCTATGACCGCTTAGTTTATACTAGCTATATCTAAACCAAGATCGAACAGACAGTTGATTGTGTGGATCTACCCTAAGCCCATAACCAAACAAGGAACATGAAATGAGGAAAAAACCACACATTCCACTGTCTATGAGATATTCTTCATACATAACCTTGATGTATAAATTAAGGAAATCATAGAATTAACAATGTTTGTTCGTAAGTTAAATGGTAACCAGTTTGCTTGAAAATAACGATGTTTATCCTGGAAAATTCTATATTTTCCATAACAATGAGTTGTTGACTTAAATGTTCCAAAACTGAAAAGTACAAGCATTTCCCCATACTTAAGTTGTTAAAGTGTAGCTTTATTATTAAATAAAACTAGCCGAAAATGTGTTTGTTTTGTAAACTGGAAGTGATGCTAATACCCTCCTGTGATCACTTATTACATACGAGTTATAAGAATCTAGATCGATCAAATAGTCGATTGGGTGATTCCGCCCTAAGCCCACAACCAAACAAGAAACAGGAAATGAGGTGGAAGTCGCACATCCCACTGCATGTCGGATGTTGATTTCATATCACCCTGGTGTATATACTAAGTAATCACATAGTTATTAACCCTGATGACTATTTGTTAAGTATATTATTACATGAACGAATCATTGTTTTATCCATGTGAGTTCTTATAACCATACTGATGGACGTTAAACTTTACGACGTTAATGACATTTGTCACCACAGGCCTGCCGGCCTAGCTGTTGCAAGCAGTTCTAGTGCGGGATTGTCAGTCTCGTATAGATCTATACCCAAACTCACGCTCTCCCTCCAGGAGACTCTGGTTCATAAGGTTAGACTTCCCTTGGTACTTAGGTAAGTACATCGAAGATGTGTCTCATAAATTGGTTCCTTCAACGAATTCACGAATAATACAATGAAAACCTTTTTGTAAATAACGTGTAAATTTGTAAAAGTAGTTCGTTTGTTCCATTAACTAAACTTAATATAGTTTACAAGTTTTTTATTCCATGTTAAATTCTGTACTTGTAAATTTGTTTCCTCTCAACATGTTTTGTATTTTGGTTGTAAATCTAGTAGTCACGATGTGTGCCGTATGTAACATGTTTCTTTTTCAAATGTATGTTATGAATTAGAAGTATAATAAATGGAATTATATTTTTAAACACAAGATTCCTTGTGTTTTACTTGTAATTCCCCCCCCCCCCCCCCCCCCCCCCCGTAAAAACATTGAAAAAAGCTTGAAAAGTATGGGGGTATGAACTCACCTCAAATGTGCGTTAACTGGAATTATCGAGTTGTAGAGATAATCCCCGAGTAAGCGTATGCGCTAATAATGTTGCCCTTAAAATAATTGTATTTTTCGTCGTATTTAAATTAATTTAAATAATGTGTTAAACAATTAATTAAGTAAGTAAGGAGTACTTACAAAAAATACTTGGAATAATTGGAAATGTTGAAGTGTGAATTCGATGGCCAAATAGAGTTTTCGGTGGGGCTGGGGGTGATTTCGGTGTGATGATATTGGTAGTGTGTGTTCTTGGTGGGTAACTTGAAGATATGAAGGAACTGTCACACCCGAAAACTGAGAACGGCGGAAACGTTCTGGGGCGGAGGACGTCATGTAAAGTATCATAATAGTGGAAAGTAGTAAACAAGCAACAATATCATTCATTGCATTAAAAGTAAAGTTTTAATACATGTGTGATCTTTCATAGTAATAAGACATCAAAATATGTAATCAGAATAAAAGACGAGTCTTGTCTGCTTCGTCTTCACAAAACCTGGTCGTCATACCTGTCTATTTGTGACCTGAGAATACAAGTTATTTTGAAAGCGAGTATCAGCCAAAAAGCTGGTGAATTCATAAGTATTAATGTGTCTTTAATTTGTAAAACTGTGAAGTAAAGACTTGTAAAAATTTGGAGAAACGTTTGTATAAGTATCAAAATGTTTGTAAGTAGTCGAATAACGTTTGAAAACCCTAGAAAATCCCTATGATTTCTACTAGTATAAAAGTAGTCTTCTACCAAGACTTAACTGTTTTGAAACTAACAAAGATGGTTTTTCCCTAGAATGACTACTATTAACAAGATATAGTCTACCTCATCGTTTATGTGAACGTATCACAAAATAAAAGTAATAGGGAAAATATAGCCATATAAGTATTATCCTTTTGTATTAGGATAAACATGACATCGCGACTGCTAAATAGTATTAACCGTAGACATCCGTAGATGTACATTTACCTCTGTTGCTAAAAGTTGGGTTTAGGAATAGTTAGTCCCTTAAGTATACTTGTGATGGTATCAACCATAGACATCTGTAGATGTGCATTTACCTCTGTAGCTAATAGAGGTTATAGGAATGGTTAGTCCCGTAAAGTATCCTTTTGTACTAGGATAGTAAGTCCAATCTATCTCGTCGATCGTGTGAATATATCACAAAATAAAGATAAGAAGGAGAATTATATATAATAGTATCTACACATATAATATGTAATAGTATCTCATCATACAGTATCTACGTAACAGTATCCATGTAAAAGTATCCATGTAAGCGTATCTATGTAAACGTATTCATGTAACATGTAATGTACTAGTATAGACTCATGATTGAATTGACTCTTGTGTGACTTGTTGTACTTGGAATGGTAAGTAGTATCTCCTAACTATACCTATAATAGTTACTAATAATGTACTTGTATAACCGAAAGTATGCCTTTGCTACCCAAAGGTACTAAACTGACTAAGGAACTTTTATGTCTATATATGTATACATGGTATATGACTAATATTTAGACGACATTCGGACGACTAACCGATACCCTAAGGCCACATCCCAACGAGGAAAAGGAAATAAAGTGACTAGCCTTCCTAAGTCCTTTAAACATTACTTATATAACTATACATATATGGGCATGCATTTGATAATATAAAAGCATAAAAGAAGTTTTGTAAAACCTTTGAAAAGTTTAATACTAAGAAACGATGACTTGATGTCAGTTTGTAAAACGATTTGAAAGTATTTTGTTTGATAAGACAGTTTAAGTATAAGTAAAGCCTTTGTTTGAAACACATTTGTAACAGAGTTTGAAAGGAAACTTAGAGTATGTAAGACAGTTTGATAAAGAGTTTTAAGCATGTAAAAACGTTTAAGAAAGTCATTTGAAGAAATCTGATTGGTAAAACAGTTACCGTATAGTAAATCCATTTGTATGTTAGTTATTAATCACATGTGATTGATATAATAACTAGCATGATTCAACTTGTATCCCCCCATAAAGCATTTAAAAACATTTAAAAAGTTAATTCAAGGCGTATGAACTCACCTGTAGTGAGTGGTTTGTTCGGAAGTGTTGGACAAGGTGCTAGGTGTCAAGTGAGGACTTAAACACACACAATGGTCCTAGTTATCATATAATAAACATATATGTAGACTAATTAGTCAATTAATAACTAATTAATCAAGTTAAGACCCCCTAGGTCATGGAAACACTTTGATTCAAGTGCTACAGGTACCAAAGGGTTGCACCTAAGGGTTGTATGACATGGCATCGGAGTTTATGGCCCATGAACCACCCCTTTATGGAGTTTACGGCCCATGACCATTTCCCCATGAGTTTAGGGCCGTAAAATCATGGTACTAAATGCCAAATTGTGTCTTGAGGTCTTACAAGTCATGATTTAGCATCCGATGATCAAGTCCAAGCCTTAGGAAAGCATTAGGGGCATAATAAGACTACCTAGTGGAGTTTACGGCCAAATGACCATATTCTTATGTGTTTACGGCTGTAAACTCTCTTAAGGACATGTTTTGATTGTTGTTTAAGGTCTTAAACACTTCTAGGAAGGTTCAAGGTTGGCATCCAAGGCTTAGGAAGGGACTAATGTCCATTTTACCACTTAAAAAGGGGTTTACGGCCCAAGAACATCCTTGGCCGTAAAATCCTTTGTTCTTGTGTTATTTGATGATTTTCAAGTGTTATCAAGTTCATATTAAGCAGCCAAAAAGCTAGGGCAAGTGTACTTACAAGATAGAAGCTTGATTTGGTGTTTAAGGTCCAAGAACACTAGTGTGTGTTCTTGGTGTTTTGAAGATCTAAGTAAAACACAAAATTGAATGGATGAAATGATGTATAAACACTAGGTGTTATGTTATAACAACAATTCAAGTCGAGAAACACTTACATTTTCGGGAGATCGGGTGAAAGACGGGATGATAGTTGAGAGAGAATAGAGGGTGTTCTTGAGAATGGAAGTGAAAAGTGAGGAGTTTGGGGAGTAAACTCATGCCTAAGGCATGAGTTCACGGAAACTAGGGAGTTTACGGCCCAAACTCTAAAAGTTTGGCCGTGAACTCCTTATTAAGGTGGTATGTGCGGTTTTGCAAGTCCAAGACTGGAGACGGTACTTCCTTTCATCCGTTCGTTTGAAGAATAAGTACTAAAAACACTAAAACGGACTTTAAATTGGCTAACAATTATTAGGAATGTAATTGAGTTTTAATTTAAGTGCTTGACTTTAAAGTTTGAACGAATGAAAATTCCGGGTTATCACAGGAAATTATGAAGATTTGAAGATGGGATGAATGTGTGACATCCCCATTTTCACGGTTATAAAAGACAGATTTTGTTTATGCTTGTTTGAAAATCAGAGTAACATTTTAAATAAAAGTGTTGCGGAATTTGTCCCAAAACAAAATATGATCAAGATTTATCAAAAGCATTTCCAAAGAAATGTATTTCATTAAAAAGACTCGGGATGTCATGTTCGATACATATCAAAAGCATAATTAGTACAATATAAGCCTTACTACATTATTCCATATTTACAGGCCTAAAATCCCTTAATCTCTCATCCCAAGACATCACATCTATGCTCATGCGCCATTACCTGTAATACAAGAAACTGAGTGGGCCAGGCTTGGGAGCCTGGTGAGCAGATAGGGTTTTCAACCCACAATAAATAAGTTATTTAATTTCATCAACCAACAATAACCCGATTACTTGTTGCCGTTATCCTCACTTTACGTCCCTAAACACCTATCATAAGCGACCTAACCTAAGGATCATCATCGGGATGGACACTACTGCTAAGGGGATTCCTCAGCAATAAATGTCCTTAAGGTAACCATGTGGGGGATGGAGTACATCGGTCAAGACATCGTTCACAAACACCTACAGGTTGCGAGCCTGCTAGTGTTCCACTGGACTGTCTAGAAGAGTCTGTGGTTGTCATCCATACTCCGCTAGATAATAGAATCAACAACAACAACAACATCGAGGCCTCTCATCATTTTATCACACATCGTCTAGTACATCTACCTATGTTTTACCCCCACATTTTTGTAGATATAAAATACATATACAGTTTAAATCATTTAAAACATGTATAAAAATCGTTCATCAGCATAGACAATAAGTATTCAGACAATATGCACACATAGCACGTAGTTTATATTAAATACTTCATATCTATGGGTAAGATGAAACTAACTATGCACTCGAACAGCACTTCGTTACTCTTGACACTATTTTCCTCGGACAAAACCTAGTATCATTACCACTAGAGTTTAGTCTAATATTCACCGAGACTAGTTAATAGGCTAGCTATTATTACTATTATATAAGCGTTACTTATATAACCCATAATAATAGCCCAAGTACTTATTATAAGTTTCTAATAATGTTACTATAATTAAATAAAAGCTATATTAAAAATAGCGTAGGTGTGGCTCACTTAAAACGGGTTTTCCTCAAAACCGGGCTCCACCGAAGCAGATATTTTGAGCCGAAGGCTCTTCTTTTCGGAGCCGTCAGGCCCACCGGGGCTTCCGCCTCGTTTTAGGGGTTTCCCTAGGCTTTTTTTTTTGGGGGGGGGGGGTTAGGGCTTAGAGAGATGTACTAGAGAGAGGAAGAAGTTGGAAGGTGTGAGGAATGAATGGAACCCAAAACCTCTATTTATAGGCTTCCTGGGACATCAACACGTCGTGATGCCTCTCACCAAGTCGTGGTATTGCGTAGGCTCCAAGGTTTCGCCTGGTGCTGACACGTGGCATCGCACACAGGGTGGAAATTAGCCGATTTCAAAAATTCATAACTTTTTCATAGGAGCTCTTTTTTTGACGTTATATATATCCACGCGTAGGTAAAAATGAGATCTATAACTTTCATTTTGACTCCGTCGGCTAATTCTCGATCGATCTTAAATTTAACAGTATGAGGAGATTATATTGTTAAATGACCATGTAAAACTCGTAACTTCTTCATACAGACTCTGTATTCATCTGTCTTTTTATCGTTGAGTTCCTATTAATGATATCTTCAACTCTCATTTAGGTCGCGTAGGCCAAAAACCGCTCGAATTAAAATTCGAGTTTCGGGTCGTGCACTGTAATGCCAAATCTTAGAAAAATCATAACTTCCTCATACGAAGTCAGATTTGGGCGTTCTTTTTATGGATGTTCTTGTTTTAACATATTCTATGACTTTTTTTTAGATTACTAAGGCCAGAAAGTCTTCTATCGTAAATTCACTATTTACGTTTCATGGTATTGTGCCGGTCCCGTCGCGAAACTTCGACGGGTCATAAGTTCTTCGTTATAACTCCGATTTCGGCGTTCTTTATATATCGAGAATCCTTGTTTTGACCACTACAACTTTATGTAAAGATATCGGCTTATCTCATACTTTAATTATGACGCTTATTCTTATCCTTTATTTATTATATATTTATAAATAAGTAATAAACACATAAATGCACATAATTCACATAATACTCAAATATTTCATCATTATTACTTCAAAAAGAGTTACAATAGTTGACATAGACTATTACATCATATATTAATGCTTAGCCCCGAAACACGGGCGTTACAGAATGTTCTTGAGGAATTCGGTTGAAGATATGAAGATTCTAGGCAAAATTCTTATGACTTTTGAGAGAAAAATTGGCAAGAGTTCGGTGGAAGAAGTGAGAAATGATTTGGGAAATCAGTTATACATACATACATACATACATACATACATACATACATACATACATATATATATATATATATATATATATATATATATATATATATATATGAGGTGTTCGACTTTAATGTGCCTCAAATGATGGGTTTTCAGTCCTATATGACCGAATTCGTCATGAATTCGGTCCTAATGTGGGACACCATGGAAGGAAATCGGTTTTTAGTCAATGAAGAAGGAGAATTCGGTCTAGGCCCACACCACGTAGGAAATTCGGTCATGCTTTCTTCTTTAGGGGAATTCGGTTTTAGGTGTTTGGAATTTGATTCCAAATACCGAA
Source organism: Lactuca serriola (assembly GCF_051521515.1). Lineage (NCBI taxonomy): Eukaryota > Viridiplantae > Streptophyta > Magnoliopsida > Asterales > Asteraceae > Lactuca > Lactuca serriola. The sequence continues at coordinate 56,683,688 of NC_136415.1, forward strand.
TTCTTTATATATATATATATATATATATATATATATATATATATATATATATACACACACACACACACACACACACACAAATATATTATAATTCCTTTAATTGTTAAGTTTATATATGTTTCTAAAGGCATGGTTTTTCCACAACTTACACTAAGTATTAGGTTCTAGAGGGAAGGATTTCAATCCTTATTGTAAACAAGGGTAAACTTTGATTTGAACTAGTATGAATTTCATTGAATTTTATTGATTCGAAAGAACGGGTTGTTACATAAGCCTTGCAAAGGCATAAAGTTAGGAACTTTATCACTCTAGACATTTATTAGGAGTAGATCTAAGGAATAGGTGGTGTGTATTTATGGAGTAAGAGCTAAAAATGGTAATGGATTAACAGCGTGGTACGTAGGGAATACTCTGAGTTTGCATAGCGTACCACTACGCAAGGCGTAATCATGCTTACGTTGAAGTTGACTTTTATTGCCTGTTGACCAATGAATTTTTGGCCACGTTTGGCTTTGGGTCAAACTTGAGTGTTTTTTCACTGTTGATTAAGGTTCTACCTGGTTTTCGTGTTAGTGGGTTCGTGGGACTAATCAGTGTAGAAAATGTGTGTATTGCGGTATCCTTGAGCTTTCCGATTAAGGTGACTTTTCCTCAATGTACTTGTGGGTCCAGGGCACTAATGTGTGGCCACTAGGTTATTGTTATGCATCCTTATGTATAGGATGTTGTTGTGTGGTAGTGATCTGTTGTGTGTTTATATATATATATATATATATATATATATATATATATATATATATACGACGGGTTTTTGAGCATAACAACATTTCCTATGTTTGCATGCAACCCTAATGATTTGAATCTAGGTTTTCTCTAATTGAATATGCAAACTTTGAACTCAAAAGGAGAAACCCTAGGATGTAACTATAATATTTGAAATCAACATAAAACTAAGGTTAGGTTACATACCTTGATTGTTATATCGTAATAACAATTATTCCCTTTTAGATCTTGAAGCTTGATAACTTAGTGTCACAAGTGTAACACCTCTAATGGCTCACAAACACACAATGCAAGAGAATGATATGAGTGAGGAGGAAGGATGGGAATTTTTCGATTTCTTCTTCTTAGAATGATTGGCCAAAAATCATAGGGTTTAGAACCATTATCTCGAATATGGTAATTATCCACCTCCTTTGATTATCTATATATGATAAGATATTCTATAAATTCTAGAATAATCTGATATATATGTTTAATTTCATCCACCACCTTCCCTAAGAAGGTTCTGGACCCTTTTGCTCAACTATTGAAACATTGCACTTTTAGTCCTTGCACTTTTAATTAATTGCTTTAACCCTAAAATTAATTCCAAATTTATTGCCGATTAAATATTAATAATATGATTACTAATTAATATATTATTTACATAACATATTAATAAATCATTAATTCCAATTTATTAATCAAATTAGTAAATTATTTCTCTTCCTCAATTAATCATCCTGTCTAGTAGCAAGTATGAAGACAACCAAAAAGGACCATGCAACAATCAATCCAATACTTAAATCCCCATTTCAAAAGTACTCATGAATGTTGTTGCAAACCATTGCTATTTCTAAACACTTAAACAATCTACAACCCAATTCATGATGGTCTTAATTCATTACTTACTTCCAAAGGATGATCGACTGTGGATATTTGAATAACCTAATTATTCGGGAAGTAAAACATGCAAAAGAAACATAATGATAAACAATTGACAAAAAATAGTAAACAATACTTATAAACAAATCTCCATTTATTTAATCATCAAATGTTGATTACATCTATTTGTTACAAGTTTCTAGATATCTATCTAATCACTAAAACGAATAGCATCCTTCAGACCACGTGCTGAACATGCTTAATCCTAATAAGGCCCTTTGTGAGGTGATCGCCATGATTCTCTTATGAAGATACCCTCTTACCGACGAGGCATCCTTCTTCTACACGATGTCTGATAAAGTGATATTTTCTGTCAATATATCTTGATCTACGATGAACTCTTGGTTCCTTGGTCAAGGAAACCGCTCCTTCATTATTGCAGAAAATCTCCATCGGCTCCTTAATGGCTGGTACTACTCGAAGGTCTCCAATGAAGTTCTTCAACCATATAACCTCTTTCGAAGTGTAGCGTCTGGTTCTTGGTATGTATTTTGTTATTAAATCTTCATTTATTTCTGCATTTTAGCCTCGGACTCGGTGAGTCGAAGGAATGAATCACCGAGTAGAAGCGGGATGAGGCGCGGGATTTGAGCTGCGGACTCGGCGAGTCGGGTCCCGGACTCGCCGAGTAGCCGCTATTTGGACAAAAACCCTAATCCAAGGGTTTGCACCCTATTTAAACGAGCTTATGCAGCCTCCTTTCCCCCTTTATGCTCCCAAACACTCCTCATAGCAAACCCTAGCCATTTTTGAGAAGATCTAAGGCTTTTTGAGTGATTCTTGTGAGTTTTGATCTCAAGGAAGAAGGAAGAGCATAGAAGGATCAAGAGGGGACTGAAGGATTCGAGTTTGGTTCATCAATTGCAGTCTTTGGAAGGTATAAAGTCTGAACCTTGCTCATTCATTTGTTAGATCCCTCTTTGAGGTGGTTTAGGGCTTTTATAAGCAATTTTTGGTGGCCAATCATGTTTGAAAACATGGTTGGGGGTTTGGGCTTCTGTATCATGTCATTTTATGAGTCACAAGTCAGATCTAGGTTGCTTTTTGCACCAAGGAAGGCCCCGTGCAACAAAAGAATCATTTTAGAGCCTTTTAAGCTCTAATGTCCCATGCATGCACATAAAGTTTGTAACTTTACGTTCTAGATCGAGTTTAGGGGCCTGGATCTATCATTTGGTTAAGTGTTGTACATCAGAAATCAAAGTTCTTAGTAAGGGATATGATAGACTCTGCGAGTCCATTCCTGGACTCGGCGAGTCCAAGGGTTTTGGTCCCGTATCAGTGAGGCTCACAAGGACCAGTTGAGTGTGGGAGGGTTTTAGGAGTCCCGGGGAGTGACCCAACGTTCTGGACTAAGCAAAGTGTTCTTGGAATTCATGGTACTCAGCGAGTGCATGAACAGACTCGGCGAGTCCAAGTCAATCTTCATGGTACTCGGCGAGTTGTTCATCAACTCGGTGAGTCGAGGACATAAGGTGTTCATAAGTTGAAGAGTGACTCGACGAGTTGTTCATACAACTCGGTGAGTCAAGGCAGGACATGAGTATCAGTTGATGATGAACTCAACGAGTTGTTCATACAACTCAGCGAGTCGGATGAGGATTCAGTCGGTGTTCATTTAGCAGGAAAACTCGTCGAGTCATCTCCTAACTCGACGAGTAGAGACGGGTGTGAGGTTTGATGGAAGGATAGGGACTTGGCGAGTTGGCGAGTCAACTCGGCGAGTCAGGTCAACTGGAAGTTGACTTTGACTTTGACTTGGTCAAGGGGTAACATGGTCATTTTACCCTAAGGGTAGATGTCAGTTTCTGACTAAGTGTTTTGTGGGAATTTTAGTCGGAGGATTTCCGGAGCAGCAGCGGCAGAAGTTAGAGGATTCCCGCACAGTTCAGCAGCTACGAGGTGAATTACCTTCTAGTAGGGGTGGGTCTAAGGCCACAATGTTGGCCCACCATTGAGGAGTATTTAAAAGATGATTGTCTTTGTGATAATTTATCTTGGTCTGGTATGTTTTGGTTATGATTTATATCTGTATGATATGTTGCATGATAGGGATAGTTTCCGTGATAGTGATCCTTAGGACCAAGGGGTAGGTCAGTACCCAGATATGTCTGGTTGTGTGCTTATATCTTGCTATTGCATGTTAGTAGTAGGGGTGGAATAGTCCCCAGTTACCAGTTGAAAGATACTGATGATGATTACCGGTTGAAAGATATCGATGGCGATTACCGGTTGAAAGATCCCGATGATGATTACCGGTTGAAAGATATCGATGGTATTGTATGGTATCTGGTATGATGGGGGAACTCACTAAGTTTTGTGCTTACGGTTTCAGTTTTTGGTTTCAGGTACCTCTTCATCTAAGGGGAAGGAGCCGATGGCGTAGCATGGCATCACACACACACACATGATTTTCCGCACGGTGTTTTCTGGGATTGTACTCTGATATGACATTTGTTCATGGTTGTGGGTTTCAAATATGATACTTGGTTTTGAGATGACGTGTTTATACAATATTTTCTAATGAATGCTTTACGAATTAATTAATCAAAAATGAAATTTTTGGGCTTGAATTTTGGGATGTTACAAGTTGGTATCAGAACCCTGGTTTGAGGGATTCGGACACGCCCTCGGGGGTGTCCGGACTCAAAGTAAGGGGATAAAAGGTTTTTTTTACAATAAAATGGTTTTCTAAAAATCTAAGCGAAAGGATTTTACGAAAGACAAGGTGTGTGATGCACGCGACCGGCCGGGCTCAAGTAAGTTTTCCCCCAAGATACCCATACATGTTATGTTATGCTATATGGCTTGATTTAGAATTGCATGCTAGAATAGGACTAAGGATCTAGGAAGATGCCTTGTGTGCCAGATATATGATTCTGATAATCGCATGCTAGTTAGGGCTAAGGATCTCGGAGGATGCCTTATATGCCTATTGTATGAGCTGTATGCTAGGGCTGTTTAGTCAGCAGTAGGATGGCCTGTATAGGTTATGCTTGATTTGGTTACTCGATGCACGAATGTTCCTTGCTTTGTGCTATGGGGGTTCTGGATATTTCCAACTAACTAAGGAGCGGATATGTAACACTATCTGCAAGTTAGTTAGGTGGAAATGGTCAGGGCTTCTGGTGCAACTGATGGCGGAGGGTAGGTCGAAGAGTGCCCTAGGGAAGCCTAGGATGAGGTTGGTGAAAGGGGGAATCGGTTAAGGGACCTGGTGAAGTCGAAGCAATCCTTGAGGAAAGCACGGGTAGATGTGGAAGGTAGTATGGGCCCGTACTACTGAAAGCAGAGGACCCGTACTCGAACCAAGGAGGGCTTAGATAAAACTGGGAACCTTGGAGAGTGTGTTAGATCTCTTGAGTATATGTATGATCCTGACCTTTATGCGTGTACTTTCAATATGGTGACCACACGACTTGGAGCAGGAGGTTTCGGATCAGGATCAGGATCAGTCTCGGGTTCGGGATCCGAGCAGGTTGATGACGGGCTACACGAGTTCATCGCGTCTGAGATCACGATAGGAATCCTTGAGTCGACTCCTATCATCTTCGAGTCGATCAAGGATGGGATTGTTGAGCTGATGGAGGATCGTCTCCGGTCATTCAAGAGCGATATGGCGTCTGGCCAGGTGGGTACGCGTACGTTGTCCTTTAAGGACTTTCGTGGAAGTGGTGCGCCGGATTTCCATGGGGTGAAGGACCCCATTGCTTCTAGGAGATGGATCGCAGACATTGAGTCTGCGCAGCTGACGTGCTTCTGCCCAGAGGGGTCGAAGGTGAGATATGCAGCAGGATGCTTGCGAGACAGGGCTAAGGATTGGTGGGAGTCTGTTGGTGACTCATTGGGAGCCTCGGCTGTTGAGGCTATGACTTGGTCGGACTTTATGACCAGATTCAGGGCGGAGTTTACACCAGTTGTTCAGCACCTGGCTAAGGAGTTTTTGGATATGAGGCAGACTACGGAGACTGTGGCAGAGATGGCCGCCAAGTTCCGGGAGAGGGCATTGCTGGTGCCCCAGTATGCGGGTGAGGAGGATATGATGAGCACCCGTTACCATGACATGCTACGAGCTGACATTCGGGAGCATGTTAGTTTTTCAGCTTGCCCTACCTTGGATTCCATGATTGCCAGGGCTAGGGAGAGGGATGGTCTGGAGCACGTCCAGAAGAGGAAGGCAGTGGAGGGGCTGATGACTGGGGCATCGGGGAAGAAGCCTAAGGTATCTGATGGTAGACCGAAAGTCCAAGCATGACGGGACCGCTGTGGGAAATGCGGTCGGTCACATGAGGGAGCTTGTCGCACTGGGCCGGGTTCGGGCTGCTATAAGTGTGGCAAGGTGGGGCATTTTGGTAGGGATTGTACTGCCCCCACTCCTGCGGTACAGATGACAGGCCTGATTGGTTTCCATTGCAATCAGAGGGGCCATGAAAGGGCCAATTGTTCAAGATTGACAGCAGCGTCAGCAGCAGTGCCAGCGGCAGCGCCGGTCTCAGCGACTGCGCAGGTTACAAATGGCCGGAAGGTCAAGACAGAGGTTCTAGTGGTGCGAAGCCGAGCATTTCAGCTGACAGCCGAGGAGGCACGCGCTGCACCTAATGTGGTGACGGGTATGATTCTTTCCCTCTGCTCTTCTTTTTGTTGTTATTGTGTTATTGATATGTGCTCTGTTTAGGATCGTTCCATGTGAACGGCAACCCAGTTCTGGTGTTGTTTGACTCGGGCGCTACCCGATCTTTTGTGTCTCTTTCGCTTAACAAGAGATTTTCGAGTCTTCGGGCATGTTGGATTGCCCTCTAGAGGGAGAGATTGCAGACGACCGTTCGGTGCGGGCATCGACAGTATTTCAATATTGTGTGCTGAGGTTATTTGAGGAGCGCTACTTGGTAGACTTGGTTCCCATTCCATTGCGTGGGAACAAGGTGATTATAGGCATGGATTGGCTTAGCCCTAATGGGGCAGTAATCGACTGCGCGCAGCAGTTGGTGCGGGTCAGGACCCCAAGCGGGGGAGAGCTGGTGATCCAGGGCGAGAGGCCACAAGGAAGACCAACTTTATGTTCAGCAGCGAAAGCTAGGCGCTACCTCCAGCAGGGTTGCACAGGTTATGTCGCATATGTTATTGGTACCCGGGAAATGGGAAGGCCGATGGTGGCGATGTACCTGTGGTACAGGAGTTTGCGGACGTATTCCCCAAGGAGTTGCCTGGGATACTTCCGGAACGACAGGTGGAATTCAGGACGACCTAGTTCCTGGTGCGGCTCCGATAGTGTAACGCTTGTGTTTCTGGGCTTGTCATTAATGTTGATATAATAGTCTAGGTTAACCTTTGTAACCCGTTTTGAAATAATAGAAGTGTATTATTTGAGTATTATGTGTTTTGTGCTTAATTGCTTAATTATGTGGTTCGATTAATTAAGAATAAAAATAAGCGTCAAAATTTAAGTGTAAAATAAACTTGATATCTTTGGATAATGTTGTAGTAGTTCAAACGAGGTTTCCGAATATATATAGAACGCCCAAATCTTACTTCGTATGAGGAAGTTATGATTTATCGAACTTTCGGCTTAGCGGTATGCATCCTGAAATACTCGATTTGAGATCGAGCGGTTTTTAGCCGAAACAATCTAAACGAGGATCGAAGGTCTCGTTGTTGGTATCGAAGCGATGAAAAGTTAGGCGAGAACGGACGTCAAACGAAGAAGTTATGAATTTATAACGAAGTTTTTCTGTCCCGGCCTATTAAAAATAAATAATAAAAATAAATTCAAAATTAGCCGACGGAGTCTAAACGAAAGTTGTAGAGTGTAGTCTCACCTTCGCGTGGATATAAAGAATGTTGAAAACGGAGTTCGTATGAAGAAGATATGAATTTCCGAAATTTATTAAATAATTTGTATTTAAATTTAATTGGAAAATCCGGCATTATCCGAAGAGGAGTCATCGGACTCATCCGAAGTACGCCCCGCGTACACCGAGGTATGTCGACACTCGCACTCGAGCACTTCGGATGCGTAAGCAGTGACGTTTCTGAGGTAGTATGCCCCGCGTACTGTAGTACGCCCCGCGTAGTCCAAGGCTCCAGCCCCCTATAAATAGGATGCGAGGGCAGCTGACTCCTTTGCTATTTTTCTCTCTTCTCTCTCCCGTTTTGCATCGATTTGCGTGCCAGAAGTACCCCAAAGCCCCGGTATTATTCTCGATCCCCGAAGCAAGTCCCGAGATCCCGAAGATCCCGAGAAGTGCGGTTCCCGAGCCGAAGCTCTGCCCGCGAGAAGTTTGATTTTTGTAGAGATCTTCCAGATCTGCTGAGGATTACTACTTCTGCAAGCCGTAGTGCTGTCTGATCATCTTCTGATCAAGTGAGTGTATACTACCTTTCATAAACACGATAATAATACAAGTATGGTTTAAGTGTATTAAGTATATTGTTGTTTATGTGTATAATTTTGTTGTTATAAGTGTGAATGTATATTCATTCTCTTCTATCTCATAGATCTGATTTACTTTCTATGAAATACGTGTTATGTGGGTGTGCCTCATCTGTTACGTGGAATTTGTATTGAATGAAAATGGTATACAGGTTTTAAACTATGTGTGAAAATATATATTTTTATCTACTAATATGTTGGGTAGAACATGGGTAGATAGTTGGTGTGTAATAAACAGATGAGAGGCCTCGATGTTGTTGTTGTTGTTGATCTAGTTATTCAGCGGAGTATGGATAACGAACACAGACTCTTTCTAGACAATCCAGTGGAACGCTAGCAGGTTCATAACCTGTAGGTGTTGTGAACGATGTGTTCACCGGTGTACTCTATCCCCCTCATGGTTGCCTTTAGGATATCTATTGTTGAGGAAACCCCTTAGCAGTAATGTCCGTCCCGATGAAAATCCTAGATTAGGTCCCTTGAGATAGATGTTATTTTAGGGACGTAAAGTGAGGATAAGGGGAATGGGTAATCGGGATAGTGATTGGTTGGTGAAATTAAATATAATTTATTTATTGTGGGTTGAAAACCCTATATGCTCAGCAGGCTCCCAAGCCTGACCCCACTCAGTTTTAATTGTATTACAGGTAGTGGCGCGAGGGCATAAGATGGATGAATCATCGAGTTGTTTTGTTTACAAGTCTGTATATGTATATATTTTTTGAATGACTTGTAATGTTATCGTTTATGCTTTATGGTTTGTATCGGAACATGACATCCCGAGCTTTGATTATATAAATGAAAATGCATCTCTTGATGAAATGCCTTGATAAATATTATTTTATCATGTTTTGTTTTAGGAACAAATTCCGCAACTCTTTCAAATCAAAAGGATTTACTCTGAAATTATTTTAAAAGCATAAATGAAAATCGGTCTTTTCTGGCCGTGATTTTAGGGATGTCACAGTTGGTATCAGAGCATTAGTTTAAGCGAACCAGGAATTTGTAGGATTTCTAGACTTAAACTTAGAATGCTAAGTGGAATTTTGAGATGTGTGTCTGTTGGATTTTAGACACGAGCACTAGTTTATTTTAGGAAAGTTGCCTAAAATGCTTTTATGTGCTAAATGTTATATGTTGCCATATATGATATTCATTGTTCGGATCTATGGTCTGTTGCTGATCGGATCTGGAAACCTTATGTGTGTAGGATTCTAAGCGTATGTCTACGGTATTAGAACTAGCATGTAAACGTTTCGGAGTAATAAGGATGATTTGAATATCTATCGTGAATGAAGATCTAAATTTCACCTTATTTGGTGTGTAGATCAAAAATGGTGAGAACAAGGAGTGGCGTTGGAAACGCGGATGAAAACAGGAATCAACCGCCAGTGATTGAGCAAATACTTGTTGTAGCAGCAGCACCAGAACCAATAACAATGGCTGGGGTGCAAGCCATGATTCGGGCTATGTTAGCCGAACAAAGGGATGAGATGCGATAGATGTTGCATGATAATAGGGACGAACCTATTATACCTATTGAGGAACCCGAATTGATTCCCGAGCAATCGAAGGAATGGAACAATAGTCGCATTATGAGTCAAGTTGGGACTCAAGGAGAACGAAGGAACGATCCGGAAAGGAGAAACAACAAGGATGGGCGAATGTACAAGAATTTCTTGGGTGCCAAGCCGCCAAGTCTTTCTGGAAGCCCAAAGCCTGTTGAAATAATGGATTGGATCTCCGAAATGGAGATGGTATTTGAAAGTTGCGACTGTAGCAACAAACAGAAGACCGTCTTTGCAGTTAGACAACTGGAGACTGGAGTCTTTAGTTGGTGGAAGTTGTTGGCAGATACTATGCCATGAGGAGAAGCCTTGAAAATGTCATGGGAGGAGTTCTTGGAACAACTAAGGGTGCAGTATTGTTTAGAGATAGATCTGATTGATCTGAACAATGAGTTCCAAAACTTGAAAAAGGGGAGGATGTGATGGGTTTTGAGCATTCTAACACTTCCTAAGTGTACATGCAACCCTAATAACCTTGGATCTATGTTTGTCTAATTATCATGCAAAGTTGAATTCCAAGGTTATATTCCTATCTAGCATACATGGGGAACAATTTTAACTTGAATCATAGATAGAATAACTTACCTTGTTGTTGCTTGTGTTCCTTGAAACCTTGTGAGCCTAACACCCCAAGTGTGATGCCTCAAATGCTTCACACAACACCAAATGCTCTTGGAAAGACTCTTGAGATAACACACACTTCTCAAAATTGGCCAAGCCCTCTAGTTTCTTATGTCTCGCCGTTTTTGGTGGAGAATGGGATCCTTATATAGTGTTGACACATCTAGGGTTACACCATGTAAACCCTAATGTGTCATGACTCTTCATTTCCATGACCCATGGGTTTGTAACTCCCATGGAGCATCCATGGAGCATCCTATGGGTAGAACCCAACTTGATAATCCATGGAGCCTCTTAGCCCACTATACAAGATATGGATGAACCCATATATTTAATTAGTTATCCTTTGATCACTTAATTAATTCCAAATTAATTCTTGATCAAACTAATCAAATAATATTATTAATATATTAGAACTTATAATATATTAATAATCTCCAAGTGTTATTTCTCTCATTTAGTCTATCCAATTGCATGGTGCCATGCAACCCAAATGGACCATGCCGGGTCGGGTCAAGTACAAGCCTGAAATAGTTATGGACTTAGACACCTTATCCAACAGTCTCCCACTTGGATAAGTCTAATAACTATATCTCTAGTACTTCAAGAACCGACCAGCAATCGTAGCTCCTTCAAGGTCTCTCGGAACTGAGAAGATGATGATACGCCATTTAAGATAAGTGATCATATAATCCTCTGTTCTAGATATCAGCCGGACAAATACATGGAACAGGTCTTGCTTATTGTCCAGCATTTGTTTCCCGATTTCCGATTTGTTTGACATAGAACTTAATTGAACACATCAACTTAGTTCTGACCGGGCCCGATACATCGGTCAAAACAAAATCATCGAGGGGCCCAGATATCAGCTTCTAATCCAAGAAGGAACAGATAAACTTCGACTCATATGTTTGTTCTACCACTCATTGAATTACACACAAAAGTACGTTTTATAACATCGAGTTACCAATGCGGTTTCGTACAGTCAATGCATAACCAACTTGTAAGTAACAAATCATATCTCTAGGTTTGAAGACTTATATGATATTACCGTCTCACGATCACTCGAGATAAAATTCCATGAAGTGATTCCAGTGAGCGTGGGTTGAATCCAATGCTCAGAACTTATGAGCACTCATGATTTTTGTAGCCTTGTCCAAGACCTCTACAACCAAACATGACAGTCTTGATTCATATCTACTTCCAACATATGACCGACTGTGGAGGTTTGAATAATATGTTATACCGAACAAAATTATTCTGGAAGTCAAAACATGCAAAAAGAAATATAGTAAACGATTGACAAGAGATAGCAACACTTTACTCATAAATAAAACATGTTTTATTCATCATCTAATGTCAATTACACTTTACAAATTTCGAGATTATCTAACTACTAAATCTAATATCATCCTTCAGCCCTATGCTCCGAGCATGCTGAAGATGCTTAACCCGAGTCAATCCCTTTGTGAGGGGATCTGCCAGATTCTCATCTGATGATATCCTCTTTGCCACAAGGTGTCCTTCTTCGATCCGATGTCTTATGAAATGGTATTTTCTGTCGATGTGTCTGGATCTCCCATGATCCCTTGGTTCCTTGGCTAAGGCAACAGCACTTTCACTATCACAGAAAATCTCCATTGGCTCTTTAATAGCTGGTACAACTCCAAGGTCTCCAATGAAGTTCTTCAGCCATATCGCCTCCTTTGCTGCTTCACTAGCTGCAATATACTCTGATTCACAAGTAGAATCTGCCACTGTCTCTTGCTTGGAACTCTTCCAAGAAATTGCTCCTCCGTTTAGGGTAAAGACCCAGCCCGACTGAGAGCGGAAATTATCCCTATCAGTCTGGAAGCTAGCATCACTATACCCTACAACTCTCAAGTCATCACTCCCACCGAGGGTAAGGACCCAGTCCTTAGTCCTTCGTAGGTACTTGAGGATATTCTTTACTGCAGTCCAGTGTGCCTTGCCAGGGTTCGCCTGATATCTGCTAACCATGCTCAAGGCAAAAGCTACATCGGGTCGAGTACACGTCATAGCATACAGGATCGATCCTACAGCCGAAGCATAAGGTGTTCGACTCATTTCTGCTATCTCAGCCTCAGTGCTAGGGCTTTGTGTCTTACTCAATCTGGTGTTACTCTGGATGGGTAACTCTCCTTTCTTGGAGTCCTGCATGTTGAATCTCTTCAGCACCTTATCCAAGTAGGTACTCTGACTAAGTCCAATTAGTCTTTTACTCCGATCTCTCAAGATTCTTATCCCTAGAATATAGGCAGCTTCACCAAGGTCCTTCATAGCGAAACACTTCCCAAGCCAGGACTTTACTTCCTGCAGGGTTGGAATGTCGTTTCCTATGAGTAGTATGTCATCCACATACAATACCAAAAAGCTAACTATACTCCCACTAGCCTTGACATACACACAAGATTCATCTTCACTCCTAGAAAAGCCAAATTCCTTGACCTTTTCATCAAAGCAAAGATTCCATCTACGAGGTGCTTGCTTCAATCCATAAATGGATTTCTCAAGCTTACACACTCTATTAGGGTACTCGTTGCTGACAAAACCCTCTGGCTGACTCATGTAAACATCTTCAGCCAACTTTCCATTAAGGAAAACGGTTTTGACATCCATCTGCCATATTTCATAGTCATGAAATGCAGCTATGGCTAACAGAACCCGAATAGACTTAATCTTGGCTACCGGAGAAAAGGTCTCATCATAATCCACTCCAGGAATTTGAGAGAAGCCCTTTGCAACCAGTCTAGCCTTATAAGTGTGTACTTTACCATCCATGTCGGTCTTCTTCTTGAAGACCCATTTGCACCCTACTGTCTTACGACCTGGTACATTTTCAACCAAGTTCCAAACTTGATTGTCATACATGGATTGTATCTCGCTATCCATAGCCTCTTTCCATTTAGCAGACTCGGGGCCTGCCATGGATTCCTCGTAGCTGTTAGGGTCATCTTGACTTACTAGTGTCCCATCACTAATAAGTGTCTCACCTTCTGCAGTAATATGGAATCCATAGTAATGCTCAGGTGCACTCCTAACTCTCATGGAACGTCTCAGAGGTACAGATTTGTCAATTGGCTCAACAGGAGTTTCCTCCTCAGGTTGAGGGCTAGAGTTTGAAGTTCCTTAACCGCTTGATTCTCGAATTTCTTCAAGATCAATTTGTCTCCCACTGTCTCCTTGGCTTATAAATTCTCTCTCTCGAAAGACTCCTCTTCTTGCTACAAAGACCACATTGTCACTAGGTCTGTAGAAGAGGTAACCAAAGGATCGCTGTGGGTAACCGATGAAAATACACCTCTCGCTTCGAGGTTCGAGCTTATCATGAGTCTCGTGTCTCACGAAAGCCTCGCAACCCCAAATCTTGATATGGTCTAGTTTAGGTACTTTACCAGTCCACATCTCGTGAGGAGTTTTGGCAACTTTCTTTGTAGGGACTAGATTAAGAATATGGGCGGCAGTCTCTAAGGCATACCCCCAGAACGAGATTGGTAGCGTAGCTCGACTCATCATGGAACGAACCATATCTAGCAAGGTTCGATTACGCCTCTCAGCCACACCATTCAACTGTGGTGTCCTGGGAGGTGTCAATTGTGAGACTATCCCACATTCCCTTAGATAGTCGAGGAACTCTGAACTAAGATACTCACCACCACGATCGGATCGAAGCATCTTAATGTTCCTGCCCAATTGATTCTCGACTTCCTGTTTAAATTCCTTAAACCTCTCGAAAGTCTCTGACTTATGCTTGATCAAGTAGACATATCCATATCTACTATAATCATCAGTAAAAGTCAAATAATAACGATTAGCATCCCTTGTGGCATGTTTGAATGGTCCACACACATCCGTGTGTATAAGGTCCAACAAACCTTCACCCCTCTCACATGAACCTGTGAAGGGTGACTTTGTCATTTTTCCAAGTAAGCATGATTCGCAACTATCATCTGACTTTAGGTCAAACGACTCCAAGACTCCATCCTTTTGGAGTTGGCCTATGCGCTTCTTGCTTATATGTCCAAGACGACAATGCCATAATGATGCTTTATCCAAGTTATTATTAGTAGAATCAATACACAAAACATTATTTCCTAAGTTATCAACAACAGATACAGCTTCATACACACCATCACAAGGTAATGCTTTAAAATAAAGAATATTATTAAAGAAAGCATCAATAGAACCAACTTCATTATTAAATGAAAATGTAAACCCTTGTTTGTACAAAGCATGAAAGGAAATAATATTTCTTGCCATTCCTGGCGAATAACAACACTTATTCAAATCTAAACTAAACCCACTACTTAGCGATAAAGTATAAACTCCAATCTTGGTAACAGGTATAGCTTTCCTATTCCCCATGATCAAGTTTATCATTCCTTGCTCCACATCCTCACTTCTTCTTAGTCCCTGCAAGTCACAACAAATGTGAATACCACACCCGGTATCAAGGACCCAAGAATTAGAATGGGGTGAGTTATTAGAAATGATAGTGTAAATACCTGCATGGTTGGGTTTAACTTTCCCATCCTTCACATCTTGCTGGTATTTTGGGCAGTTCCGCTTGCAATGAGCTTTTTCATGGCAATAGAAGCATTCAGCCTCTTTTGGGTCAGAAGAAGGAGTAATGAAACCTTTCTTAGTTCCACTTGAAGAAGAGCCATCAAGGGTCCGAGCCTTGGTACCCTTAGAAGAGCTCTTTCTCTTCCTCCCTCGACTTTTCCCGATTGCCAAAACCGGAGTAGAGTTTTGAGTAGGAGTGACAGCAACCGACTTCCCCTTAAGACCTGTTTCTGCGGTCTTGAGAAGTCCCTGAAGTTTGCTGAGGTTGACTTCTTCCTTGTTCATGTGATATGTCATGCGGAATTGATCATAGCACGATGGTAAGGAATGCAAAATAATATCTATTGCAAGATCCTCCGGGAAGTTCACATTGAGCTTCAGCAAACGATCCACATACCTTTGCATTTTCTGCATGTGGCTCGTGACGGATTCCCCGTCCTTCATCATGGTTGTTATCATGGAGCAGATGATTTCATACCTCTCTTGTCTTGCACTTTGATGGTATCTTTCCATCAAATCTTGGTGCATGTCATAAGGGTAGAAATCCTCATAAGACTTTTGGAGTTCTGCTGTCATCGTGGCCATCATGATGCAAGCTACTTTCGTAGCATCCCTTTCATGTGCCCGAAATTCAGCGATCTCCTGAGGAGTTGCAGTGGACTCATCAATCTCCTTAAGCTCCTTGTCAAGGACATATTCTTTGTCCTCGTAGCGGGTAATCATCCTGATGTTTCTGATCCACTCATTGAAGTTGGATCCATCAAAGGTGACTTTCCCACACAAGTTCATAAGGGTAAAGGAGCCATTAGGATTAGAGCCAGAAGCATTGTTGAAAGACATCTGAAGAAAGAGGACAAGATTAGTTTAGATATAAGAGATTCCTTAATAAAACACCCAAATGTAATATTAAGGCTAGGATCCAATCACAATATAATATAACTTAGAAGAGGTATGCCGTAATCTAAGCTATATCATATTTGAAAGGTAGGTGAATGACGATTCACCAATTTCCACCACGAAAACCGCAATATTTTAGTATTAGGTTTTTGAATGGTTCTTAGAAATTCCTAGATTCTTTGAGATTCAATGAACTTTTCAAAGGCATGTTTCAATCTCGAGTGTGCCCTCCAAGTTTTGTGACTGGGATACCGAGGATCACAAAACGAGGTGTGAAGTAACCATGCAAATCACTTGGTACCCTTAAAGTTTATCACTCAATCGATGTGCCGGTTAACCACACACGCTCCATCGATACTATAATAAACCCTAAGTCACCCTTTACCTACCTTGTTAAGTCCAAGTTAGTGTGCCGGTTAACCACACACGCTCCACCAACGACTTAATCAAAGTGTAAAGTGTAATTTCATGGAATAGCACCTTATTCACATTTTCCTAAAGTAACTAAGATTGGGAATTTAATAAAACATTTAGTTACTTTATAATATTCATCATACTTTGAATGAGAATTAATAAGTCCTTGTCTTACCCGTTCGGCTAACGACCCTCCACCGATCAAGCAAGCGGTGGGTGAGAGTGGACACCCATTAAGTCACCATTTTATAGGCAACAACCTTATACCCACCTTATAGACCGGCTTCGTGAATGAGGCGTACTAGCGGTAAGACGACTTTGTTCTTATACATATATATATAATTATTAAATCATAATAATATAAGTATAAGGGTTGAATTTTAACTTTTAAAATTCTAGGGGTTGGAACTAAAGTTTTAACTTAACTTTACTTGTTCCAAAACTTGAGGGCAAGTTTTGTAAACTTTCAAAACCTTTCATTTCTTGTAACTTATGAGTTTATTAGAGTAATAAAATGAGGACTTTTCATTTTTCCTAACTCTTGTGTTCTTTTAATGGTTTTTAACCCAAGAGACTTTTGGTTTTCCATAACTTGAGGACAAGTTATGGACTCCATTAAAACACATTATGATCTTGAATTAATCTACCACATAGGTTACAAATAATTCCTATGATCATCTAAACATCATAAGAACAAGAATATGAATATGAACACCTTCAAGAATCAAAATCACATTTAATCTTTGTAATTTTGATAACTTGTTGTTGTAAATGAGTTAGAAAAGACATTACACCTTCTAAAATAAGTTTTCAAGTACCAAAACATTTTAGGGTAATGATTCTAATCCATTAGCAGCAACTCAAGTCGAAATTCTGCACTCTGTCGACCCTACTCGCCGAGTGCATAAACCTACTCGCCGAGTAGGTTGAAGATACACATGAACTCGACGAGTCCTCCCCATGGACTCGCCGAGTCCATCAGTCAGACAGCAAGATTTTCGACTTTCTTCAACTTTTAAGCACAAATAACAAACAAACAAGCCTAGGCTCTGATACCACTGAAGGGTTTTGAGCATTCTAACACTTCCTAAGTGTACATGCAACCCTAATAACCTTGGATCTATGTTTGTCTAATTATCATGCAAAGTTGAATTCCAAGGTTATATTCCTATCTAGCATACATGGGGAACAATTTTAACTTGAATCATAGATAGAATAACTTACCTTGTTGTTGCTTGTGTTCCTTGAAACCTTGTGAGCCTAACACCCCAAGTGTGATGCCTCAAATGCTTCACACAACACCAAATGCTCTTGGAAAGACTCTTGAGATAACACACACTTCTCAAAATTGGCCAAGCCCTCTAGTTTCTTATGTCTCGCCGTTTTTGGTGGAGAATGGGATCCTTATATAGTGTTGACACATCTAGGGTTACACCATGTAAACCCTAATGTGTCATGACTCTTCATTTCCATGACCCATGGGTTTGTAACTCCCATGGAGCATCCATGGAGCATCCTATGGGTAGAACCCAACTTGATAATCCATGGAGCCTCTTAGCCCACTATACAAGATATGGATGAACCCATATATTTAATTAGTTATCCTTTGATCACTTAATTAATTCCAAATTAATTCTTGATCAAACTAATCAAATAATATTATTAATATATTAGAACTTATAATATATTAATAATCTCCAAGTGTTATTTCTCTCATTTAGTCTATCCAATTGCATGGTGCCATGCAACCCAAATGGACCATGCCGGGTCGGGTCAAGTACAAGCCCGAAATAGTTATGGACTTAGACACCTTATCCAACAGGATGAGCATAGACGACTATGCTACTGCATTCACTGAGAAAATGAAGTTATTTCCGTACCTAGTGCCAACAGAACTCTCCAAGATTGAGAGGTTTGCTAATGGACTGCCTGCCGACTTTGGTCCGACAGTCAAGATGGCAACTACTCTGAAAACGGTTGTTCGTGAAGCTAAGAATGTGGAGGCCCAGCAGAAGGAAAAGGGTCTGGAAAGGATAGATGTTGGTGAAAAGAGGAAGTTCGATGGAACTTCAGGGTCCAATAAGAAAAACAAGTTCTCGAAGTCTGGTTCGAGGGGAAGTGGAGGCGAAGCTAAATGGTGCAACAAATGTAAGAAGAAGCATCATGGAAAATGTGAGGTAGTGGCCACATGCTACAAGTGTGGAAAGCCAGGTCACTATGCCAATGAATGTACCCTCACTAAGAAAGTTTGCTATGGTTGTGGTGAGGAAGGACACATGTTGAGGGACTGCCCGAAGAAGAAGGAGTCAGCTAGACCCAACATTCCGCGAAAGCCAAAGGCGAGAGCATTCTAGATGACACTGGAAGCTGCTAAAGATGAAGCTGATGTCGCTTCAGATACCTTTCTCGTTAACAATTTGCCTGCCCAAATTTTATTTGATTCTAAAGCCAACTACTCCTTTATATCGCATGAACTTGGTAGAAAACTAGCTTTGCCTGTTGATAGACTTGATAATGCCTTATTAGTCGAAGTTGCTAGTGGCAAGTTTGTACCTGTTAGCCATCGTATGAAAAACATCTTAATTGATCTGAATGGGAAAAAGTTCCACGAGGAATTATTGCCTATCGAACTTAATGGTTTCGACATCGTTTTGGGAATGGATTGGCTAAGAGCCAATGATGCCGAAATTTTATGCAAGAAGAAGATAGTTAAAGTGAACCCGCCGGGGAAAGATTTGTTTATGGTGTATGGGGACAAACGCAGAGTAAATTCTGGAATCATTTCCCTAATGAAAGCCAGAAAATGTTTGACCAAAGGGTGTACATCATACTTAGCATTCGTGATCGATGCTAAGAAGGAAAAGAAGGTGATGCAGAATATTCCTGTTGTGTGTGATTATCCGGAAGCATTTCCCGAAGATCTTCCTGGATTACCGCCTGATAGAAAAGTGGAGTTTAGAATAGACTTGTTGCCAGGGACAACACCAATAGCAAAAGCACCTTATCGATTAGCACCGACGGAGATGAAGGAGCTGATGATGCAACTTCAGGAGTTATTGGACAAAGGTTTCATTAGACCTAGTTCATCGCCCTGGGGAGCTCCGGTGTTATTAGTGAAGAAGAAAGATGGAAGTATGAGAATGTGCATCGATTACAGAGAGCTGAACAAGACAATAAGAAAGAATAGATATCCGTTGCCAAGGATTGATGACCTGTTTGATCAATTGCAAGGTTCGAGCTATTTCTCGAAGATCGACCTAAGGTCAGGATATCATCAACTGAAAGTAAGAGAGCAGGATATAGAGAAGACTGCATTCAGAACCCGATATGGACACTACGAGTTTTTGTTTATGTCGTTTGGACTAACCAATGCTCCAGCGGCATTCATGGATTTAATGAACAGAGTTTGTAATCCGTTCCTAGATAAATCTGTGATAGTGTTCATAGATGACATTCTGATTTATTCGAAAATTCAAGAGGAGCATGGCAGACACTTGCGAGAAGTGTTAGAAGTCTTGAAGAAGGAGAAGCTATATGCAAAGTTCTCCAAATGTGATTTTTGGATTCGTGAAGTCCAATTCTTGGGTCACGTGGTCAACCAAGAAGGGATAGTGGTTGATCCAGCGAAGATCGAAGCTGTGATGAAATGGGAACAACTGAAAAGTCCCACGGAGATCCAAAGCATTTTGGGATTAGCCAGATATTACCGAAGGTTTATCCAAGGCTTTTCTTCAATCGCTACTCCATTAACAGCTTTGACCCACAAAGGAGCTACTTATGCTTGGACTGATAAGCATAAAGAAGCATTCGAGAAGCTAAAGAAGAAGTTAAGTGAGGCACCGATACATTCTCTACCCGATGGAGTTGAAGACTTTGCTGTTTATAGCGATGCGTCTGGGGTTGGATTGGGTTGTGTTCTGACCCAAAGAGAAAAGGTGATAGCATATGCGTCTCGACAGCTGAAGGAGCATGAAAAGAATTACCCGACTCATGATTTGGAGTTGGCAGCAGTAGTTTTCGCTCTGAAAATGTGGAGGCATTACCTCTATGGCACGAAGTGCAAACTATTTACTGATCATAAGATTCTCCAATATCTCTTTAATCAGAAAAAATTGAATATGAGGCAACGACGCTGGCTAGAATTACTTAAAGACTACGACTGTGAGATAATTTACCGCCCCGGTAAAGCTAATGTTGTTGCTGATGCTCTCAGTCGGAAGGTCAATCTTGAAAGGAAAAGGCCCAGAGCATTGAGAAGTGAAGTTGTCTCGACTATTGTGGAAAGTATAAAGAAAGCTCAAGAGGAAGCTTCTGAGAAGAATGACCGAAAGGAGGAACGTTTGGGCAAAACGTTGGTGTTCGGTGTAAACAGGCATGGACTGAAGGTGTTCCAAGATCGGATTTGGGTACCTAAGTCCGGAAGGACAAGAGATCTTCTGATGGAAGAAGCTCACAAAACCATGTACTCGATTCATCCCGGTAGCACTAAAATGTATAGGGACCTGAAACCCTACTACTGGTGGCCGACGATGAAGCTTGATGTTGCAAAGTATGTGGCTGAGTGTGTGACTTGTGCGAGAGTAAAGACACAACATCAGAAAACGTACGGGAGTTTAGAACCATTGCCTGTGCCTATGGGTAAGTGGGAAGACATTGCTATGGAGTTTGTCACTAAACTGCCCAGAACAAAGAATGGTCACGACATGATTTGGGTGGTCGTTGATCGATTCACTAAGAGTGCGCATTTCATAGCAGCCAAGGAGAAATGGTCTATGGAGAAGCTTGTGAATTCTTATGTGAAGGAAATTGTGAGGCTTCACGGTGTTCCGTTAACGATTGTGTCGGATCGTGATAGCCGTTTCACCTCACGATTTTGGAAAAGTCTACAAGAGGAATTGGGTACCAAGTTATGTTTAAGTACAGCTTACCATCCGCAGACTGATGGTCAGAGTGAAAGAACGATACAAACACTTGAAGATATGCTGAGAGCATGTACCTTGGAATTCCTAGGTAATTGGGATGAACATTTACCTTTGGTAGAATTTTCCTATAATAATAGTTTCCACTCGAGAATTAAGATGGCACCTTATCAAGCTTTGTACGGACAGAAGTGTCGTACGCCGTCTTGTTGGCTTGAGGCTGAGGAAAAGCAGTTTATGGGACTAGATATGGTTCATCAAACTGCTGAAAAGTTGAAAATAATTAGGGAAAGAATGTTAGCAGCTCAGGATCATCAAAAGAGCTATGCTGACAAAAAGCGATGACCGATGACTTTTGAAATTGGAGATTCGGTTTTGCTTAAAGTCTCGCCGTGGAAGGGACTTATAAGATTTGGTAAAATGGGAAAGTTGAGTCCAAGGTTTATTGGACCGTTTAAAGTTCTTTAGAGGATTGGGAACCAAGCTTACAAGCTCGAACTACCAGAAGAACTGAATGGAATTCATAACACTTTTCATGTCTGTTATTTGAGGAAGTTCACGGGAGAAGTTCCCGACATGATTCCACTTTCGGAGTTGAGAATCGATGAGAACAAAAGGTTGATTGAAGAACCAGAGGCAATCGTTGACCGAAAGACTAAGAAGTTGCGATGCAAGATGGTCGAGTTAGTGCTTGTCCGATGGAAACACACGAATGGGCCGAATCTCACCTGGGAGACGGAGAGTGACATGATGGGTCGCTATCCGCAGTTGTTTGTTGATGTGTGATTCCGGGGACGAAATCATTCTAAGGTGGAGAGAATTGTAACGCCTGTGTTTCTGGGCCTGTCATTAATGTTGATATAATAGTCTAGGTTAACCTTTGTAACCCGTTTTGAAATAATAGAAGTGTATTATTTGAGTATTATGTGTTTTGTGCTTAATTGCTTGATTATGTGGTTCGATTAATTAAGAATAAAAATAAGCGTCAAAATCTAAGTGTAAAATAAACTTGATATCTTTGGATAATGTTGTAGTAGTTTAAACGAGGTTTCCGAATATATATAGAACGCCCAAATCTGACTTCGTATGAGGAAGTTATGATTTATCGAAGTTTCGACTTAGCGGTATGCAGCCTGAAATACTCGATTTGAGATCGAGCGGTTTTTAGCCGAAACAATCTAAACGAGGATAGAAGGTCTCGTTGTTGGTATCGAAGCGATGAAAAGTTAGGCGAGAACGGACGTCAAACGAAGAAGTTATGAATTTATAACAATGTTTTTTTGTCCCGGCCTGTTAAAAATAAATAATAAAAATAAATTTAAAATTAGCCAACGGAGTCTAAACGAAAATTGTAGAGAGTAGTCTCACCTTCGCGTGGATATAAAGAACTTTTAAAACGGAGTTCGTATGAAGAAGATATGAATTTCCAAAGTTTATTAAATAATTTGTATTTAAATTTAATTGGAAAATCTGGCATTATCCGAAGAGGAGTCATCGGACTCATCCGAAGTACGCCCCGCGTACTCGTGTACGCCCCGCGTACACCGAGGTATGTTGACACTCGCACTCGAGCACTTCGGATGCGTAAGCAGTGACGTTTCTGAGGCAGTACGCCCCGCGTACTCCGAGGCTCCAGCCTCCTATAAATAGGATGCGAGGGAAGCCGACTCCTTTGCTATTTTTCTCTCTTCTCTCTCCCGTTTTGCATCGACTTGTGTGCCAGAAGTACCCCGAAGCCTCAGTATCATTCTCGAGCCCCGAAGCAAGTCCCGAGATCCCGAAGATCCCAAGAAGTGTGGTTCCCGAGCCGAAGCTCTGCCCGAGAGAAGTTCGATTTTTGTAGAGATCTTCCAGATCTGCTGAGGATTACTACTTCTGCAAGCCGTAGTGCTGTCTGATCATCTTCTGATCAAGTGAGTGTATACTACTTTTCATAAACACCAAAATAATACAAGTATGGTTTGAGTGTATTAAGTATATTGTTGTTTATGTGTATAATTTTGTTGTTATAAGTGTGAATCTATATTCATTCTCTTCTATCTCATAGATCTGATTTACTTTCTATGAAATACGTGTGATGTGGGTGTGCCTAATATGTTATGTGGAATATGTAATGAATGAAAATGGTATACAGGTTTTAAAGTATGTATGAAAATATATATTTTTATCTACTAATATGTTGGGTAGAACATGGGTAGATAGTTGGTGTGTAATAAACAGATGAGAGGCCTCGATGTTGTTGTTGATCTAGTTATTCAGCGGAGTATGGATAACGACCACAGACTCTTTCTAGACAGTCCAGTGGAACGCTAGCAGGTTCATAACCTGTAGGTGTTGTAAACGATGTGTTCACCGGTGTACTCTATCCCCCTCATGGTTGCCTTTAGGATATCTATTGTTGAGGAAACCCCTTAGCAGTAATGTCCGTCCCGATGAAAATCCTAGATTAGGTCCCTTGAGATAGATGTTATTTTAGGGACGTAAAGTGAGGATAAGGGGAATGGGTAATCGGGATAGTGATTGGTTGGTGAAATTAAATATAATTTATTTATTGTGGGTTGAAAACCCTATATGCTCAGCAGGCTCCCAAGCCTGACCCCACTCAGTTTTAATTGTATTACAGGTAGTGGCGCGAGGGCATAAGATGGATGAATCATCGAGTTGTTTTGTTTACAAGTCTGTATATGTGTATATTTGTTGAATGACTTGTAATGTTATCGTTTATGCTTTATGGTCTGTATCGGAAATGACATCCCGAGTTTTGATTATATAAATGAAAATGCATCTCTTGATGAAATGCTTTGATAAATATTATTTTATCATGTTTTGTTTTGGGAACAAATTCCGCAACTCTTTCAAATCAAAAGGAATTACTCTGAAATTATTTTAAAAGCATAAATGAAAATCGGTCTTTTCTGGCCGTGATTTTGGGGATGTCACAGATAGACAAGGAACCGTATCGGTTGGCTCCTCCTGAGATGCAGGAGTTGTCTACACAGCTGCAGGAGCTATTAGACAAGGGTTTTATTGGACCGAGCGGTTCACCCTGGGGAGCCCCGATTCTGTTTGTGAAGAAGAAGGATGGGTCACATCGGATGTGTATAGATTATCGGGAGCTGAACAAGGTAACGGTGAAGAACCGCTACCCACTTCCGAGGATTAATGAACTCTTTGACCAGCTACAGGGAGCATCTTGGTTCTCAAAGATTGATTTGAGTTCTGGGTATCATCAGATGAGGGTCAGAGAGGAGGACGCGCAGAAGACTGCGTTTCGGACGCGTTATGGCCACTATGAGTTTGTGGTGATGCCTTTCGGGCTAACCAATGCTCCTGCTGCGTTCATGGATCTCATGAACTGCGTGTGTAGACTGATGTTAGATCGGTCTTTGATAGTATTTATTGATGACATCTTGGTTTATTCCAAGACGCGGGAGCAGCATGAGGAGCATCTGCGGGAGGTTCTAGAGACTTTGAGGAGGGAGAACTTGTATGCTAAGTTCTCCAAGTGTGAGTTCTGGTTGTGCGAAGTGCAGTTTCTTGGGCACCTTGTTAACCAGAACGGGATTTCGGTAGATCCGGCCAAGGTAGAGGCCGTGATGAATTGGGAGGTTCCGAGGCCTCCATCTGAGATTCCGTGCTTTCTAGGTTTGGCAGGCTACTATCGGAGATTCATTCAGGACTTCTCCAAGATAGCAGTTCCACTCACCCGACTGACTAAGAAGTCGGGGGTGTATCGTTGGGGGCCTGAGCAGCAGGCTGCGTTTGAGACGCTGAGACAGAGATTGTGCGAGGCGCCAATCTTAGCCCTGCCCGAGGGAATCGAGGATATTGTTGTGTACTGCGATGCATCCATCGTAGGTTTGGGAGCGGTATTGATGCAGAGAGGGCATGTCATCGCCTACGCGTCGAGGCAGCTGAAGCCTCACGAGGCGAACTACCTGACGCATGATTTGGAGTTGGGGGCTGTTGTGTTCGCCCTCAAGATTTGGTGTCATTAACTCTATGGGGTTCCTTGTATAATTTACATTGACCACAAGAGTTTGAGGTATCTCATGGACCAGCCAAATTTGAATATGAGGAAGCGTCGGTGGCTTGATGTGGTGAAGGATTATGATTGTGAGATCCTCTACCATCCAGGGAAGGCCAATGTCGTGGCCGATGCGCTTAGCCGCAAGGCAGCATCGATCAGGGATATCTGTCTAAGGATGACAGTGGTGACTCCGCTTCTGGAGCGGATCCGGGAGGCTCAGCAGGAGGCTATGAAGGAGGAACATTGGAAGAGTGAGCGGGTTGTGAGGCAGGTTTCCTCCTTCGACTATGACAGCCGAGGATTATTGACTCTTCACCGTAGGGTGTGGGTCCCTTATCATGGAGGCGTGCACCAGGTCCTGATGGAGGAGGCACAAAAATCCCGATTCTCCATTCATCCCGGGGCGATGAAGATGTATAGGGATCTTCGTTTGGACTACTCGTAGCCCTGCATGAAGCGGGGATGTGGCATGGCACGTGGAGCGGTTCTTGACCTGCCGGAAGGTCAAGACCGAGCATCAAAGACCACACGGCAAGATGCAGCCGTTGGATATCCCGCTGTGGAAATGGGAGGATATTACGATGGATTTTATCACGAAGCTTCCCAGGACCGTGCGGGGGATGGATTCGATATGGGTCATCGTGGATCGATTGATCAAGAGCACCCACTTTATTCTGATTCAGGAGAGCATCTCGGCCAAGAAATTGGCCGATACCTATATCAGGGAGGTGGTGGCGCGGCACGGAGTGCCAGTTTCGGTGATTTCAGACAGAGACGTGTGGTTTACTTCCAGGTTTTGGAAGAGGTTTCATGACGAGCTGGGTACTCGTCTGCATTTTAGCATCGTTTTTCACCCACAGACGGATGGCCAGAGCGAGCGGACCATCCAGACTCTGGAGGATATGTTGTGGGCATGCGTTTTGGATTTCGGAGGTAGTTGGGATACCTACCTCCCGTTGGCGGAGTTCTCGTATAATAACAGCTATCATGCGAGTATCGACCGTCCTCCCTTCAAGATGTTGTACGGGAGGAGGTGCAGGACCCCGATATGTTGGGGCGAGGTTGGCCAGAGAGTCATGGGGAGCACTGAAGTAGTGCTCAAGACGACATAGAAGATTCAGCAGGTCCGGAGCAGGCTTCAGACTGCTCAGAGTCGGCAGAAAAGTTACGCCGATAAGCGTCGATTAGACCTGGAATTCCAGGTCGGGGATATGGTTCTCCTGAAGGTGTCGCCATGGAAGGGCGTCATCCGATTCAGGAAGCGGGGCAAGTTGGGGCCCAAGGTATATCGGATCGTTCAGGGTTGTAGCCCGGGTGGGCAAGGTGGCGTATCGGCTGGATCTGCCAGCCGAACTCAGTCAGATCCACAACACTTTCCACGTCTCTCAGCTGCGGAAGTGCTTAGTGGACGATTCGGCGGTGGTACCCTTGGAGGATATTCAGGTTGATGGCGGCCTGAATTACATCGAGCGACCTGTGGCGATCCTTAACCGGAAGTTGAAGGATCTCAGGAACAAAAGAGTAGAACTCGTGAAGGTGCAGTGGCAGCACCGGAAGGGGTCGGAGTGGACCTGGGAGCCGTTGAGTGAGATGATGGAGCACTACCCCAGCTGTTTTAGGATCGAGCGGAAGACTTCGAGGACGAAGTTTAAAATAAGTGGGGAAGATTTGTAGCACGTGGTTCTTGGTATGTATTCTGTAATTAAATCTTCATTTATTTTTGCATTTTAGCCTCGGACTCAGCGAGTCGAAGGACTGACTCGCTGAGTAGAAGAGGGATGACGCGCGGGGTTTGAGCTGCAGACTCAGCGAGTATCCGCTGTTTGGACAAAAACCCTAATCCAGGGGTTTGCACCCTATTTAAACAACCTTATGCAGCCTCCTTTCCCCCTTTATGCTCCCAAATACTCCCCATAGCAAACCCTAGCGGTTTTTGAGAAGATCTAAGGCTTTTTTAGTGATTATTGTGAGTTTTGATCTCAAGGAAGAAGGAAAAGCATAGAAGAATCAAGAGGGGACTGAAGGATTCAAGTTTGGTTCATCATTTGCCGTCTTTGGAAGGTATAAAGTCTGAACCTTGCTCATTCATTTGTTAGATCCCTCTTTGAGGTGGTTTAGGGCTTTTGTAAGCCATTTTTGGTGGCCAACCATGTTTGCAAACATGGTTGGGGGTTTGGGCTTCTGTATCATGTCATTTTATGAGTCACAAGTCAGATCTAGGTTTCTTTTTGCACCAAGGAAGGCCCCATGCAACAAAAGAATCAATTTAGTTCCTTTTAAGCTCTAATGTCCTATGTATGCACGTAAAGTTTGTAACTTTACGTTCTAGATCGAGTTTAGGCGCTTGGATCTATCATTTGGTTAAGTGTTGTACATCAGAAATCAAATTTCTTAGTAAGGGATGTGATAGACTCGGCGAGTCCATTCCTGGACTCGGCGAGTCCAAGGGTTTTGGTCCTATATCAGTGAGGGTCACAAGGACCAGTTGAGTGTGGGAGGGTTTTAGGAGTCCCGGGGAGTGACCCAACGTTTGGGACTAAGCAAAGTGTTCTGGGAATTCATGGTACTCGGCGAGTGCATGAACGGACTTGGCGAGTCCAAGTCAATCTTCATGGTACTCAGCGAGTTGTTCATCAACTCGGCGAGTCGAGGACAGAAGGTGTTCATAGGATGAAGATTGAATCGACGAGTTGTTCATACAACTCGGCGAGTCAAGATAGGACATGAGTATCAGTTGATGATGAACTCGACAAGTTGTTCATACAACTCGGCGAGTCGGATGAGGATTCAGCCGGTGTTCATTTAGAAGGAAAACTCGTCAAGTCATCTCCTAACTCGACGAGTAGAGACGGGTGTGAGGTTTGATGGAACGATAGGGACTCGGCGAGTTGGTGAGTCAACTCAGCGAGTCAGGTCAACTGGAAGTTGACTTTGACTTTGACTTGGTCAAGGGGTAAAATGGTCATTTTACGCTAAGGGTAGATGTCAGTTTCTGACTAAGTGTTTTGTGGGAATTTTAGCCGGAGGATTTTCGGAGCAGCAGCGGCAGCTGTCAGAGGATTCCCGCACAGTTCAGCAGGTACGAGGTGTGTTACCTTCCAGTAGGGGTGGGTCTAAGGCCACAATGCCGGCCCACCATTGAGGAGTATTTAAAAGATGATTGTCTTTGTGATAATTTATCTTAGTCTGGTATGTGTTGGTTATGAGTTATATCTGTATGATATGTTGCATGATAGGGATAGTTTCCTTGATAGTGGTCCTTAGGAACAAAGGGTAGGTCAGTAACCGGATATGTCTAGCTGTGTGCTTATATCTTGCTATTGTATGCTAGTGGTTGGGGGTGGAATAGTCCCCAGTTACCGGTTGAAAGATACCGATGACGATTACCGGTTGAAAGATACCGATGGCGATTACCGGTTGAAATATACTGATGATGATTATCGGTTGAAAGATACCGATGGTATTGTATGGTATGTGGTATGATAGGGGAACTCACTAAGATTTGTGCTTAAGGTTTATGTTTTTGGTTTCAGGTACCTCTTCATCTAAGGGGAAGGATCCGGCGGCATAGCATGGCATCACACACACTCATATGATTTTCCGCACGGTGTTTTCTGGGATTGTACTCTGATATGACATTTGTTCATGGTTGTGGGTTTCAAATATGATACTTGGTTTTGAGATGACATGTTTATACAATATTTTCTGATGAATGTTTTATGAATTAATTAATCAAAAATGAAATTTTTGGGCTTGAATTTTGGGATGTTACACGATGCTTCGCTCGTGGAAATGTAATCTGAGTCACAAGTAGAATCAGCCATGGTCTCCTGTTTGGAACTTTTCCAATACATTGCTTCTCCATCAAGGTTAAACACCCAGCCTGACTGAGAACGGAAGTTCTCTCTGTATGTCTGATAGCTAGCGTCACTATACCCAGTGACTCTTAAGTTATCACTGCCACGAAGCACAAGGACTCAGTCCTGAGTCCTTCGCAGATACTTAAGGATGTTCTTGACCGCTATCCAATGAGCTTTACCCAAATTTCCATGATATCGACTAACCTTATTTAAATCAAAAGCTATGTCAGGGCGAGTACATGTCATATCATACATGATCGATCCATCGGCAGAAGCATATGGAACTCGACTCATTTCCGCTAGTTCAACATCAGTACTCGGACTTTGAATCTTACTCACTTTGGTATTACTTTGGATAGGTAACTCCCCTTTCTTTGAATTCTCCATGCTAAAATGCTTTAGCACCTTATCCAAATATGTACTTTGACTAAATCCAATTACTCTTCTACTCATATTTCTCAAAATCCTTATTCCCAGAATATAAGCCGCCTCTCCCAGACCCTTCATTACGAAATACTTTCCAAGCCAGGATTTAACTTCCTGCAAGGTTGGAATGTCGTTTCCTATAAGTAATATGTCATCAACATACAATACCAGAAGGGTGACTATACTCCCACTAGCTTTGACATATACACAAGATTCATCTTTATTTCTAAAGAAGCGAAACTCTTTAACCTTTTCACCAAAGCAAAGATTCTATCTACGAGATGCTTATTTCAATCCTTAGATTGATTTCTCAAGATTTCACACTCTATTGGGGTATTTAGCATCCACAAAACCCTCTCGTTGACTCATGTAAACATCCTCGGCCAACTTTCCATTAAGGAAAGCAGTTTTTACATCCATCTGTCAAATTTCATAATCATGAAACGCATCTATGGCTAACATAACCCTAATAGATTTAATCTTTGCTATCAGTAAGAAGGTCTCATCGTAGTCAACCCCTGGGGTTTGATTATGGCCATTCGCAACCAGACAAGCCTTGAAGGTGTGCACCTTTCCATATATGTCTATCTTCTTCTTGAAGATCCATTTGCATCCAACTGTCTTACGACCTGGTACATTGTTAACCAAGTTCCAAATTTGATGATTGCCTCTTTCCATTTAGCAGACTCAGGGCCCGCCATGGCTTCTTTGTAGTTACAAGGCTCTTCCAAATTTACCAGTGTACTGTCACTGATAAATGTATCACCATCTGTAGTTATATGGAAACCATAAAACTCTGGTCTCATTCTAACTCGAGTGGAACGTCTAAGAGGTAATAACTCGTTAATTGGTTCAACAGGAATTTCTTCCTCGGTCTGAGCGCTAGTGTTAGAGGTTCCTTCATTGCTTGACTCTTGAATTTCATCAAGATCAACTGCAATCCCACTATCCTCTTTACATATAATTGCCTTGTATATCTTGAAGCTTGAGAACTTAGTGTCATAAGTGTAACAGGTCTAATGGCTCACAAACACACAATGTGAGAGAATGATATGAGAGAGGAGGAAGGATGATAATTTTTCGGTTTCTTCTTCTTAGAATGATTGGCCAAATATCATAGGGTTTAGAACCCTTTATATAGTGCACCAAGGATGCTATGGATAACCCTAATCTGAATAAAATATCATTATCTCAAATATGGTAATTATCCATCTCCTTTGTGATGGGATTAAAACAACTTTTAATCTATGAAGATCGATTAGATCTTGAACAAGTATATGAGTATGAAACAGCAAGAACACAATATTAAAAACAAAGCAGAACGCAATATTAAGATCAAAACAGCTTGAATCAATCGTGTCGAATGATTAAATAAAATCCTTAGAAGAGCTCGATTAAGAACATCAACTGTAAAGGATTGGAAGATTACAAGAACGATTACTGGAAAATATTGTACTCTTGATTAATCGCTATATCGATAATCTCTAGAATCTTAACCTAATATGCATGCAAGCATTAACTTATATACTATACATAAAAGGCTCTCGGTTGGACAGGCCCAAACCGGAGAATAAAAGGCTAATCTAACGAGCCCAAAAGACGCAACATCAAAACTCTTTTCAGCCTAACAATCTCCCCCTTTGCGTCAATTTGGAGCGAGACCTTTACTTCTTACTTGGGCCGGCAGCTGAAGCTGGTACCTTCTTCTTCACGGTACTAAACAGACACTTGGTTATGGAAAGGATGGTCTGTCTAAACCGGATGTACCAATTGATCATATCATTGAAGTACTTGATATCATCAGCCGAATTGTCTTTACACTGCTTGATGATGAATAAGATGTGCTCCAAGCAAGTTGTAGTGTAAAGATGTTTGTCAGCTAAAGCGAAGAGACATTTCTGTCCTTCGGCTCTAGTGAACATCACAGAGTTTCGCCTCGAATCTATCTTGCCCATTTGCATTTGATTCAGATCACTGGCCGATCCCACAGGCTTGACTTTCGGTTTCTTCTTAAAAACTGTGGCAACCTCCTGATCCATTAGGGCCACCTCCATGATATAGCATGCCAGCATCCTTTTGACATGGTCTAAGATGGGACCATATTCGGCTTCGTTTGTCAGCAGGATATTGTACAAGACTATCCAATCATGAGAGTTCAGATTGGGCAGATCCGCCAGAGAGATCATGTGAGCAGTTCTTGCAGATCCTTGGATAAGCTTGAACTTGACGTTTGTAAATCTCCCCACGGCAAAAGGCTTCATCACCCGAACATTGACAATCTTCTGGGCGCTCCATGTAAGGTATTGAGGGCGAGCGGCCTCCAGGTAGAAGTCAATGAGCTCCCTGTCAAGCTCATAGTTCGGATGCGGGACTTCAGAAATATTAGAGAAGGCGTGGAAGATGAACGCCTTTCGAGTTAGCGGCATATCAAACTGCGAATCAATAGTGTTGTTGCAGTCGAAAGATATCACCGGCTCGAGCCACAGTATGCTTGGAGTCTCTATGGCCTCTTTTATCAAACGATCCCTGGTCCAGGCAGGGAAGAGCAACTTTCGGCTCTCAAGGAGATCGTGGGCTTCTTTTTGCTTTCGTTCGGCTTCTTCAGCCTCACGCGCCACACGACTGGCATCACCTTCAGCATTGCGACTGTTTTTCCGTTTCAACAAGTCGGCAATGGTCTCCTTGTCTTCATCTTCATCTTCATCTTCATCTCCTCCCTCTGCTATGTTTTTGCCCTTGTTCTTCACACCCGAACCCGAGGCATGACCAGTTGGGGGTGGTTCGGTTGTGTGAGTAGCTTTGGAGGAAGGAGGTGGTTTCGATCCTTTCTTCTCATCTCCCCCTTGTTTCGGAATGGACACGAAACTCGGCAGACCTTCAATTTTACTTAAGAGGGCCATGTCCGGGGAGAGCTTTTCAGCGAGGGTGCGCCTCACCGAATGATTAAGGATGGGGTCGTGTGCTTCCAGGATGTTGGATAGAGCGGCGTGGACATCCGAAACACACGTCTTTATGACTTCCCTCTCGGATCGAAGAGCTTCCAATTGTTCTTGAGAGTTGGAAAGCTGCGTGCTCTTGACCTTTAGGGCAGTTGTTTTACTCGCCAGAACGTCCATCAGAGAGTTCTCTGCCGCAAGATCCTCTTGTAGTTTTGCCAGACGGGCATCGATGGAGGCACGGAGTGCCGAGTTGTCGTCGCTGATATTTTGTCGGAGGGTAGCGAACGAAGTCAACTCCGTCGAGACGAACTTGGCCAATTGTTGAACAATCGGTTCCAGAGTTGTCTTTGTGGCATTGGCGCTTTCCTGCAGAGACTTCAGCAGGTCAGAAGCGTCGGAGAATAGTTTATCGACTTTTTCGGTCGCTGCCTCACAGGCTCGGGTGGAGGCGTCTATAGCAGCAGTAGCTGAGGCCACTGAGTCATGTTGAGCCCTGGAGAAGGCATCAACTATCTTCTGAAGGGCAGCTTCAGATAAGGATGACTGCTGGTTGGAAGAGGAGGCGAGAAGTTGATCAACCTTCTCGTTAAGCTCGCGGAGATGCTTCTTTGTCACTGGAGCATCATCCTCCTCATCACTCTGAACTTGAAACGGACTATAGTAGACCGAATCAAAGTTCATGTGATCACCACCAAGGTATTGATCATCGCTATCGGAGGCGTCTTCTGGAGATTGAGGTGGTGGTGAAGCTGGGGGTGTTGTGGGTTTGGTTGGTTCAGGTTGAGTGGGTGGGGGGTTAGTTTCGGGTGGTGGTGGTGTATGGGTTTCGGTTTGTGGAGGTTCGGTTACGGGAGGGGTTTCGGTTACAGGTGGTGTTTCGGTTGATGTGGTGAATATGGGTGGGGGTATAGGGAATGAGGTTGGTGGTATAGTAGGGTTTATGGTGGGAATGGAAATAGGTATTGTGGGTGGAGGGGAAGGAACTGGGGATTGGTGAAGTTCCATCTCCGGGGTTGGGGAACGAGGGGGTGTGTTGCCTCGTTGTGGAGATTCGTCTCCTTGTGAGCCCTCAGAGTCCGAACTCCCACCTTCGGATTCGCTTGAAGAAGAGGAAATGACGAGCTTTCGCTTCGGTTGGGTCTTCCTCCTTTTCGGTTGTGGGGATGAAGCAGGTTTCTGTTGTTTACGCTTCTTTGGAGAAGGTCCCTTTGGAGCTTTGGACACTTGATTTCCCTTGTCACCCTTTTTGCCCCTGGCCACCGGTTTGTCGGCATCATGAATTGATCGCAGCATGTCCGGTGTCAGTTCCCTCGGACCAGTTTGGCGAAACTCCTTGATCGTTCTGATCAATCTGCTATCTGCTGGCACATCAGCATACATCGACTCCGGGATAGAGCCAATGAAGGAGAATTTCGATGCATCGGATACGATGATCTTCTTGGTATGAAAGGTACCAATAGAAGACATCGGTGCACCGTCGGCTGTGGGAACGTTAAACTTGTCCATAGCCCATCTGGTGATCAAGATCCAGAACCGGGCCAGCGACACCTCGGAGTGTCGGGAAGAGGAAGAGAGGCTCTGAAGCAGTTGTTGCCAAAGGACAAATCCATAGTCCAGATTGATCCCGTTGTACACCCCATACATAATTGACAGGAAAAGACGACTGGCCCCGTCCGATCCTGAGCTCCTTTCTGACAGTCCCTTGAAGAGAACTGTAAATAACCCATTCCACTGGGGCGGTAGGCAGGACTTCTTGAACCTTGCGACGGAGGTAAGAACTTCCGTGTAGCCCATGTTGTAGAACATGTTATAGAGCATACCAACCGGAATCGTCTCCGGGTGAACATGCGATAGGTCAGCAGCAAACCCAAGCATGGTGCAGAAGCGGGGACGAGAAATCGACGTCTTGTGTTCCGCCACTTCGAAAAAGACCCTGTCGACGGCCTTGTCATAGTATGCCGTTGCGTAGACCTGAGATAAGGCCACCATTGGCACCGTTTCAATCCTTGACAGTGGAGGAGCAAGCTGGGAGTATTTGAGACACTCGATGACCGGCGACATATAAGAATCATACGCCAGTGGGTTGAGATCAATCACGAGGCATTGCTGAGGACGGATTGGAAGAATCTGAGAAGTAGCATGGACGGAAGAGGATTCAGCCATTGTTGCAGGTTTGGAGAAGAAGATAACCGGGAGAGAGTTTGGAAGTATTTTTGCTTTGGAAATTATGGGGCAGTAAAGAGGTAAAAGGTGGTGTTGATGGCTTTTTATAGTAGGTGATAGGAGAGAGAAAAATCGTTTCAAATCTCTTATGGAAATACGAAACGGGTTTTTTTGGAGTGACTGATTGATGACAGTTGGGACGTGCGATGATCACATAGGAGAGAGAGTGTCAGATTCCTAGGATCACGCCGCCCAATAAGCGCCGGTTCAGAGAGAGGAACCGTTTCCATTTCCACACGCGCCATTAATGCCAGATTGACGACGCTTCAATACTGTATACGCGTCCAAAAGTGTCAGAAAAAGCGCGACCGCTTCAAATTCACGCGCCCTCCTTTGTACCGTCGTTTGAATTTCTATCCATTTAACTCCCGCCGAGTCAGCAACTTTTTGTCTTATCCCCTTTTAAACGGCTGTTTCCAATTAATGATCCACGTGGCTAATTTTTGACCACAACTTCATTTGTAACCATCCAGTAAATATCCAGCCTGTAAAATAATTAGTAACGGAATTTTTGAAAATCTTGGATTTTCGTGCAAAGAGTGTAAAAAAAATAAAGAAGTAAAGCAACTCTTTTTAGGATAATCTGTGATGTCAATAATGACACGAAACTGATGATCCCGGGCACGAATCTCTTCCTTCAAGGTCAAGAAAGACCTCAAAGTGTTAGTGTGGAATCCCGTTGAATTACGATCAAACATTCATTAATAAATGTTGAAAGGCTTCTTTTAATAAGGCAAATTAAGGGTGGTTTCGCTTTGATTCAACAGTTCAATTCTTGATATAAGAACGAACGTGAACAAAGTACTTGTGAGACCAGTGTAGTCTGTTGAACAAGTAGGTTTGAGTAGATTTTGTAGTGGCTTGGATTAATATGAAATCTCAGATAAAAATTTAAAACTGGATCCCTTGGGAAGAAATGTCATGGTGTGTAACAATTTCATTGGAACCACGCAAAAAGAAAAGAAATTGAGATTTCATGAAGGTACATTCGTCAATTCATTGGTGAAAACTTGATCAAGTTAATTGGTCACCGTCAATTCGTTGGTGTTGAATTTTGGGTTTCACTCAGCTCGTAGTGGCACGAAGCTAAGTTCATAAACACAGATGTTGTGTAACCATAAACCTCAGTGGTAGTTTCTGAGAGTCTCAAGGGTTACAGTGATGAAACGAATGTTATGGAGAAGTGTAATGGGGTTGGTGAAAGAAGACATAGTACCTCTGCTGCGAACAAAAGGACCAAGCAGGAGACTCTGAACTCATGTGAGAAAAGAGTGAGGTAGCTCACGATTAGAATAAATGAGTTAGCCTTATTGGGAAGACAAGGTTTGTGTATACCAGGTCATGAAGGCTATTATTCAAAATCTTATGAGGCTTGGGACACATACAGCAGCATGCTTCTAGGGACACTTAAGTAAGGCATCGAATATATTCCCATAAACAAATGAGCACACAATAAAAACATTTTTGGATTTTTGATATAATTAGAAAGAGAAAAAAAATAGAATATTGAAAAAAAAATAATAAAAAAAAACTTTCGAAAAATTGAAAAACCGAACCCGAACGTTCGGTTGGTTTCGGTTGGAAAAAGTTGAAAAACCGAACCCGAACCTTCGGTTGGTTTCGGTTCAGGAAAATTTTGAAAAACCGAACCCGAACCTTCGGTTGGTTTCGGTTCTTGAAAATTTTGAAAAACCGAATCCGAACCTTCGGTTGGTTTCGGTTCTTGAAAATTTTGAAAAACCGAATCCGAACCTTCGGTTGGTTTTGGAAAATTTTTAAGAAGCCAAGGAGTTTAGATATGCAATATAAAAAAAACTTTTTACATAAAGAAAAACAAATGTTGCACAAGAAATATACAACACAGAAAAAACTACCTTTGAAGTAATGAGCGAGTGAAATAGTTGAACCGAACCCGAACGTTCGGTTGGTGTCGCTTCTTACATTTGAGATTGAGAGGTAGTGTGAGGTACTGACTCTGATTCCATCATTCCTAGCCCTTGCAATATTTTATTGAACGATGCTTCTGGAAGAGCTTTGGTAAGGACGTCAGCCAGTTGATCAGTGGTTCTTACGAAGTGAACTTCGACATTTCCATCTTCCACATGATCTTTGATGAAGTGATACCTCAGTGCTATGTGTTTGGTTTTAGAGTGTTGCACCGGGTTATGACAGATCCTAATTGCACTTTCAGAGTCACAATATAGAGGGATCTTCTTCATATTGAGTCCATAGTCTCGAAGTTGACTCTGGATCCAAATCACTTGTGATGTGCAGGATGCAGCGGCAATGTATTCCGCTTCAGCAGTAGATAGCGACACACATGTTTGTTTCTTGGATTGCCAGCTGACCAACTTCCCATCAAGAAATTGACAGCCACCAGTTGTGCTTTTGCGGTCGAGTCCACATCCTCCAAGGTCAGCATCAGAATAGGCTTGAACGAAGAAGCCTGAATTGGATGGATACCATAGTCCTAAGGAGGCGGTTCGCTTGAGATAGCGTAGGATGTTCTTCACTGCCAGCATGTGAGGTTCGCGTGGGTTAGCTTGAAATCGAGCACAATAACATACAGAAAACATGATATCAGGCCTGCTAGCAGTTAGATACATCAGTAAGCCTATCATTTGACGACAGAGCGTGATGTCGACAGCCGGTTTATCTAGTGAAGGGGTAAGTTTGGTGCCGAATGCCATTGGGACTTTGACTTTTGAGTCTCCCATCATGCCAAACTTTGCTAGGAGAGTCTTCGTGTAAGCTTCCTGATTGATAAAGATGCCTTCGGGTCCCTGTCTTATATTTAAACCAAGGAAAAATTAATAGGACCCATTGAGCTCATTTCAAACTTAGTCTCCATCAACTTTCTGAAGTCAGCTGTTAAGCTGGGATTCGTAGAGCCAAAGATGATGTCATCGACATAAATTTGAACTATCATAAGGTGGTTACCTTCCTTTTTGCGAAAGAAGGTTGGGTCAACCGAACCTTGTTTGAATTTGGACATCTTTAAAAATTTTGTAAGCGTTTCATACCAGGCCCTCGGAGCTTGTTTGAGGCCGTACACAGCTTTATCCAGAATATAGCAATGATTTGGATACTTTTCGTTCACGAACCCAGGAGGTTGCTCCACATACACAGTTTCTTCAAGTTCTCCATTGAGAAATGCACACTTGACGTCCATTTGGAAGACCTCAAAGTTTTTGTGAGCAGCATAGGCCAGAAATATTCTAACCGATTCTAGCCTAGCTACTGGAGCGAACGTCTCTTCGTAATCTATCCCTTCCTCCTGACAGTATCCCTTGACAACCAGACGAGCCTTGTTCCTTATGACATTACCTTCCTTGTCCATATTGTTTCTAAAAACCCATTTGAGACCAACAACTGAAGCATCCGGAGGAGTTGGAATGAGGCGCCAGACTTTGTTCCTTT
Source organism: Lactuca serriola (assembly GCF_051521515.1). Classification (NCBI taxonomy): domain Eukaryota; kingdom Viridiplantae; phylum Streptophyta; class Magnoliopsida; order Asterales; family Asteraceae; genus Lactuca; species Lactuca serriola. The sequence continues at coordinate 56,721,729 of NC_136415.1, forward strand.
CGAACTCGTTCAGTTCGTCTTGCATTGCTTGAACCCAATCAGAGTGATCGAGGGCAGTGTTCACTGTCTTCGGTTCAACTTTTGATACAAATGAGTTAAACATACAAAACTCAACCTTTGAGAATAAGGATGTCTGTTTTGCCTTCAGTTGAGATCGGGTCAGAACCTTTTCAGATACATCACCAACTACTTGAGAGATAGGATGATCTCTGGTCCATTTTGTAAGAGGAGGGTAATTTGGATCGAAGGTTGGATCTAGTTCAGCGTTGATCATCTCTTCTGGCTCAGATTGACTATCAAAATCAAGCATCATATCATCATGCTCCCCCTCAATTGATGAATCTTGAGAAACATGAGGTTCAGGGGTTTCTTGCGGTGCTGGACTTTCAGGCATTGAAGCACCTTCGTTTGGAGGGGCACCTTCGGTTGGAGAGGTACCTTCGGTTGGTGAAGGACCTTCGGGTGAAGTGGTAGAGCTTTGCTCCCCCTCGACATGAGAACTTGGCTCCCCCTCGACTGAAGCATTGTTGGTTGAAGATTCATCAGTGGGCGATTCTCCTTCATGCATTCTTCTTGCAGCATCTTCGACAATCTGCTTCATATGATCTATTTTGTTGTCAGCTGCACCTGCTTCGGAGAGAGAAGCTTTTTCCGGTTCGTCAAATAGTTCCAGAAAATTTTCGTACAAATTGGCGATTGAGACTGTGACTTGGCCAGTTTGAGGAAATATTTCCCCGCCAGTGTCATCTATGGTCTGAAGTTTCTTGACATAGTTATCATCGAAGGTCACATAGTATGTCTCTTCAATCCTTCTTGAACGTTTGTTTAGGACCCTGTACGCCTTGGATGTGAGTGAGTACCCCAGAAAAATTCCCTCGTCGGCTTTGACATCAAACTTGTTGTGGTGTTCTTTAGAGTTAAAGATGAAACACCTTGAGCCAAAAACGTGGAAAAATTTCACATTGGGCTTCCTGTTGTTTAATATCTCATATGGTGTGAGCGTGAATCGCTTGTTGAGATAGGACCTGTTTTGTGTATAACAAGCAGCAGAAATAGCGTCAGCCCAAAAATAAAGAGGTAAGGAAGCGAAACTTAACATAGTTCGGGCAGCTTCACACAGAGATCGGTTTCGTCTTTTGACTATCCCGTTCTGCTGTGGTGTGTAGGGAGCTGAGAAATTATGGCTAATTCCCTTTTCTGCAAGAAACTCTTCAAACTCCCTGTTCTTGAATTCGAGACCATTGTCGCTCCTGATGTTGCGAACGACCTTCTTGAGCTGGACTTCAATTTGCTTGATAAACACTTTCAGCTTTTGAGTCGCTTCGGATTTGAGCTTTAGAAAGAACACCCATGTAAATCGAGAGAAGTCATCAACGATAACAAGAATGTACTTGCTACCACCGATGCTTTCAATAGATGAAGGACCACACAAATCGATATGAAGCAATTCGAGTGGTTCTATAACTTTTGTGTTAATTACGGATGGGTGACTTTGACGACTCTGCTTTCCCATTTCGCATGCAGCACATAAATGCTCTCTGTCAAACTTGAGCAATAGAAGACCCCTAACGTGACCTCCAGTGACAAGTCGGTTGATATCTTTGAAATTGAGATGAGAGAGTCTTCTGTGCCACAACCAGCTTTCGTCGGATTGAGCTTTTGATAGCAGACATATGGCTGGGTTTCCTTTGATGGGTTTCATGTTCAGAGGAAACATTTCACCCTTTCGCTCTGACTTCAGAATCACTTTCTTAGTATTTTTCTCTATGATTTCAGAACCTTCATCATCGAATGAAACTTTGAGACCTGTACCTCCGACAAGCTGAGATACACTGATGAGGTTGTGTTGAAGTCCTTCCACATAGGCCACCTTCCTTATGGTAAAATCACCATTCGTTATCATCCCATATCCCTTTATGGTGCCGAAAGAGTTATTTCCAAACTTAACGTTGCCACCATTTGCAAGAGATCTGTATTCCCTGAGCTCCTCTTTCCTCCCTGTCATGTGACGCGAGCAGCCACTGTCGATGTACCATTCTTCGTCAAACTGCTGGTCACTTATAACCTGCAAAAATTAAGCAGATTTAGGAACCCAAAGTTTCTTGGGTCCATGTGAGCTTTTCATGGGAACAGGAATAGTAAGAGAGATGTCGACTAGATATGTTCGTTTTATTAGAGTTGTTTCATCTTTCTTTTTAATGGTAAAGACTTTTATTTTATTGACATTAGGGATGTTCGTTTTGGATTCATCGACCTTCTGCTTTCCCTTCTGTTCAGCTGAAGAATGAGGTTTTTGAGGGCAAGCGGGATTAGTTTTGGAACTAGATGGAGATGAATGAGTGGAAGTAGAAGAACGAGAAGAATTAGAACGAGAGAAGTTAGATGGGGAGGACTTCCTAGCTGATGACTTTAGGTGACCCTTTTGCTTTTGATCATTAGAGGGGCGGACCTTCGAGTCTTGTTCTCTTTTGACTTCAGAGCCGAACCTTTGCATTCGGTTAAAGTTGTTCTTGGAACCGAACCTTCGGTTTCGGTTGAAATCCTTTTGAACCGAACCTTGACTTTCGGTTGGTATCTTCTTGCGAACCGAACCTTGACTTTCGGTTGGAGGAACTTTCAGGCTTTCGTACAGGATTGTTTTCATACTTCAGATTCTTGTCCTTGTGTGTATAGTATGCGTTCTGGGAGTGCTAGAATTGTTTCCTTTCAGAAAGATTTTTCTTGTATCTTTGGTTCCTCTCTATCTTCTTATCCCTCATCTGCTTAGGTTGATGATGAACGTTCGCTCTTGTTTTTGCTGTCACTTTGACTGATTCCTTTTGAACTTCAGGAGTTTTTCTTTGATCAGAGGGAACAGATGGAATATCTGAAGAAGATTCAGTTTTCCCTGAGGAAGTGGAAGGAGTATCTGATGAAGTTTCGCTTCGAGCTGTAGGTGTTGAAGGAATGTCTTCTTTTGCTAAACGATCATCCTCTTGAGGAATTTCTTTGGTACCACTGGTGCTTGGTTCACTGAAATTATCGGGCTTGTTCAAGGGTTCAGGTATATATCTCCCTTTTCTCATCCAAGAGGTTCTTTCAGACAGGCCGACGGTTTCGTTTCCATTATCAATAGGAGCTTCCCAGAAATACTCATCACAGCCATCAGCATTGTCTTCGTTAACAATAGCTGTGAGTTCAGCTGTTTGATGTTCGGTTACCCCAGTCACCTTGTATACTTGATTTGGAGTGGTCCTGACCTTTTGATACACAACAGCCTTTTCTACTAATTTCGGGGACTTTTGTTGGGACAATCTAGCGAATTCCACAGAATTTTCAGAAATAAGATTTTTGTGGTTTTCAGTTTCGCTTTTAACAAATTCTGAGCAGTCAACCGTATCCTCTACAGAAATTTCACTCATGTTTTCGTCCTCGTTAAGCTCAGATGCATTTTCAACATCGATTTTATTTTCTGAGCTTACTTTGGCGTTTAGAGAGTCAAACTTTTGTATGGTTTCGGTTCTCAGTTTAAGTCTGTCATTTTCATCCAAAAGATTTTTGAGCATGACCTTGTGGTCTTTGGATTTAATGAAGGACTCAATTTTGTCCAGTCCAATTTTATAAGTTGGGTTGACATCATCAGACGATATCACACTCTCACAATTGTAAGCTTCGGCATCGATTTCATCCTCCTTAAATTCTAGGAAGGGCAAAATCATACGATGGATCTTTTGGCCTATCTCACAGGAAGTTGAGTAATATTGGAATATAAACGTTTAGCTATTAAACAAAAAACATTTCGTTGTTTCAACAATTTCAAATTGTCTCTCTGTAAATAAATGTTTTCATCTTTAACTTTAACTAATTCTGACTCTTTTAACTCAATCCACATACGCCGCTCCTCACTCTTCGACGCCACCCTGCTTAATTGATCAGTCAGGTTAGAATTGGTGACTTGAGTTTGAGTTAAGCTACTATCTAAATGAGAAATTCTTGTGTTAACGTTTTTTAGTTCTTTCTCATATGAGGATGATGGTACTTTAGATGAAATAAAAGCAGATTGTACCTTCTTTATTAGTTCATCAAGCTCATTGAACTGTTGGCTGAGTGGTTTGGCCGTAAAGCACATATCTTCCTGTACCTTCGGTCCATTGCTTCCTCCATCGGTATTGTATCCCCTCATCTGAGATACGCCAGACACCATGAAGCATTTTCCACCACTGCTTTCCTCCTTAGCCATATAAGCCTTTCCATGAGTAGGCTTCCTCACTTCTTCGTCTTCTGAGTCAGTAGACCAAACTTCAGTGCTACCGAACTCATCGTCATTAACCGAACCCTGCACAATAAGAGCATTAATAGAAGGGTTAGCGGTAGACTTTTTCTTTCTCAACTCATCCAATCTCTTCTGCAGCACGGCTTCCTCATCCTTTCCATCGTCCTTTTCAGCCATCTTCTTAAGAACACAGTCCTTAGCATAGTGGTTCTTGCCACCACAGTAGAAGCAGCTTACTCCGGAATCGCCATCTGCCTTCGGTTCCTTCTTGGGCTCCTCAGCCTTCGGTTCATTGTTCGCCTTTTCAGAGCTGTAACTCCCCTGCCAGTTTCGGTTTTTGTTGTTGGGGAATCTCTTCTTTATGAACCTCTTAGGATTGGATACCATCATGGCATAATCCTCAGTTGAGAGGTCATATTCTTCCAAGTTGAGCTCTTCATCCTCCATCACGGCTTTACTTTTGGATAGGAGGGCCAACGAACCAAGACTGGAGACAACATTCTTCTCTTGAACCACAATCTTCTCTTGGGACTTTAGAATACCCACCAGTTTCGCCAAAGAATATGATTTGAACTGTTCATGGGCTTTGACTATGGAAACAATTGCTCTCCATTCAGATCGCAGTCCGTTCAAGAAAGTAACCTTTTGTTCGATGAGCTTCCTTTCAATGTCGTGTTTGATCATCTTGCTGAGAAGATGATTGAAGCGATCAAACGTCTGGGTCACTGTTTCTTCGGTCCCTTGCCTGAATTCACCAAATTCAGATAGAAGCAAGGTTTAGATGGAATGTTCAAGATCTTCGTCTGTGGAATACAGTTCGCGAAGTCTATCCCACACTTCCTTCGCCGTAGTGCATGAGCTTACCATCCTGAATGTGTCGGACTGAAGGGCGAATCTGATCAACCTTAGTGCCTTAATATTGCACTGAAATTTATCTTTTTCATCTTGCGCAATATTCGTCACGTCCTTAAGCAGATCGTTGTACTCTTTTTGCGTCTTAATGATTCTGGATGTAGCAGAATGAGAAAACGGTCCATTGATGATGGCTTCCCATATGAGAAAACTATTGTCCTCCGATCCAATCACATAATCTTCGAAATGATGCGCCCATACTTCATAGTCATGGGTGTACAAGATTGGAATCTTTGTCGTCGAACCGATGCTGTTGGAAATATTAATAGGGTTTGATTGCGTTGCATCCATAATGATCGTAAAAACCTGTTCAAAGATCAGACTTGTAATAAAGCAGATTAGGGCAAAATAATAAATACTAAGATACGTCAATTAAGATGACGGCTCAATAAATATCAATGATTGCGGAAAAACCCTAATGGAAATCTTTTTCATAGAAAAGATGTGTATCGATTACACAGCCTCCTGCTCTGATACCAATTGATGGGATTAAAACAACTTTTAATCTATGAAGATCGATTAGATCTTGAACAAGTATATGAGTATGAAACAGCAAGAACACAATATTAAAAACAAAGCAGAACGCAATATTAAGATCAAAACAGCTTGAATCAATCGTGTCGAATGATTAAATAAAATCCTTAGAAGAGCTCGATTAAGAACATCAACTGTAAAGGATTGGAAGATTACAAGAACGATTACTGGAAAATATTGTACTCTTGATTAATCGCTATATCGATAATCTCTAGAATCTTAACCTAATATGCATGCAAGCATTAACTTATATACTATACATAAAAGGCTCTCGGTTGGACAGGCCCAAACCGGAGAATAAAAGGCTAATCTAACGAGCCCAAAAGACGCAACATCAAAACTCTTTTCAGCCCAACACTTTGATTATCCATTTATGATAAGATATTCTAGAAATTCTAGAATAATCTTATTTATATATATATATATATATATATATATATATATATATATATATATATATAATTTCGTCCACCACCTTCCTTAGGAAGGTTCTGGGCCCTTTTGCTCAACTATTAAACAATTACACTTTTAGTCCCTGCACATTTAATTAATTTAACCACAAAATTAATTCCAAATTAATTTCTGATTAAATATTGATAATATGATTACTAATTAATATATTATTTACATAACATATTAATAAATCATTTATCCAGTTTATTAATCAAATTAATAAACTCTTCCTCTTCCTCAAGTAATCTTCTCGTCTAGTTGTAAGTGTGAAGGCAACCCAAAAGGCCCGTGCCAATATCTATTCAAGTATATACTAATTATAGTTATGAGCTTAGACACCTACTCTAACAGTATATATATATATATATATATATATATATATATATATATATATATATATATAACCTTGTATGTTAGATATAGGAGCAATGGTATGCTGGTTAGGGTACCGGTAGGCTGGTTGTTGCCTAGAGGAGTGTCGTAGGGCTATAGGTAGTCATCCTAAGAACTTTTGATCTAGGCTTTCTTGGCTATTCTGTAACGCCTGTGTTTTCGGGCTTGCCAATTTTAGCAATGTAATAGTCTAGGTTAACCTTTGTAACCCGTTTTGAAATAATAGAAGTGTATTATTTGAGTATTATGTGTTTTGTGCTTAATTGCTTAATTATGTGGTTGGATTAATTAAGAATAAAAATAAGCGTCAAAATTTAAGTGTAAAATAAACTTGATATCTTTGGATAATGTTGTAGTAGTGGAAACGAGGTTTCCGAATATATATAGAACGCCCAAATCTGACTTCGTATGAGGAAGTTATGATTTGTCGAAGTTTCGGCTTAGCGGTATGCAGCCTGAATACTCGATTTGAGATCGAGCGGTTTTTAGCCGAAGCAATCTAAACGAGGATCGAAGGTCTCGTTGTTGGTATCCAAGCGATGAAAAGTTAGGCGAGAACGGATGTCAAACGAAGAAGTTATGAATTTATAACGAAAGTTTCTGTCCCAGCCTATTAAAAATAAATAATAAAGAAATAAAATTAAAATTAGCCAACGGAGTCTAAACGAAAGTTGTAGAGCGTAGTCTCACCTTCGCGTGGATATAAAGAACATTGAAAACGGAGTTCGTATGAAGAAGATATGAATTTCCGAAATTTATTAAATAATTTGTATTTATTTTTAATTGGAAAATCCGGCATTATCCGAAGGGGAGTCAGCGATCCGATCCGAAGTACGCCCCGCATACACCGAAGATGTCGACACTCGCACTCGAGGACTTCGGATACGCAAGCAATGACGATTCTGAGGCAGTACGCCCCGCGTAACGCAGTACGCCCCGCGTACTCCGAGGCTCCGCCTCCTATAAATAGGATGCGAGGGCAGCCGGTTCTTTTGTTCATTTTCTCTCTTCTCTCTCCCGTTATGCATCGTTTTGCGTGCCAGAAATACCCCAAATCCCCGGTATTATTCTCGATCCCCGAAGCAAGTTCCGAGATCCCGAAGATCCCGAGAAGTGCGGTTCCCGAGCCGAAGCTCTGCCCGCGAGAAGTTCGATTTTTGTAGAGATCTTCCAGATCTGCTGAGGATTACTACTTCTGCAAGTCGTAGTGCTATCTGATCATCTTCTGATCAAGTCAGTGTATACTACCTTTCATAAACACGATAATAATACAAGTATGGTTCGAGTGTATTAAGTATATTGTTGTTTATATATGTGAGTGCGTAGTTACTTTCTTCTAACGCATGATCATGAAGTATTTTATATGAAATACGTGTTATGTGTATAATTTGTTGTTATGTGTGTGAATGTATATTCACCCTCTTCCATCTCATAGATTTGAATTGCTTTCTATGAAATACGTGTTATGCGGGTATCCTCATCTGTTATGTGGAATATATATATTGAATGAAAATGCTATACAGGTTTTAAACTATGTATGAAAATATATATTTTATCTACTAATATGTTGGGTAGAACATGGGTAGATAGTTGGTGTGTAATAAACAGATGAGAGGCATTGATGTTGTTGTTGTTGATCTAGTTATTCAGCGGAGTATGGATAACGACCACAGACTCTTTCTAGACAGTCCAGTGGAACGCTAGCAGGTTCATAACCTATAGGTGTTGTGAACGATGTGTTCACCGGTGTACTCTATCCCCCCTCATGGTGCCTTTAGGATATCTATTGTTGAGGAAACCCCTTAGCAGTGATGTCCGTCCCGATGAAAATCCTAGATTAGGTCCCTTGAGATAGATGTTCTTTTAGGGACGTAAAGTGAGGATAACGGGAATGGGTAATCGGGATAGTGATTGGTTGGTGAAATTAAATATAATTTATTTATTGTGGGTTGAAAACCCTATATGCTCACCAGGCTCCCAAGCCTGACCCACTCAGTTTTAATTGTATTACAGGTAGTGGCGCGAGGGCATAAGATGGATGAATCATCGAGTTGTTTTGTTTACAAGTCTGTATATGTATATATTTTTTGAATGACTTGTAATGTTATCGTTTATGCTTTATGGTTTGTATCGGAACATGACATCCCGAGCTTTGATTATATAAATGAAAATGCATCTCTTGATGAAATGCTTTGATAAATATTATTTTATCATGTTTTGTTTTGGGAACAAATTCCGCAACACTTTTAAATCAAAAGGATTTACTCTGAAATTATTTTAAAAAGCATAAATGAAATCGGTCTTTCCTGGCCGAGATTTTGGGGATGTCACAGTTGGTATCAGAGCATTAGTTTAAGCGAACTAGGAATTTGTAGGATTTCTAGACTTAAACTTAGAATGCTAAGTGGAATTTTGAGATGTGTGTCTGTTGGATTTTAGACACGAGCACTAGTTTATTTTAGGAAAGTTGCCTAAAATGCTTTTATGTGCTAAATGTTATATGTTGCCATATATGATATTAATTGTTCGGATCTACGGTCTGTTGCCGACCGGATCTGGAAACCTTATGTGTGTAGGATTCTAAGCGTATGCCTACGTTATTAGAACTAGCATGTAAACGTTTCGGAGTAATAAGGATAATTTGAATATCTATCGTGAATGAGGATCTAATTTCACCTTATTCGGTGTGCAGATCAAAAATGGTGAGAACAAGGAGTGGCGTTGGAAACGCGGATGAAAACAGGAATCAACCGCCAGTTATTGAGCAAATACCTGTTGTAGCAGCAGCACCAGAACCAATAACAATGGCTGCGGTGCAAGCCATGATTCGGGCTATGCTAGCCGAACAAAGGGAGGAGATGTGACAAATGTTGCATGATAATAGGGACGAACCTACCATACCTATTGAGGAACCTGAATTGATTCCCGAGCAATCGGAGGAAGGGAACAATAGTCGCATTATGAGTCAAGTTGGCACTCAAGGAGAACGAAGGAACGATCCTGAAAGGAGAAACAACAAGGATGGGCGAATGTACAAGAACTTCTTGGGCGCCAAGCCGCCAAGTCTTTCTGGGAGCCCAAAGCCTGTTGAAATAATGGATTGGATCTCCTAAATGGAGATGGTATTTGAAAGTTGCGACTGTAGCAACAAACAGAAGACCGTCTTTGCAGTTAGACAACTGAAGACTGGAGTATTGAGTTGGTGGAAGTTGTTGGCAGATACTATGCCACGAGGGGATGCCCTGAAAATGTCATGGGAGGAGTTCTTGGAACAACTAAGGGTGCAGTATTGTTTAGAGATATATCTGATTGATCTGAACAATGAGTTCCAAAACTTGAAGAAAGGGAAAATGAGCATAGACGACTATGCTACTGCATTCACTGAGAAAATGAAGTTATTTCCGTACCTAGTGCCAACGGAACTCTCCAAGATTGAGAGGTTTGCTAATGGACTGCCTGCCAACTTTGGTCCGACAGTCAAGATGGCAACTACTCTGAAAACGGCTGTTTGTGCAGCTAAGAATGTGGAGGCCCAGCAGAAGGAAAAGGGTCTGGAAAGGATAGATGTTGGTGAAAAGAGAGAGTTCGATGGAACTTCAGGGTCCAATAAGAAAAACAAGTTCTCGAAGTCTGGTTCGAGGGGAAGTGGAGGTGAAGCGAAATGGTGCGACAAATGTAAGAAGAAGCATCATGGAAGATGTGAGGTGGCGAACACATGCTACAAGTGTGGAAAGCCAGGGAACTATGCCAATGAATGTACCCTCACTAAGAAAGTTTGCTATGGTTGTGGTGAGGAGGGACACATGTCGAGGGACTGCCTGAAGAAGAAGAAGGAGGCAGCTAGACCCAACATTCCACCAAAGCCAAATGCGAGAGCATTCCAGATGACACTGGAAGCTGCTAAAGATGAAGCTGATGTTGCTTCAGGTACCTTTCTCGTTAACAAATTGCCTGCCCAAATCTTATTTGATTATGGAGCCAACTACTCCTTTATATCGCATGAATTTGGTAGAAAGCTAGCTTTTCCTGTTGTTAGACTAGATAATGCCTTATTAGTCGAAGTTGCTAGTGGCAAGTTTGTACCTGTTATCCATCGTATGAAAAACATCTTATTTGATCTAAATGGGAATAAGTTCCACGAGGAATTATTGCCTATCGAACTAAATGGTTTCGACATCGTATTGGGAATGGATTGGCTTAGCGCCAATGACGCCGAAATTTTATGCAAGAAGAAAATAGTCAAAGTAAACCCGCCTGGGAAAGATTCGTTTATGGTGTATGGGGACAAACGCAGAGTAAATTATGGAATCATTTCCCTAATGAAAGCCAGAAAATGTTTGACCAAGGGGTGTACATCATATCTAGCATTCGTGATTGATGCTAAGAAGGAAAAGAAGGTAATGCAGAATATCCGAGTTGTGTGTGATTATCCAGAAGTATTTCCCGAAGATCTTCCTGGATTACCGCCTGATAGATAAGTGGAATTCCGTATTGACTTGTTGCCAGGAACAACGCCAATTGCGAAAGCACCTTATCGATTAGCACCGACGGAGATGAAGGAGCTAATGATGCAACTTCAGGAGTTATTGGACAAAGGTTTCATTAGACCTAGTTCATCACCCTGGGGAGCTCCGGTGTTATTTGTAAAGAAGAAAGATGGAAGTATGAGAATGTGCATTGACTATAGAGAGCTGAACAAGGCAACAATAAAGAATAGATATCCGTTGCCAAGAATTGATGACCTGTTTGATCAATTGCAAGGTTCGAGCTATTTCTCTAAGATCGATCTAAGGTCAGGATATCATCAGCTAAAAGTAAGAGAGCAAGATATTGAGAAGACTGCATTCAGAACTAGATATGGACACTACGAGTTCTTGGTTATGTCGTTTGGACTAACCAATGCTCCGGCATCATTCATGGATTTAATGAACAGAGTTTGTAATCTGTTCCTAGATAAATATGTGATAGTGTTCATAGATGACATTCTGATTTACTCGAAAAGCCAGGAGGAGCATGGCAGACACTTGCGAGAAGTGTTGGAAGTTTTGAAGAAGGAGAAACTGTATGCTAAGTTCTCCAAATGTGATTTTTGGATTCGTGAAGTCCAACTCTTGGGTCACGTGGTCAACCAAGAAGGGATAATGGTTGATCCAGCAAAGATTGAAGCTGTGATGAAGTGGGAACAACCGAAAAGTCCCACGGAGATTCGAAGCTTTTTAGGATTAGCCGGATATTACCGCAGGTTTATCCAAGGCTTTTCTTCGATTGCTACTCCATTGACAGCTTTGACCCACAAAGGAGCTACTTATGCTTGGAGTGATAAGCATAAAGAAGCGTTCGAGAAGCTAAAGAAGAAACTATGCGAGACACCGATACTTTGTTTACCCGATGGAGTTGAAGACTTCGCTGTTTATAGCGATGCGTCTGGGGTTGGATTGGGTTGTGTTTTGACCCAAAGAGAAAAGGTGATAGCATATGCGTCTCGACAGCTGGAAGAGCATGAAAAGAACTACCCGACTCATGATTTGGAGTTGGCAGCGGTGGTTTTCGCTCTGAAAATATGGAGGCATTACCTCTATGGCACGAAGTGCAAACTTTTTACTGATCATAAGAGTCTCCAATATCTCTTTAATCAGAAGGAATTGAATATGAGGCAACGACGCTGGGTAGAATTACTTAAAGACTACGACTGCGAGATACTTTACCACCCCGGTAAAGCTAATGTTGTTGCTGATGCTCTTAGTCGGAAAGTCAATCTTGAAAGGAAAAGGCCAAGAGCGTTGAGAATTGAAGTTGTCTCGACTATTGTGGAAAGTATAAAGAAAGCTCAAGAGGAAGCTTCTGAGAAAAATGACCGAAAGGAGGAACGTTTGGGCAAAACGTTGGTATTCGGTGTAAACAGTCACGGATTGAAGGTGTTCCAAGATCGGATTTGGGTACCTAAGTCTGGAGGAATTAGAGATCTTCTGATGGAAGAAGCTCACAAGACCATGTACTCGATTCATCCGGGTAGCACAAAAATGTATAGGGACCTAAAACTCTACTACTGGTGGCCGACGATGAAGCTTGATGTTGCAAAGTATGTGGCTGAGTGTGTGACTTGTGCGAGAGTAAAGACACAACATCAGAAACCGTACGGGAGTTTAGGACCTTTGCCTATGCCGATGGGTAAGTGGGAAGACATTGCTATGGATTTTGTCACTAAACTGCCCAGAACAAAGAATGGTCACGACATGATTTGGGTGGTCGTTGATCGATTCACTAAGAGTGCGCATTTCATAGCAGCCAAGGAGAAATGGTCTATGGAGAAGCTTGCGAATTCTTACGTGAAGGAAATTGTGAGGCTTCACGGTGTTCCGTTAACGATTGTGTCGGATCGTGATAGTCGTTTCACCTCACGATTTTGGAAAAGTCTACAAGAGGAATTGGGTACCAAGTTATGTTTAAGTACAGCTTACCATCCGCAAACTAATGGTCAGAGTGAAAGAACGATACAAATACTTGAAGATATGCTGAGAGCATGTACCTTGGAATTCCTTGGTAATTGGGATGAACATTTACCTTTCGTAGAATTTTCCTACAATAATAGTTTCCACTCGAGCATTAAGATGGCACCTTACCAAGCTTTGTATGAACAAAAGTGTCGTACGCCGTCTTGTTGGCTTGAGGCTGGGGAAAAGCAGTTTATGGGACCTGAGATGGTTCATCAAACTGCTGAAAAGTTGAAAATGATTAGGGAAAGAATGTTAACAGCTCAGGATCGTCAAAAGAGCTATGCTGACAAAAAGCGATGACCGATGACTTTTGAAGTTGGAGATTCGGTTTTGCTTAAAGTCTCGCCGTGGAAGGGACTTATAAGATTTGGTAAAAGGGGAAAGTTGAGTCCAAGGTTTATTGGACCGTTTAAAGTTCTTTAGAGGATTGGGAACCAAGCTTACAAGCTCGAACTACCAGAAGAACTGAATGGAATTCATAACACTTTTCATGTGTGTTATTTGAGGAAGTTCACGGGGGAAGTTCCCGACATGATTCCACTTTCGGAGTTGAGAATTGATGAGAACAAAAGGTTGATTGAAGAACCAGAGGCAATCGTTGACCGAAAGACTAAGAAGTTGCGACGCAAGATGGTCGAGTTAGTGCTTGTCCGATGGAAACACACGAATGGGCCGAATCTCACCTGGGAGACAGAGAGTGACATGATGGGTCGCTATCCGCAGTTGTTTGTTGATCTGTGATTCCGGGGACGGAATCATTCTAAGGTGGAGAGAATTGTAACGCCTGTGTTTCTGGGCTTGCCAATTTTAGCAATGTAATAGTCTAGTTAACCTTTGTAACCCGTTCTGAAATAATAGAAGTGTATTACTTGAGTATTATGTGTTTTGTGCTTAATTGCTTAATTATGTGGTTTGATTAATTAAGAATAAAAATAAGCGTCAAAATTAAAGTGTAAAATAAACTTGATATCTTTAGATAATGTTGTAGTAGTGGAAACGAGGTTTCCGAATATATATAGAATGCCCAAATCTGACTTCGTATGAGGAAGTTATGATTTATCGAAGTTTCGGCTTAGCGGTATGCAACCTGAAATACTCGATTTGAGATCGAGCGGTTTTTAGCCGAAGCAATCTAAACGAGGATCGAAGGTCTCGTTGTTGGAATCCAAGTGATGAAAAGTTAGGGGAGAACGGACGTCAAACGAAGAAGTTATGAATTTATAACGAAAGTTTCTGTCCCGGCCTATTAAAAATAAATAATAAAGAAATAAATTTAAAATTAGCCGACGAAGTCTAAACGAAAGTTGTAGAGCATAGTCTCACCTTCGTGTGGATATAAAGAACGTCGAAAACGGAGTTCGTATGAAGAAGATATGAATTTCCGAAGTTTATTAAATAATTTGTATTTATTTTTAATTGGAAAATCCGGCATTATCCGAAGGGGAGTCAGCGATCCGATCCGAAGTACGCCCCGCGTACACCGAAGATGTCGACACTCGCACTCGAGGACTTCGGATACGTAAGCAATGACGATTCTGAGGCAGTACGCCCCGCGTACTCCGAGGCTCCAGCCTCCTATAAATAGGATGCGAGGGCAGCCGATTCTTTTGTTCATTTTCTCTCTTCTCTCTCCCGTTTTGCATCGTTTTGCGTGCCAGAAATACCCCCAAGCCCCGGTATTATTCTCGATCCCCGAAGCAAGTGCCGAGATCCCGAAGATCCCGAGAAGTGCAGTTCCCGAGCCGAAGCTCTGCCCGCGAGAAGTTCGATTTTTGTCGAGATCTTCCAGATCTGCTGAGGATTGCTACTTCTGCAAGTCGTAGTGATGTCCGATCATCTTTTGATCAAGTGAGTGTATACTACCTTTCATAAACACGATAATAATACAAGTATGGTTCGAGTGTATTAAGTATATTGTTGTTTATATGTGTGAGTGCGTAGTTACTTTCTTCTAACGCATGATCATGAAGTATTTTATACGAAATACGTGTTATGTGTATAATTTGTTGTTATGTGTGTGAATGTATATTCACCCTCTTCCATCTCATAGATCTGAATTGCTTTCTATGAAATACGTGTTATGCTGCTTTGCCTCATCTGTTATGTGGAATATATATATATATATATATATATATATATATATATATATATATATATATATATATATATATTGAATGAAAATGCTATACAGGTTTTAAACTATGTATGAAAATATATATTTTATCTACTAATATGTTGGGTAGAACATGGGTAGATAGTTGGTGTGTAATAAACAGATGAGAGGCCTCGATGTTGTTGTTGTTGATCTAGTTATTCAGCGGAGTATGGATAACAACCACGGACTCTTTCTAGACAGTCCAGTGGAACGCTAGCAGGTTCATAACCTGTAGGTGTTGTGAACAATGTGTTCACCGGTGTACTCTATCCCCCTCATGGTTGCCTTTAGGATATCTATTGTTGAGGAAACCCCTTAGTAGTGATGTCCGTCCCGATGAAAATCCTAGATTAGGTCCCTTGAGATAGATGTTGTTTTAGGGACGTAAAGTGAGGATAACAGGAATGGGTAATTGGGATAGTGATTGGTTGGTGAAATTAAATATAATTTATTTATTGTTGGTTGAAAACCCTATATGCTCACCAGACTCCCAAGCCTGACCCACTCAGTTTTATTTGTATTACAGGTAGTGGCGCGAGGGCATAAGATGGTTGAATCATCAAATTGTTTTGTTTACAATGTATGTATATGTATATATTTGTTGAATGACTTGTAATGTTATCGTTTATGCTTTATGGTCTGTATCGGAACATGACATCCCGAGTTTTGATTATATAATGAAAATGCATCTATTGATGAAATGCTTTGATAAATATTATTTTATCATGTTTTGTTTTGGGAACAAATTCCGCAACACTTTTAAATCAAAATGATTTACTCTGAAATTATTTTAAAAAGCATAAATGAAATCGGTCTTTTCTGGCCGAGACTTTGGGGATGTCACATATTCCTTATTTGACTGTGGGTCTTGAGTAGGATAATCTATTCGAATGTTTATCTCACCTCTAGTTACACATGGCTATTGTTTCCTCGGTGGTTCGCCGGTAATGGATCACTATGTTGTGAGGCGCCTAGTGGGCGGTAGTGAACTGGTTGATATGTAGATATATAGTGGCCTGTATTTGTGTGCCTACTTGATTTCTTGTTTATTTATATGTCGGCATATGGTGGTGGGTTAAGTTGATGCAGTCCTGTTGTATGCCGTTGGACAAGATACCAGGTGTGGTTCAGTTGTACGTCATAGGCACGGAGGCTCGGGAATAGGAGTGTAAACGAGCCGAGCCGAGCCCAAGCCTAACCAAGCTAGAGCTCGTCTCGTTTAATTTTGAAGAAGCTCGAGCTTGAGCTCGATTAGAGCCTTAAAATGAAGCTCGAGCTCGTCTCATGAACAATTTAGTGAGCTCGCGAGCGTAAACGAGCCTATATATATATATATATATATATATATATATATATATATATATATAGGCTAGTTTAGGCTCATTTAGGCTCGTGAGCCCACTAGCTGAAGCTCGGCTCGAGCTTGTTTAATAAACGAACCTCATATTTGGGCTCGAGCTCGGCTTGGGCTCGTTTAATTCGATCTCGAGTTGAGCTTTTAACGAGTCGATCCCGAGTAGCTTGCAAGTAGCTCGCCTCACTTACACCCTTACTCGGGAATATCGGTTAGGCTGAGGCAGTAGGCCAACATACCCATGGTAATCCAGTTTGATGAATGTGGACCCGGTATGCATGCTTGTATATGATTTGTTGTGTGCAATATTTTAGCTAACTCACTAAGATTTGTGCTTACCTAGGCTAAGGCATTAATACTCTGATTTTAAACAATGTACCTTGCTACAAATGATTTTTTTTAACTTGTATTCTAAAAGTGAGAATTTTTTACCTAGATTAAAATTGAAAAATTTTGGTGTGAAAATTGGGACGTTTAATCCATTTATTTCAAAACCATATATTTAACTAATAAATTTTATTAGAATAATAAAAATGTGGATGTCAAAAAAATGAATCAACAACTATATGCGGGCGGTAAGTCGAGTTAGGCCCTTTCGTTTAACAATAGAACTATCTGAAAACATTAAATCAAAAACTATAAGCATAAAGTTTAGTGAGTCCCCAAAATACCACATACCACAACATACATACAATTCATATAATCAAGGAACTCTACTCCAGTGTCGATCCACTATACGAACAAGGCTCTTATCTCTAGTTTCGATCCGACGTACAAGCAATGGCCCTCGTACCAATCTAGTTATCAATAATGGGTGTCTAGTCTCACAACTTCAGTGTTGTTCCACCATCAACCCTGAGTATTCTAGGCTCATGGATCTAGTGCTTTTCCACCATCCACCCCCAGTATAATCTATCAACATATGAAATAACCAAATAATCAACATGCAAAAGGCTATACCTGCCAACTTGCATAATCAATATACTACAATACATCTACCTCGTATCATGCAAATGATATATATTGTAACACATAGTATAGTGAGATAACTCTCCAGAATTACAAGCTGGAGACTCACAGCTACGCATGACCTTTCCAGAAACGGTCTCATGAACCACCGAGACAATACTCAAAGTTTAAACTTTAATCTACAGGTCAAACCTCAGAGTTTGACTAAAAGTCAACTAGTCAAAAAGTCAATAGTAACATCTTAACACATTTAACAAGTTTGATAATCAATCGTGTATAAAACATTTTTTAAATACAAATAAAATAAAAAGTTAATTTCATTTTTTCCTATTTTGAAACTAAAACAAACTTGTAGATTTGATGACCAAAAGACCATTGATAAAACGTTTGTTAACCTATATATACATTGTATCAAATTATCAATATCTGTATCTATATAGAACTTATAAAAAAGGTCATTTAAATCAATATGGCTTAAGTATGGACTCTATCTTCAACCATATTTATTTGAAACTCTCTAACTTTATAGCTTACTAGGCGAATACCCCCCGCGTTGCGGAGAATACAACAATATATTTGAAATATTTATAAATATATGTTTTTGAAATATATCAATGATGTTGTTGTTTGCTCTTATAACATTGTTTTTTGAGTTATATGATAATATATATATTTTTTAAAATTCTATAATCTCAGTTGTCTCAATGGTCTCTACCTGTGGGTTACTCATAAATAAAATTAAATATAATATACGGTTTAATGATGTTTATAGTTGTTGTTACCATTAATTAATTTTAAAAAGTTTATTTGCTTGTCATTTTAATTTTTATCATTGTAATTATTTAAAACATCAAACATTGTTTTTGTTTTTAAAGGTAACAATATAATTTTTGTATAAAATGTTACTTTTCACTATTGTTGTTGTCAGTCATTTTAAATTAAATATTTGAAACTCTTAATTATTTTAATTTGGTTCCAAAAATTTAAATTTTGAAATTTTTTTTTGAAGAATTTTGTTAGTTTCTTTAATTGTAATTGTTTAAAACAACAAACATGTTTTTATTTTTAAAAATAACAATATAACTTTTTATATAATATTTCTTTAACTATTCTTATTGTAAGTTATATTTAAGCTACTTATTTGAAAATTCTTAATGATTATTAAAAATAGTTTTTTTTTTCTTAATTTAGGATTGCAATTTAGGTTTAACACTATAATTTATAACTTTTAGCTATTTATAGAATAGTCTCTCGATTTTTTTAATGTTTAACTGAAATTTTGATTTAAGTTAATTGTTTAACATTATATTGAAATTAATAATTTAACTATTTTGCATAAAATCATAAATTATAGAAAAGTTGTGACTTTAAAATTACAATTGCTCACATACAACATTCCTAAACTAATAACTTAACTATGTAATTTAGTTAATTTGTTATTAGAATTTAGTTTTTGCATTAATTTAACATCATTAACCAATTTATAATAATTATTAGAAAGAAATTGAAAAGTTATGGATGTTTCAAATGCATGTGGTGCAAGTAAAAATGCATATATAGTTAAAGTCTTCACAAATATATGTTTTATTAAATATAATAATAACATTGTTGTTATATTTGATATAATAATTTACATACTAAGTAGATATAATATATTGATTATTTTGAATTATATGATAATATATACACCTATTAAAATTGCATAATCTTAATCGTTTTAAAATTTATTTGCTTAACATTTTAATTTCTATCATTGTAATTATTTAAAACATCAAACATTGTTTTTTTTTAAGTGTAACAATATAATCATTTATATAGAGTTACTTTAAACTATTTTTATGGTAATTTATATTACACTATTTATTTGAAAATTTTTAATGATTATAAAAATATCTTTAGGAAATATTTTAGTTAAATTGAGATTATATTTTAGTCTTTGGATTTACCACTACAATTTATCATTTTTAACTATTCACAAAATATTCTTTGAGTTTTTTAAGTGGAACTGAAATTTATATTTAAGTTGACCATGTAATCTTATATTTAAATTAACAATTTAAGTATTTTATCTATTGTTCAAAAGTTGTAGCTTTAACTGATAATGGTTAAACACAACAACATATTAAATCTAATATATTAAGTAGAGTATGTTAAAAGTTAAAGATATAACCTTATAAGTAGAAGTAAATATATTATTTTAATATTGAAATTTAGTTTATTTATAATTCCACTTTAAGTTTGGTATTTATTTAACTTTATTAACGAACTTATAATTATTATTAGAAAGAAATTGAAAAGTCATGAGAATTTCAAATTAATGTGGTGAAAGGAAAAATAATTGAGTGTTTCAAATTGATGTGGTTAAAGGAAAAATATTTCCCTTATAGTATAGTATGATATGATATGATGATTCTATTTATTTGTCTTTAACCATATTTATTTGTAACTCTAAAACTTTTCAACTTTTTCAACTTAATTGAATGATTAATTGCAATCTTTTGCCTATATAAAAAAATTGTATTTCATTATTGGTAACTTATATTTTCTTATTTCCTCTTTTGCCTATATAAAAACATTATCTTTTATTCTTAGTTACTCATATTTTCTTCCATCTATTCCAATTTTCTTTTATATATAATGCTTGACTATGAAGAAGAAGGTGGTAGTTTTTTAGTGTCTGAAAGAAATAGTTTAATGACGTAATATATATGGAGGACATGATCTTCTTTGAAATTGAGATTTTTTATTCGAAACTACTTTGAGGTGTTTGGTGCGTGGTTCATATCATCTAATATTGTTTTAATATAGTTATTAATGGTTTTTAATGTTCCCTAGTATTTTTATTTTATAATTTAGTAAAGTGCATCAATAAATTATCTTGACAACAATTTAATTCAATTTGTACTTTTTTTTTTAATATAGACTGTTAATTAATAGAAGTATAATTTAATACTTTTATTACTATTTCCATGATTATCTCTGTAAGAGAAACATTAGTTATAAATTATTTCAAACGCAAATCTATTGACACATTAGTTAGAAATTATTTTAATTACAAATCTATTGACACATTGCAGATCCTTCAAAAACCAATTTAACTATCCAAATACCCATTTTATTTTTTTCTTTTTGTAAAAAATAAATAAATAAAAACTTATTGGATGTTATAAAAACATCTAAAAGTATTTTTTAGATCCATATATTAGTATTTTCGAAGAAAGTATAAAAAAGTTATATATATATATATATATATATATATATATATATATATATATATATATATATATATATATATATATATATATATATATATACTAATAAAAGAGTAGCTCTTTTGTCATGTGTCATCATATTAGACATTTTAAATAATGTGTTGCCACTTGTCAATCTATTAGTTTTCCATTTTAAGTTTATTAGACCTCCTCGTTAATGTTATTCTATTTTAAATTTTAAATTTTAAATTATTTTTTTTATTAATTCACAAATAAAAAAGATCTAATATATATTAAAAATTAATTTTATATATTTATTTGAATTAATGATTATAATTTCACAAAACTAATAAAAATATCTCTTAAATAAATAATTTATTTAAAAGAACTTATTAATAATTTTGAGTTTTTACTATAAAAGTTTGATTAATTTTATAACCGTGGTTCCCACGGATTATAAACTAGTATATATATATATATATATATATATAGTTAGCTTATTTTGTTTTCACTATTTATTGTGTGCATGTATGACTGATTCTGGACCAATCATTTTAGTTATTTTAAGAAAGTAATTAATGCATATTATATGTTGAAGATATAATAGGTACTAATTACATCTTCAACATTTAATATGCATTAATTACTTTCTTAAAATAACTAAAATGATTGGTCAAGAATCAATCATACATGCACACAATAGATAGTGAAAACATTTGAACCTAACTCTCTCTCTCTCTCTCTCTCTATATATATATATATATATATATATATATATATATATATATATATATATATATATATATATATATAACCTCAACAAGAAAACTACATAATTGTCTATTTTGATTGTTATTTTTTATTATTATTCTCTTTATATAATTTGTCATTATGCTGTTATAATATGAATAATTTAACACATTTTTCTATTATAAGTTTTCAATATAAAAAGCTTGGTATAAATCAGAAAATACCATTGAGACCATATAATTTTTATTTATATTATGACACGAGCTTTTATTACAATCTCACATAAATATACGATGCATTTAGAATTTTGTTTATCAAAATATGATAGTTAATGTTATTATAAATATTTTTCTTTTTATGTCTCCTTTAAAAAAATGTTAATTTTCAGTCATTTTAATTGAGAAATATATGTATAGATATTTTATAACGATATAATTGATAGGTTTTAGCCATATGAACATCCTATGTGCTCATACAAAGTCTAATGCTTGGATCTAGGTTTCTCTATTGTACATACAATTCATCCAAGACTATAAACCCGAGATCTAGTATATGATAATCAATATAACATATAAATTAGGGTTTAGATCATACCTTGATTGTTATGTAGCAATAACAACCTCAAATCCTTCTTGTAATGACTTTAGAAAGCTTAGAGTCACAAATGTCACTCCTCTAATGGTTCACAAACACCAAGAGCAAGAGGATGAAGAGGAGAAGAGATGGAGGCTCTCAAAAACGTGTGGAAACCCTAGACAATTAGTTCACCACGGTTTTGGAGCATAAGGGTTCTATATATAGTGAGACTATTAGGGTTATCTAACAAGAAAACCCTAATTTGGATGCTTAAGCCCTAAGCAACCCATGAACTCCTTTCCTTAAAGACCTTGGACGATTTCTAATGGGTTTCCCCATAGAATTCGTCCAACCTTAAAATATAAGGCAATCAATGGCCTAATTGCAATTATCTTATAATTACAATTCCAGTCCCTTAAATTTAATTAATCTCTTTTAGTCACAAACTTAATTCTTATTAATTCTTGACTAATATTAATTAAACAATATGATTTCCCCTTTAATATATTATTCTCATAATATATTAATAAATCATATTTAATCATTTCTCTCTATATTTCATCCTATTAAGTTGCTTTGGTGAAGGCAACCCAAAAGGACCATGCACCATCAGGTCAAGTACATACCAAAATAGTGATGGACTTAGACACTAATCCAGCAATAATCACTCAATTTAAATAAATAAAACTCATCAGAGTCAATTGTAACTTTTGTTTGTAATATATTCTAGAAAGTACAGTTTTATTTATTAAACAGCTTTCTGCAAATAGTCATTTTTGATTTTGACAATATTACTACTCTCAAAATCAAAATTCTTGACTCCGCTATTGATTTAAACATTTACTGATGATTATTTTAACTGTATAATTCTCTTTCTGCGTAATGCGCAATATCACGTGTAGTTTTATATGTTTGAATAATTGTAAATTCAATCAAACCATGTTGAGTATTTTTAGAATGTAGTTTATTATTTTTTATAAAGTTTACTATATTTATTTTATTATATAAAATCACCATCAATCGTTACGAAATTTAAGGTGACTTTAATGCAATGCCAACAAATGTACATCACATGTTCTCTTTCTTTGTCAGAAAAAAACCACCATTTGGGCCTAGGATTTGAGTGTGTTTGGTGCCAATGGTAAATGTGTTTGTTGGCTCTTAAATGTATACGATCCCTTTTGGTTTTTCACTTGGAACCAGCTAGTGATATGGAAACTTAGTAGATTCAAAGAATGAACTGGAATAGCACTTTACATTAATTATCATAGAACAGTTACATGTTTTTTAAAGAGATATATACGTCAGATTTGGATTCATGCTTTTATGTTTCTAATAAAAAAAATTGCCAATCAATTATGGAATTATTTATGTTCGTGAAACACTTTTACAAAAATTATCATTGAATCTTTCCTACTTGTTTAACAGTAGTTTTCATGAATAACCGGCAAGATTGAATATTTCCACTTAACACCAAAAATTGTATATATAGAAAGTTGCAATGCAATATTTGTTGTATTTCATATAATATGATAAACAAATAACTAACGATTAGTATCGTCAACTAATTTCAAATCGTTATTAATATCAAAAGTAAACAATCTGCAAAATAATATTGAAAATTAAATGTCAAATCGTCGCAAATAATAAATTCAATTATTACTAGTATTTAATTACCAAGTTATGTCCAATGATTGATTTTTCACGATCATATATGTTTATGATAAATGTAGAAGAAGATTGTTTCGTAATCGGACGAATTATAATACGAGACAAAATTTAAATCAACCTGAATATCATAGATTCTTGATTGTTGAAAGCTATACGGAATGATTCATGATCTTAAAAAGTTTTTACGTTGATCAATAGCTATAAGCTTGGGCGTAAAATCCAAGATATAATGCAGATTATTGTTCTTCCCAACAACTATGAAAGAATAACTAAGCACAAAATGAATACTCGAAAACACGGAAGAAAAGTGGATCTGAAATTGCCTTTTTGTTGATTACGTAGAGAGAAGAGGAGATCTCTAATTTTTATGTGGAATAAATGGGGGCCTAAGAGGTCAGATTTATGCTAATCCAAAAACCCTAAAACCCAAAAAAACGGACTAATGAAAACGATTTACCTCTGACTGGTTGTCACTCATTTGACCTGATAAATCCTACGAGTTGGTGTCGTTGTGGAAGCTTTTGGAAGGTTCATGGTGTTTGTAAAACCTTAAATTTTCAAACTAAATTTTTCAATTTTAAATTACCCAAAATATTGTTCATAAAGCAAATCATCCGAAAACATAAGTATCAAATATGAATCCTCATCACAAAATATCAGAGTGCCATAAATTGTCTAGTAACAATCTCTCAGCGAGTGTGTACAATCAGACCTTCGCTTTCATGCGATCCTCAGAAGTACTTGAAACACATATAATCAACAATTGTAAACACGAAGCTTAGTGAGTATCAAGGTTTGTATCGATCGGATACACTTCAAGTATAAAGACTAAAAAGAAACTTAAACAATGAAAAATAAAGAACAAAATTTAGAAGACATAGAGAGTTCTCCAAATTGTTTCTTTCACCAAGAAAGAGGTTTTGTCCTCACCAAGAAGACGGTTGTCACAAAGACAATTACGACACCAAACCGTGTTCACAACATTAGGGTTTTCCCTAATGTTGTATATATACTAATATGTACATGTATATCCCATGATTCAAGGGATTGCATCTAATCTATACTAAGAAGGAATCTTATCACAAAGATACCGGATCTGTGATATATTCTATACTTATCTACATCATCACCCAATATACAAAGGATTACAATCGGATAACTATAATATAAGCTGACGCTGATAAGCTTGATATGTTGGCGCTGTTGATATAGTAGACGTTGACCCTAACCTATCAGTGTGTCGTGTGTTTGACTAATCGGATCATAAGGTGTGACCTTATAATCTCCTCCTATATGATGATGTCAAAACTAAACTTCTTCTTCAGAGTCATCGGAAGAGCCATTGTAGAACTTGTCATCTTCTTTTAAGATTTCAGGCTTGAACTATCTGAATTGATCAAGATTAAGTTCATCCAGTCTTCTACTAAGCTCCAGTGATATTAACACATGATATCCTTTTTCCAGTTCATAGTGACCTAGTACTTGCAAGCGAAGATGAAATATTCAATGGGAGCAGAAGGAAGGTTAGGAGTGCGTTGATAGCACATATGATTCATTCTGTCAAGATAAAATATCCCATGCTCTGGTTCTGGAATGAAAGTATATTGGACTTGTTCAACACCCATTGGTAATTCATTGTTGATATACTGAGTTTTATAAGGAATAAGAAACATGGTATTTTTGGATTTTCTGGAAGCACCAGTTATGCCTGAGGAGGATGGTCTTGATTGACCGGCTGATGATGGACCAATTGATGACATAAGATTTAGCTTCATGACTTTGTTGAGTAGCTGTTGTATTACCAACTTCACCTCTTGAGCATGAACACCCTTGTGTGTGTCGATAATTCCTTGAATTTGTGTCCACTCACTGTATCCAAAGTTGACTACCTCACAAGCATAAACAACTTTAGTGTATTCACATTTTGTTTTCTTTCTAACTAATTGAAGCTTTAGCGACTCATTCCTCGGTTTGGTGCATCTCACGTTGACAATAGGATTAGGATTTGACCTGCGAGTAAGAACATCTCTAAACTTCTTCCTATCAATCTGGTCATTCAGGTCTGAAACAATGTGTTGGTTCTCCTCATTATTATTGAAGATTTTGTTGACCTGATTATCAGCACGTTGAATATTTGCATTCTCATCAACAAATGCAAGAGCTTGAGCAAGATTGGTAGATAGACGTTTTACTTTTCTTTCTTTTTTCTTTTGAAGAACAACAACAATATATTCTACATTATTTTCTAACTTCCTCAATGGTTAAACTCCATGTTTCCACTAATGCATTTATATCAAAGATGAATTTGCTTTTCTTTTTAGTAGGAGATGCTGAAAGATAACCAGCAGTAGGAGAAGACTTCTAGTTTCAGCATCATTAGCTCCCCATGAGAAGGAAGCCTTCCTCTTTCGAGGATTGAGCTGATCATTATCATAGTCAATATCAATATCAGTTCCTTAAGGAACCTCTAGAAATCTCCCCCTCAAAACAAGAACCATGGTAGACAACATTTAAGGGAACAACAGGAACAACAACTTGTTGCATGAAACCAAGATCAAGAAACCCTTCATAGTCATCGGTTTCTGATTGGTCACTAGTTTATGGAATGGGTTGATCAGTTGTAACATCAATATCTGGAATATCAGCAACAACAATCTGCTTTTAAGGATCAACTTCAGCTTCAACCCTTCCAGTCATCTCAAGCTGAGATGGAGTTTGTACAATCATCACTTACATTTGCATTGGTTGAGGATCCCCTTGGTTGTTCTTGTTGGGTTTTGAGCATTCTATCACTCCTAAGTGTACATGCAACCCTAAATACCTTGGATCTATGTTTTTCTCTATTATACATGCAAATATGAACATCCAAGGTATTGTCCTAATCTAAGCTATAAAACAATGAATATAACAAGATAGAATACATACCTCTTTGATGTAGAATGTCTTCATAAAGCTTGAGTGCCTTGTGCCCCAAGTGTGACACCTCAAATGGTTCAGACAACATCAATTGCTTTTGGAATAACCTTGAGAGAAATGTAGAACACTCCTTGAAATCGTTTAACCCTCACACTCATACATAGTGTACGATTTCTTAAGCCATGGGATTCTTTTATATGGTGGCTATTAGGGTTACACCATGTAACTCATGACTTTACCCGTTCCTTATGCTCCATGGATTTTAACCTCCATGGAGTATCCATGGGTCACCCCATGGACTTAGTCCACCATAAGGAATCTTGGATCACAAGCCCACATATATAAGAATGAATGATTTACACAATCAACCCATATATTTAATTAGTCTCCTTTTGATCACTTAATTAATTCCAAATTAATTCTTGATCAATACTAATTAAATAACCCTATTAATATATTAGAACTTATAATATATTAACAAACCTTAAGTGTTATTTCTCTCATTATAGTCTATCCAAATGCATGATGCCATGCAACCCAAATGGACCATGCCGGGTCGGGTCAAGTCTTACCAATTATAGTTATGGACTTAGACATTAATCCAACAGTCTCCCACTTGGATAAGTCTAAAACTATTATTGTGTATGACTTCAAGAACCGACTGGCAATTGTAGCTCTCAAAAGCTTCTGTTGAACTCTGACCTTTGTCAATGACTTGTCCATTAGATAAAGGATCATATATTCCTCCATTCTAGATATCATATGGACTGAGACATGGATTATAATCATTCTCTCTGTCCATTTGTTGTTTCCCGATTTCCGATTTATGACGAATGACTAATTGAACAAATCAAATCAGTCCTGGCCCGGCCGAGCACTTCTATTTGTCATCATCAAATCATCGAGGGGCCCACAGATATCGCTTTTATCCCGAAGGTAAAAGGAATGGATAAACTTTGACTCATATGGCTTGTTCTACTACTTGTTGAATCATACACAAAGGCACGTTTTATAACACCGAGTTACCGTATGCCTTTTCGTGCAATCAATGTACAACCAACTCATAGTAACAACTCATATCTCTAGGTTTGAAGAATATAAGATATTATCGTCTCATGATCACTCGTGATAAAATCCATGAAGTGATTCCAATGAGCGCGGTTTGAATCCAATACTCAGAACTTATGAGCACTCATGAGTGTTGTAGCCCTTTGTCCAACACCTTAGACCTCTACAAGCCAACCCATGACAGTCTTAATCCATATCTACTTCCAACATATGACCGACTGTGGATGGTTTGAATAACTTAGTCATTCTGGAAGAATAACCTAGTTTATTCTGGAAGTCAAAACATGCAAAATGAAACACAATAATAATAGAATCTAATATGGTATCAACACCTATGAATATAAATAAAACACCTTTTATTTATCACCATATGATTACACATTATTCATTGTATACTGTTTCAGCTATCAACTTTATTCTTGAATTTAAAACAATAGTAGTTCCATGCTCCAAGCATGTACACTATGTTTTTCTAAACACTAGTCATGCCATACACCAAGTATGCATACTACGTTTGTGTATGATCTTCACTTTGTGAATTAGATCAATTGAACATAACTCCAATGATCCTCTTTCACAGTCCCAAATCCTTACTGCAAATGCAAGAATTCCAAATTCATGTCATTTACTGAAATCTGTTAGATTCTAAACTTATATGCATTGATCCTCTTGTAATGACAAGGACTTGACAACAACCATTACAAAGTATTCCACAGGAAATCAGCTCCTCGGGAACATCCTTCTTGCATTAAGTTTCCTAATCTTACATAGATTGAATAATTTCTAACTTTGAAACATTTACATATTCCATTTTGACTATCACTTCTGAACAAGAGTTGCCTCCTTACAGATTATGTCAATATGGTCCTTCCAGAATTATCACTATACTTCCAACTGTCCTTAAGCAACCAATCTTTGGTAAACCTTAGATTGACCTCAACAATTGTTTAATCCTTTTAGTCACATCCAATTCTAGACCTTTTCCCTCCTTAATGCTCCAGGCATTTGGAAAATTTTAGAAAGGATGAATGTAGCACATGTAATCGATCCTATATCCGAAGCATATGGGACACGATTCATGATGTCTCACATAAAGACTAAACTAGTCTTTTGCTATAATATTTCCATTTCAATTTGCCAAGTTCTCACAATTCAGATTATGAAAAGGGATGCCGTAATCATAATCGAATTTTAGAACACAAATAATGGACCCATATAAAGAATTTCCTTATGTTGATCCATTCCAACATGAAATTCTTATATATATATATATATATATATATATATATATATATATATATATATATATCCTTGACTAAGTACGATTAAAACCTCAATCTAAGCTTTTAGATTTGAGATGAAGTATAGTTTCCTCTCGCTTAATTATAGCAAAACAACTCTTTCCCAATTGAAGTCTTTTGTTTTCTATAATTAACATTGCTAACTTGCAATACTTATCATAATGATCATGCTCCCACTAACATGATGGTTATTAGCATAACACTTATGCTCCCACTAGCTTTGACATGTACTAAAAAATCAGTTGACTTTCTTACCAAAGTTCAGATTTCTGATACTAGATTGTTTTGATAAAACTTTATCAAAATCATACACCTTCCCTTAGATAGCACACTTGTGTGTCTAAACAATTATGAAGAGGGATGTTGTAATCATAATGGTTAGACCTTTTTTCCACTTCTCAGAAGTCCAGGTTAGTGTGCCGGTAAACCACACACGCTCCACTAACGACTTTGAGAATGCAAATATTACAATTGCTATCTAGCTAAAATCTACTTAGTGAAAGTGTTTCCTCACCATCATTTTCATGAATCGGAGAGAAACTGTAACGCCTGTGTTTTTGGGCTTGCCATTTTTAGCAATGTAATAGTCTAGGTTAACCTCTGTAACCCGTTTTGAAATAATAAAGATTGTATTATTTAAGCATTGTATGTTTTGTGCTTAATTGCTTAATTATGTGGTTTGATTATTTAAGAATAAAAATAAGCGTCAAAATTTAAGTGTAAAATAAACTTAATATCTTTGAATAATGTTGTAGTAGTTGAAACGAGGTTTCCGAATATATATAGAACGCCCAAATCTGACTTCGTATGAGGAAGTTATGATTTATCGAAGTTTCGGCTTAGCGGTGTGTAGCCCGAAATACTCGATTTGAGATCGAGCGGTTTTTAGCCGAAGTAATCTAAACGAGGATCGAAGGTCTCGTTGTTGGTATCGAAGCGATAAAAAGTTAGGCGAGAACGGACGTCAAACGAAGAAGTTATGAATTTATAACGAAGTTTTTCTGTCGCGGCCTATTAAAAATAAAGTCAAAATTAGCCGACGAAGTCTAAACGAAAGTTGTAGAGCGTAGTCTCACCTTCCCGTGGATATAAAAAAACGTCGAAAACGGAGTTCGTATGAAGAAGATATGAATATCTGAAGTTTATTAAATATTTTGTATTTAAATTAAATCTTTAATTCGAAGGCATTATCCGAAGAGGAGTCAGCAATCCGATCCGAAGTACGCCCCGCGTACACCGAAGATGTCGACACTCGCAGAAAGTGGTTTCGGATACGTAAGCAATGACGTTTCGGGCAGTATGCCCCGCGTAACGCAGTACGCCCCGCGTACTCCGAGGCTCCAGCCTCCTATAAATAGGATATGAAGGCAGCCGATTCTTTTGTTCATTTTCTCTCTTCTCTCTCCCGTTTTGCATCGTTTTGCATGCCAGAAATACCACAAAGCCCCGGTATCATACTCGAGCCCCGAGGCAAGTCCCGAGATCCCGAAGATCCCGAGAAGTGCGGTTCCCGAGCCGAAGCTCTATCCGCGAGACGTTCGATTTTTGTGAAGATCTTCCAGATCTGCTAAGGATTACTACTTCTGCAAGTCGTAGTGCTGTCCGATCATCTTCTGATCAAGTGAGTGTGTAGTTACCTTCTTCCAACACATTATTATAAAGTATTTTATATAAAATACGTGCTATGTGTATATATTTTGTTGTTATATGTGTGAGTGTATATTCACTCTCTTCTATCTCATAGATCTGAGTTATTCTCTATGAAATATGTGTTATGTGTGTGTGTGTGCCTCATCTGTTGTGTGGAATATGTGTTGATAAAAGCATGCTATACAGGTTTTTATCTATGTATAAAAATGTATATTTTTATCTACTAATATGTTGGGTAGAACATGGGTAGATAGTTGGTGTGTAATAAACAGATGAGAGGCCTCGTTGTTGTTTGATTTAGTCATCTAGCAGAGTTTAGATGACGACCAAGGGCTATTCTAGACAGTCTTGTGGAAACATTAGCAGGTTTGCCACCTGTAGGTGTTAATGAACTTGGGTGTTCATTCGCTGCACTCCATCCCCCTCATGGTTGCCTTATTTGACTTATATTGTTGAGGTACCCCCGAAACATGTGTTGTCGCCCCGGTGAAATATTCTTAGACTAGGTCCCTTATGTTAGTTGTCTTAGGGACATAAAGTGAGAATAACGGGAATGGGTAATTGGGTTATTGTTGGTTGGTGAAAATTAAATATGATTATTTATTGTGGATTGAAAACCCTATATGCTCACTAGGCTCCCAAGCCTGACCCACTCAGTTTTATTTGTATTACAGGAAGTGGCGCGACGGCATAAGATGGATGAACCATCAGTTGTTTTGTTTACAAGTCTGTATATGTATATATTTGTTGAATGACTTGTAATGTTATCGTTTATGCTTATTGGTCTGTATCGGAACATGACACCCCGAGTTTTGATTATATAATGAAAAATATATTTCTTTTATGAAATGCTTTGGTAAACATTGTTTTATCATGTTTTGTTTTTGGGAACAAATTCCGCAACTCTTTCAAATCAAAAGGATTTACTCTGAAATTATTTTAAAAGCATAAATGAAATCGGTCTTTTCTGGCCGAGATTCGGCCCATTCGTGTGTTTCCATCGGACAAGCACTAACCCAACCATTTTGCGTCGTAACTTCTTAGTCTTTCGGTCAACAATTGCCTCTGGTTCTTCAATCAACCTTTTGTTCTCATCAATTCTCAATTCAGAAATTGGAATTATATCGGGAACTTCTCCAGTGAACTTCCTCAAATAACACACATGAAAAGTGTTGTGAATTCCGTTCAGTTCTTCGGGTAATACGAGCTTGTAAGCTTGGTTCCCAACTCTCTGAAGAACTTTAAACGGTCCAATAAACCTCGAACTCAACTTTCCCCTTTTACCTAATCTTATAAGTCCCTTCCACGACGAGACTTTAAGCAAAACCGAATCTCCAATCTCAAAAGTCATCGGTCTTCGCTTTTTGTCAGCATAGCTCTTTTGATGATCTTGAGCTGCTAACATTCTTTCCCTAATTATTTTCAAATTTTCAGCGGTTTGATGGACTATCTCGGGACCCATAAACTGCTTTTCCCCAGCCTCAAGCCAACAAGACGGCGTACGACACTTCTGTCCGTACAAAGCTTGATAAGGTGCCATCTTAATGCTCGAGTGGAAACTATTATTATAGGAAAATTCTACCAAAGGTAAATGTTCATCCCAATTACCTAGGAATTCCAAGGTACATGCTCTCAGCAGATCTTCAAGTGTTTGTATCGTTCTTTCACTCTGACCATCAGTCTGCGGATGGTAAGCTGTACTTAAACATAACTTGGTACCCATTTCCTCTTGTAGACTTTTCCAAAACCTTGAGGTGAAACGGCTATCACGATCCGATACAATTGTTAACGGAACACCGTGAAGCCTCACAATTTCCCTCACGTAAGAATTTCCAAGCTTCTCCATAGACCATTTCTCCTTGGCTGCTATGAAATGCACACTCTTAGTGAATCGATCAACGACCACCCAAATCATGTCGTGACCATTCTTTGTTCTGGGCAGTTTAGTGACAAAGTCCATAGCAATGTCTTCCCACTTACCCATAGGCACAGGCAATGGTTCTAAACTCACGTAAGGTTTCTGATGTTGTGTCTTGACTCTCGCACAAGTCACACACTCAGCCACATACTTTGCAACATCAAGCTTCATCGTCGGCCACCAGTAGTAGGGTTTCAGGTCCCTATACATTTTAGTGCTACCAGGATGAATTGAGTACATGGTTTTGTGAGCTTCTTCCATCAGAAGATCCCTAATTCCTCCTGACTTAGGTACCCAAATACGATCTTGGCATACCTTCAGTCCATGACCGTTTGTACCAAACACGAACGTTTTACCCAAACGTTCCTCCTTTCGGTCATTTTTCTCAGAAGCTTCCTCTTGAGCTTTCTTTATACTTTCCACAATGGTCGAGACAACTTCAATTCTCAACGCTCTTGGCCTTCTCCTTTCAAGATTGACTTTCCGACTGAGAGCATCAGCAACAACATTAGCTTTACCGGGGTGGTAAAGTATCTCGCAGTCGTAGTCTTTAAGTAATTCTAGCCAGCGTCGTTGCCTCATATTCAATTCCTTCTGATTAAAGAGATATTGGAGACTCTTATGATCAGTAAAAAGTTTGCACTTCGTGCCATAGAGGTAATGCCTCCATAATTTCAGAGCGAAAACTACCGCTGCCAACTCCAAATCATGAGCCGGGTAATTCTTTTCATGCTCTTTCAGCTATCGAGACGCATATGCTATCACCTTTTCTCTTTGGGTCAAAACACAACCCAATCCAACCCCAGACGCATCGCTATAAACAGCGAAGTCTTCAACTCCATCGGGTAGAGAAAGTATCGGTGCCTCGCATAGCTTCTTCTTTAGCTTCTCGAATGCTTCTTTATGCTTATCAATCCAAGCATAAGTAGCTCCTTTGTGGTTCAAAGCTGTCAATGGAGTAGCAATCGAAGAAAAGCCTTAGATAAACCTGCGGTAATATCCGGCTAATCCTAAAAAGCTTCGAATCTCTGTGGGACTTTTCGGTTGTTCCCACTTCATCACAGCTTCGATCTTCGCTGGATCAACCATTATCCCTTCTTGGTTGACCATGTGACCCAAGAATTGGACTTCACGAATCCAAAAATCACATTTGGAGAACTTTGCATGCAGTTTCTCCTTCTTCAAAACTTCTAACACTTCTCGCAAGTGTCTACCATGTTCCTCCTGGCTTTTCGAGTAAATCAGATTGTCGTCTATGAACACTATCACAGATTTATCAAGGAAACGATTACAAACCCTATTCATTAAATCCATAAATGCTGTCGGAGCATAGGTTAGTCCAAACGACATAACCAAGAACTCGTAGTGTCCATATCTAGTTCTGAATGCAGTCTTCTCGATATCTTGCTCTCTTACTTTTAGCTGATGATATCCTGACCTTAGATCAATCTTCGAGAAATAGCTCGAACCTTGCAATTGATCAAATAGGTCATCAATCCTCAGCAACGGATATCTATTCTTTATTGTTGCCTTGTTCAGCTCTCTATAATCGCTGCACATTCTCATACTTCCATCTTTCTTCTTCACAAATAACACCGGAGCTCCCCAGGGCGATGAACTAGGTCTAATGAAACCTTTTTCCAATAACTACTGAAGTTGCATCATCAGCTCCTTCATCTCTATCGGTGCTAATCGATAAGGTGCTTTTGCTATTGGCGTGGTTGCTGGTAGCGAGTCTATTCTGAACTCCACTTGTCTATCAGGTGGTAATCCAGGAAGATCTTCGGGAAATACTTCCGGATAATCACACACCACTGGAATACTCTGCATCACCTTCTTTTCCTTCTTAGCATCGATCACGAATGCTAAATATGATGTACATCCCTTGGTCAAACACTTTCTGGCTTTCATTAGAGAAATGATTCCAGAATTTACTCTGCGTTTGTCCCCATACACCATAAATGAATCCTTCCCAGGCGGGTTTACTTTAACTATCTTCTTCTTGCACAAAATTTCGGCATCATTGGCGCTAAGCCAATCCATTCCCAACACGATGTCGAAACCATTTAGTTCGATAGGCAATAATTCCTCGTGAAACTTATTCCCATTAAGATCAATTAATATGTTTTTCATACGATGGCTAACAGGTACAAACTTGCCACTAGCTACTTCGACTAATAAAGCATCATCTAGTCTATCAATAGGCAAAGCTAGCTTTCTACCAAACTCATGCGAAATAAAGGAGTAGTTGGCTCCAGAATCAAACAAAATTTGAGCAGATAATTCGTTTACGAGAAAGGTACCTGAAGCGACATCAGCTTCATCTTTAGCAGCCTCAACTGTCATATGGAAGGCTCTCGCCTTCGGCTTTGGTGGAATGTTGGGCCTAGCTGCTTCCTTCTTCTTCGGACAGTCTTTCAAAATATGCCCCTCTTCATTACAACCAAAACACATCCTTTTGTTGTTCGGACATTCATTGGCAAAATGTCCAACCTTTCCATACTTGTAGCAGGTCACATCCTCGCTACATTTCCCAAAGTGCTTTTTCTTACACTTATCACACCACTTCGCTTCGCCTCCTTTTCCTCCAAACTTTTTCGAATCAGATTTCGAAAATTTGCCCTTCTTACCGGAACCAGATGTTCCCTCAAACTTTCTTTTCTCACCAACCTCAACCTTGTCGGTGGTTCTTCCCTTAATCATGTTCTCAACAGACTTGGCAGCCCAGATAGCTGCCTCTAGAGTAAGTGCCTGACGTACTGGCACCTCGTACTCCCATGGGAGTCCCTTCGCATACCGGTCCACCTTTGTCAGCTCGTCTGGGATGATACGCAAGGCAAACTCCATCTTATCGGTGAAGTTATTGGTGTATTCATCAACTGACATGCTGCCTTTCGTCAATGTCAGAAACTTGTTCTCTAGTTCCAACAGATTGTGAGCCGAGCAGAACTTGCGCTTGAACTGCACCAAGAATTCTGCCCATGACAATTGTAGTGGCTCATTAGGGCTCAACGTCTTCACTAGAGTGTTCCACCAACGAACAGCTCCACCTCGGAATTGTCGCACTGCATAGATAGTCTGCAACTTGCCTCTGCAGCCACATGTCATGAAGGCTAACTCCATTTCGGAGATCCAATCCATAACTCCAATCGGATCCTCCTTTCCATTGAAGGTCGATGGTTTCCAAGTTAGAAAGTCTTTGTACTTGCATCCCATTCCATCATTCCTTCCATCATGGTTGTTTTGCCTAACTATCGGTGGGTTGGCTTGACCAACAGACCCACTGAAGTTTCCACCTTCCGAGTGCCCTTCATTTAATTCAGGCTCCTCCACACGAATTGACAGTTCTTCACGATTCTGTTCAAGCAACCGTCTAGTTTCATCCATCTGACGATCCAACATTGTCAGAATCATCATTTGCACACCAACCATGGTTATTGGCTCAGGTGTTGCTGCTACAACAGGTACTTGCTCAATCACTGGTGGTTGATTCTTGTTCTCATCAGCATTTCCAACTCCACTTCTGGTTCTCACCATTTTGATCTACACACCGAATAAGGTGAAATTAGATCCTCAATCATGATAGATATTCAAATCTTCCTTATCACTCCGAAACGTTTACATGCTAGTTCTAATATCGTAGACGTACGCTTAGAATCCTACACACATAAGGTTTCTAGATCCGGTTGGCAACAGACCATAGATCCGAACAAATAATATCATATATGGCAACATATAACATTTAGCACATAAAAGCATTTTAGGCAACTTTCCTAAAATAAACCAGTGCTCGTGTCTAAAATATAACAGACACACATCTCAAAACATCACTTAGCATTCTAATTTTAAGTCTAGAAATCCTACAAATTCCTAGTTCGCTTAAACTAATGCTCTGATACCAATTGTGACATCCCCAAACTCTCGGCCAGAAAAGACCGATTTCATTTATGCTTTTAAAATAATTTCAGAGTAAATCCTTTTGATTTGAAAGAGTTGCGGAATTTGTTCCCAAAAACAAAACATGATAAAACAATGTTTACCAAAGCATTTCATAAAAGAAATGTATTTTTCATTATATAATCAAAACTCAGGGTGTCATGTTCCGATACAGACCAATAAGCATAAACGATAACATTACAAGTCATTCAACAAATATATACATATACAGACTTGTAAACAAAACAACTTGATGGTTCATCCATCTTATGCCCTCGCGCCACTTCCTGTAATACAAATAAAACTGAGTGGGTCAGGCTTGGGAGCCTGGTGAGCATATAGGGTTTTCAACCCATAATAAATAATCATATTTAATTTCCACCAACCAACAATAACCCAATAACCCATTCCCGTTATTCTCACTTTATGTCCCTAAAACAACTAACATAAGGGACCTAGTCTAAGAATATTTCATCGGGGTGACAACACATGCTTCGGGGGTTCCTCAGCAATATAAGTCAAATAAAGCAACCATGAGGGGGATGGAGTACAGCGAATGAACACCCAAGTTCATTAACACCTACAGGTGGCGAACATGCTAATGTTTCCACAAGACTGTCTAGAATAGCCCGTGGTCGTCATCTAAACTCTGCTAGATGACTAAATCAAACAACAACGAGGCCTCTCATCTGTTTATTACACACCAACTATCTACCCATGTTCTACCCAACATATTAGTAGATAAAAATATACATTTTTATACATAGTTTAAAAACTTGTATAGCATGCTTTAATCAACACATAATCCACATAACAGATGAGGCACACACACACATAACACATATCTCATAGAGAATAAATCATATCTATGAGATAGAAGAGAGTGAATATACATTCACACATATAACAACAAAATATATACACATAGCACGTATTTTATATAAAATACTTTATAATAATATGATGGAAGAAGGTAACTACACACTCACTTGATCAGAAGATGATCAGACAGCACTACGACTTGCAGAAGTAGTAATCCTCAGCAGATCTGAAAGATCTTCACAAAAATCGAACTTCTCGCGGGCGGAGCTTCGGCTCGGGAACCGCACTTCTCGGGATCTTTGGGATCTCGGGACTTGCCACGGGGCTCGAGAATAATACCGGGGTTCGGTGTATTTCTGGCACGCAAAACGATGCAAAACGGGAGAGAGAAGAGAGAAAATGAACAAAAGAATCGGCTGCCTTCGGATCCTATTTATAGGAGGCTGGAGTCTCGGAGTATGCGGGGCGTACTGCAGTACGCGGGGCGTACTGCTTCTGAAATCGTCACTGCATGCGTCATCCGAGCCACTTGCTGCGAGTGTCGACACCTTCGGTGTACGCGGGGCGTACTTCGGATCGGATTGCTGACTCTTCTTCGGATAATGCCGGATTTAAAGATTTAATTTAAATATAAAATATTTAATAAACTTCGGAAATTCATATATTCTTCATACGAACTCCGTTTTCAACGTTCTTTATATCCACGCAAAGGTGAGACTACGCTCTACAACTTTCGTTTAGACTCCGTCGGCTAATTTCGAATTTATTTTTATTATTTATTTTTAATAGGCCGCGACAGAAAAACTTCGTTATAAATTCATAACTTCTTCGTTTGACGTCCATTCTCTCCTAACTTTTTATCGCTTCGATACCAACAACGAGACCTTCGATCCTCGTTTAGATTGCTTTGGCTCAAAACCGCTCGATCTCAAATCGAGTATTTCGGGCTGGACACCGCTAAACCGAAACTTCGATAAATCATAACTTCCTCATACGAAGTCAGATTTGGGCGTTCTATATATATTAGGAAACCTCGTTTCAACTACTACAACACTATTCAAAGATATTAAGTTTATTTTACACTTAAATTTTGACGCTTATTTTTATTCTTAATTAATCAAACCACCTAATTAAGCAATTAAGCACAAAACACACAATACTTAAATAATACAATCTTTATTATTTCAAAATGGGTTACAGAGGTTAACATAGACTATTACATTGCTAAAAATGGCAAGCCCGGAAACACAGGCGTTACAGAAGTGGAGTTGGAAATGTTGATGAAAACAGGAATCAACCACCAGTGATTGAGCAAGTACCTGTCGTAGCAGCAGCACCTGAGCCAATAACCATTGCTGGTGTGCAAATGATGCAAATGATGATTCAGACGATGTTGGATCATCAGATGGATGAAACTAGACGGTTGCTTCAACAGAATTGTGAAGAACTGTCAATTCGTGTGGAGGAGCCTGAATTAAATGAAGGGCACTCGGAAGGTGGAAACTTCAGTGGGTCTGTTGGTCAAGCCAACCCACCGATAGTTAGGCAAGATAACCATGATGGAAGGAATGATGGAATGGGATGCAAGTACAAGGAATTTCTAACTTGCAAACCATCGACCGTCAATGGAAAGGAGGACCGATTGGGGTTATGGATTGTATCTCCGAAATGGAATTGGCCTTTATGACTTGTGGCTGCAGAGGTAAGTTGCAGACTATCTATGCCGTGCGTCAGTTCCGAGGTGGGGCCGTTCGTTGGTGGAACACTCTAGGGAAGACCTTAAGCCCTAATGAGCCACTGCAATTGTCATGGGCAGAATTCTTGGCGCACTTCAAGCGCAAGTTATGTTCGGCTCAAAATTTGTTGGAGTTGGAGAACAAGTTCCTGACATTGACGAAAGGCAGCATGTCAGTTGATGAATACACCAATAACTTCACTGATAAGATGGAGTTTGCTTTGCGTATCGTTCCAGATGAGCTGACAAAGGTGGACCGGTATGCGAAGGGACTCCCATGGGAGTACGAGGTGCCAGTACGTCAGGCACTTACTCTAGAGGCAGCTATTTGGGATGCCAAGTCTGTTGAGAATATGATAAAGGGAAGAACCACCGACAAGGTTGAGGTTGGTGAGAAAAGAAAGTTTGAGGGAACATCTGGTTCCGGTAAGAAAAGCAAATTTTCGAAATCTGATTCGAAAAAGTTTCGAGGAAAAGGAGGCGAAGCGAAGTGGTGTGATAAGTGTAAGAAAAAGCACTTTGGGAAATGTAGCGAGGATGTAACCTGCTACAAGTGTGGAAAGGTTGGACATTTTGCCAATGAATGTCCGAACAAAAAAAGGATGTGTTTTGGTTACAATGAAGAGGGGCATATTTTGAAAGACTGTCCGAAGAAGAAGGAGGCAGCTAGGCCCAACATGCCACCAAAGCCGAAGGCGAGAGCCTTCCAGATGACACTCGAAGCTGCGAAAGATGAAGCTGATGTCGCTTCAGGTACCTTTCTCGTAAACGAATTATCTGCTCAAATTTTGTTTGATTCTGGAGCCAACTACTCCTTTATTTCGCATGAGTTTGGTAGAAAGCTAGCTTTGCCTATTGATAGACTAGATGATGCTTTATTAGTCGAAGTAGCTAGTGGCAAGTTTGTACCTGTTAGCCATCGTATGAAAAACATATTAATTGATCTTAATGGGAATAAGTTTCACGAGGAATTATTGCCTATCGAACTAAATGGTTTCGAAATCGTGTTGGGAATGGATTGGCTTAGCGCCAATGATGCCGAAATTTTGTGCAAGAAGAAGATAGTTAAAGTAAACCCGCCTGGGAAGGATTCATTTATGGTGTATGGGGACAAACGCAGAGTAAATTCTGGAATCATTTCTCTAATGAAAGCCAGAAAGTGTTTGACCAAGGGATGTACATCATATTTAGCATTCGTGATCGATGCTAAGAAGGAAAAGAAGGTGATGCAGAGTATTCCAGTGGTGTGTGATTATCCAGAAGTATTTCCCGAAGATCTTCCTGGATTACCACCTGATAGACAAGTGGAGTTCAGAATAGACTCGCTACCAGCAACCACGCCAATAGCAAAAGCACCTTATCGATTAGCACCGATAGAGATGAAGGAGCTGATGATGCAACTTCAGTAGTTATTGGAAAAAGGTTTCATTAGACCTAGTTCATCGCCCTGGGGAGCTCCGGTGTTATTTGTGAAGAAGAAAGATGGAAGTATGAGAATGTGCAGCGATTACAGAGAGCTGAACAAGGCAACAATAAAGAATAGATATCCGTTGCTGAGGATTGATGACCTATTTGATCAATTGCAAGGTTCGAGCTATTTCTCGAAGATCGATCTAAGGTCAGGATATCATCAGCTAAAAGTAAGAGAGCAAGATATCGAGAAGACTGCATTCAGAACTAGATATGGACACTACGAGTTCTTGGTTATGTCGTTTGGACTAACCTATGCTCCGACAGCATTCATGGATTTAATGAATAGGGTTTGTAATCGTTTCCTTGATAAATCTGTGATAGTGTTCATAGACGACAATCTGATTTACTCGAAAAGCCAGGAGGAACATGGCAGACACTTGCGAGAAGTGTTAGAAGTTTTGAAGAAGGAGAAACTGTATGCAAAGTTCTCCAAATGTGATTTTTGGATTCGTGAAGTCCAATTCTTGGGTCACGTGGTCAACCAAGAAGGGATAATGGTTGATCCAGCGAAGATCGAAGTTGTGATGAAGTGGGAACAACCGAAAAGTCCCACAGAGATTCGAAGCTTTTTAGGATTAGCCGGATATTACCGCAGGTTTATCCAAGGCTTTTCTTCGATTGCTACTCCATTGCCAACCGGATCTAGAAACCTTATGTGTGTAGGATTCTAAGCGTACGTCTACGATATTAGAACTAGCATGTAAACGTTTCGGAGTGATAAGGAAGATTTGAATATCTATCATGATTGAGGATCTAATTTCACCTTATTCGGTGTGTAGATCAAAATGGTGAGAACCAGAAGTGGAGTTGGAAATGCTGATGAGAACAGGAATAAACCACCAGTGATTGAGCAAGTACTTGTTGTAGCAGCAGCACCTGAGCCAATAACCATGGTTGGTGTGCAAATGATGATTCTGACAATGTTGGATCGTCAGATGGATGAAACTAGACGGTTGCTTCAACAGAATCGTGAAGAACTGTGAATTCGTGTGGAGGAGCCTGAATTAAATGAAGGGCACTCGGAAGGTGGAAACTTCAGTGGGTCTGTTGGTCAAGCCAACCCATCGATAGTTAGGCAAAACAACCATGATGGAAGGAATGATGGAATGGGATGCAAGTACAAGGACTTTCTAACTTGGAAACCATCGACCTTCAATGGAAAGGAGGATCCGATTGGAGTTATGGATTGGATCTCCGAAATGGAGTTAGCCTTCATGACATGTGGCTGCAGAGGCAAGTTGCAGACTATCTATGCAGTGCGACAATTCCGAGGTGGAGCTGTTCGTTGGTGGAACACTCTAGTGAAGACGTTGAGCCCTAATGAGCCACTACAATTGTCATGGGCAGAATTCTTGGTGCAGTTCAAGCGCAAGTTCTGCTCGGCTCAAAATCTGTTGGAACTAGAGAACAAGTTTCTGACATTGACGAAAGGCAGCATGTCAGTTGATGAATACACCAATAACTTCACCGATAAGATGGATTTTGCCTTGCGGATCATCCCAGACGAGCTGACAAAGGTGGACCGGTATGCGAAGGGACTCCCATGGGAGTACGAGGTGCCAGTACGTCAGGCACTTACTCTAGAGGCAGCTATCTGGGCTGCCAAGTCTGTTGAGAACATGATTAAGGGAAGAACCACCGACAAGGTTGAGGTTGGTGAGAAAAGAAAGTTTGAGGGAACATTTGGTTCCGGTAAGAAGGGCAAATTTTCGAAATCTGATTCGAAAAAGTTTGGAGGAAAAGGAGGCGAAGCGAAGTGGTGTGATAAGTGTAAGAAAAAGCACTTTGGGAAATGTAGCGAGGATGTGACCTGCTACAAGTATGGAAAGGTTGGACATTTTGCCAATGAATGTCCGAACAACAAAAGGATGTGTTTTGGTTGTAATGAAGAGGGGCATATTTTGAAAGACTGTCCGAAGAAGAAGGAAGCAGCTAGGCCCAACATTCCACCAAAGCCGAAGGCGAGAGCCTTCCATATGACAGTTGAGGCTGCTAAAGATGAAGCTGATGTCGCTTCAGGTACCTTTCTCGTAAACGAATTATCTGCTCAAATTTTGTTTGATTCTGGAGCCAACTACTCCTTTATTTCGCATGAGTTTGGTAGAAAGCTAGCTTTGCCTATTGATAGACTAGATGATGCTTTATTAGTCGAAGTAGCTAGTGGCAAGTTTGTACCTGTTAGCCATCGTATGAAAAACATATTAATTGATCTTAATGGGAATAAGTTTCACGAGGAATTATTGCCTATCGAACTAAATGGTTTCGACATCGTGTTGGGAATGGATTGGCTTAGCGCCAATGATGCCGAAATTTTGTGCAAGAAGAAGATAGTTAAAGTAAACCCGCCTGGGAAGGATTCATTTATGGTGTATGGGGACAAACGCAGAGTAAATTCTGGAATCATTTCTCTAATGAAAGCCAGAAAGTGTTTGACCAAGGGATGTACATCATATTTAGCATTCGTGATCGATGCTAAGAAGGAAAAGAAGGTGATGCAGAGTATTCCAGTGGTGTGTGATTATCCGGAAGTATTTCCCGAAGATCTTCCTGGATTACCACCTGATAGACAAGTGGAGTTCAGAATAGACTCGCTACCAGCAACCACGCCAATAGCAAAAGCACCTTATCGATTAGCACCGATAGAGATGAAGGAGCTGATGATGCAACTTCAGTAGTTATTGGAAAAAGGTTTCATTAGACCTAGTTCATCGCCCTGGGGAGCTCCGGTGTTATTTGTGAAGAAGAAAGATGGAAGTATGAGAATGTGCAGCGATTACAGAGAGCTGAACAAGGCAACAATAAAGAATAGATATCCGTTGCTGAGGATTGATGACCTATTTGATCAATTGCAAGGTTCGAGCTATTTCTCGAAGATCGATCTAAGGTCAGGATATCATCAGCTAAAAGTAAGAGAGCAAGATATCGAGAAGACTGCATTCAGAACTAGATATGGACACTACGAGTTCTTGGTTATGTCGTTTGGACTAACCTATGCTCCGACAGCATTCATGGATTTAATGAATAGGGTTTGTAATCGTTTCCTTGATAAATCTGTGATAGTGTTCATAGACGACAATCTGATTTACTCGAAAAGCCAGGAGGAACATGGCAGACACTTGCGAGAAGTGTTAGAAGTTTTGAAGAAGGAGAAACTGTATGCAAAGTTCTCCAAATGTGATTTTTGGATTCGTGAAGTCCAATTCTTGGGTCACGTGGTCAACCAAGAAGGGATAATGGTTGATCCAGCGAAGATCGAAGTTGTGATGAAGTGGGAACAACCGAAAAGTCCCACAGAGATTCGAAGCTTTTTAGGATTAGCCGGATATTACCGCAGGTTTATCCAAGGCTTTTCTTCGATTGCTACTCCATTGCCAACCGGATCTAGAAACCTTATGTGTGTAGGATTCTAAGCGTACGTCTACGATATTAGAACTAGCATGTAAACGTTTCGGAGTGATAAGGAAGATTTGAATATCTATCATGATTGAGGATCTAATTTCACCTTATTCGGTGTGTAGATCAAAATGGTGAGAACCAGAAGTGGAGTTGGAAATGCTGATGAGAACAGGAATAAACCACCAGTGATTGAGCAAGTACTTGTTGTAGCAGCAGCACCTGAGCCAATAACCATGGTTGGTGTGCAAATGATGATTCTGACAATGTTGGATCGTCAGATGGATGAAACTAGACGGTTGCTTCAACAGAATCGTGAAGAACTGTGAATTCGTGTGGAGGAGCCTGAATTAAATGAAGGGCACTCGGAAGGTGGAAACTTCAGTGGGTCTGTTGGTCAAGCCAACCCACCGATAGTTAGGCAAAACAACCATGATGGAAGGAATGATGGAATGGGATGCAAGTACAAGGACTTTCTAACTTGGAAACCATCGACCTTCAATGGAAAGGAGGATCCGATTGGAGTTATGGATTGGATCTCCGAAATGGAGTTAGCCTTCATGACATGTGGCTGCAGAGGCAAGTTGCAGACTATCTATGCAGTGCGACAATTCCGAGGTGGAGCTGTTCGTTGGTGGAACACTCTAGTGAAGACGTTGAGCCCTAATGAGCCACTACAATTGTCATGGGCAGAATTCTTGGTGCAGTTCAAGCGCAAGTTCTGCTCGGCTCAAAATCTGTTGGAACTAGAGAACAAGTTTCTGACATTGACGAAAGGCAGCATGTCAGTTGATGAATACACCAATAACTTCACCGATAAGATGGATTTTGCCTTGCGGATCA
Source organism: Lactuca serriola (assembly GCF_051521515.1). Taxonomy (NCBI): domain Eukaryota; kingdom Viridiplantae; phylum Streptophyta; class Magnoliopsida; order Asterales; family Asteraceae; genus Lactuca; species Lactuca serriola. Next base: position 56,766,509 of record NC_136415.1, read on the forward strand.
TCCCAGACGAGCTGACAAAGGTGGACCGGTATGCGAAGGGACTCCCATGGGAGTACGAGGTGCCAGTACGTCAGGCACTTACTCTAGAGGCAGCTATCTGGGCTGCCAAGTCTGTTGAGAACATGATTAAGGGAAGAACCACCGACAAGGTTGAGTTTGGTGAGAAAAGAAAGTTTGAGGGAACATTTGGTTCCGGTAAGAAGGGCAAATTTTCGAAATCTGATTCGAAAAAGTTTGGAGGAAAAGGAGGCGAAGCGAAGTGGTGTGATAAGTGTAAGAAAAAGCACTTTGGGAAATGTAGCGAGGATGTGACCTGCTACAAGTATGGAAAGGTTGGACATTTTGCCAATGAATGTCCGAACAACAAAAGGATGTGTTTTGGTTGTAATGAAGAGGGGCATATTTTGAAAGACTGTCCGAAGAAGAAGGAAGCAGCTAGGCCCAACATTCCACCAAAGCCGAAGGCGAGAGCCTTCCATATGACAGTTGAGGCTGCTAAAGATGAAGCTGATGTCGCTTCAGGTACCTTTCTCGTAAACGAATTATCTGCTCAAATTTTGTTTGATTCTGGAGCCAACTACTCCTTTATTTCGCATGAGTTTGGTAGAAAGCTAGCTTTGCCTATTGATAGACTAGATGATGCTTTATTAGTCGAAGTAGCTAGTGGCAAGTTTGTACCTGTTAGCCATCGTATGAAAAACATATTAATTGATCTTAATGGGAATAAGTTTCACGAGGAATTATTGCCTATCGAACTAAATGGTTTCGACATCGTGTTGGGAATGGATTGGCTTAGCGCCAATGATGCCGAAATTTTGTGCAAGAAGAAGATAGTTAAAGTAAACCCGCCTGGGAAGGATTCATTTATGGTGTATGGGGACAAACGCAGAGTAAATTCTGGAATCATTTCTCTAATGAAAGCCAGAAAGTGTTTGACCAAGGGATGTACATCATATTTAGCATTCGTGATCGATGCTAAGAAGGAAAAGAAGGTGATGCAGAGTATTCCAGTGGTGTGTGATTATCCGGAAGTATTTCCCGAAGATCTTCCTGGATTACCACCTGATAGACAAGTGGAGTTCAGAATAAACAAGCACCGACAGAGATGAAGGAGATGATGATGCAACTTCAGTAGTTATTGGACAAAGGTTTCATTAGACCTAGTTCATCGCCCTGGGGAGCTCCGGTGTTATTTGTGAAGAAGAAAGATGGAAGTATGAGAATGTGCAGCGATTACAGAGAGCTGAACAAGGCAACAATAAAGAATAGATATCCGTTGCCGAGGATTGATGACCTATTTGATCAATTGCAAGGTTCGAGCTATTTCTCGAAGATCGATCTAAGGTCAGGATATCATCAGCTAAAAGTAAGAGAGCAAGATATCGAGAAGACTGCATTCAGAACTAGATATGGACACTACGAGTTCTTGGTTATGTCGTTTGGACTAACCTATGCTCCGACAGCATTCATGGATTTAATGAATAGGGTTTGTAATCATTTCCTTGATAAATCTGTGATAGTGTTCATAGACGACATTCTGATTTACTCGAAAAGCCAGGTGGAACATGGCAGATACTTGCGAGAAGTGTTAGAAGTTTTGAAGAAGGAGAAACTGTATGCAAAGTTCTCCAAATGTGATTTTTGGATTCGTGAAGTCCAATTCTTGGGTCACGTGGTCAACCAAGAAGGGATAATGGTTGATCCAGCGAAGATCGAAGCTGTGATGAAGTGGGAACAACCGAAAAGTCCCACGGAGATTCGAAGCTTTTTAGGATTAGCCGGATATTACCGCAGGTTTATCTAAGGCTTTTCTTCGATTGCTACTACATTGACAGCTTTGACCCACAAAGGAGCTACTTATGCTTGGAGTGATAAGCATAAAGAAGCATTCGAGAAGCTAAAGAAGAAGCTATGCGAGGCACCGATACTTTCTCTACCCGATGGAGTTGAAGACTTCGCTGTTTATAGCGATGCGTCTGGGGTTGGATTGGGTTGTGTTTTGACCCAAAGAGAAAAGGTGATAGCATATGCGTCTCGACAGCTGAAAGAGCATGAAAAGAATTACCCGACTCATTATTTGGAGTTGGCAGCGGTAGTTTTCGCTCTGAAATTATGGAGGCATTACCTCTATGGCACGAAGTGCAAACTTTTTACTGATCATAAGAGTCTCCAATATCTCTTTAATCAGAAGGAATTGAATATGAGGCAACGACGCTGGCTAGAATTACTTAAAGACTACGACTGCGAGATACTTTACCACCCCGGTAAAGCTAATGTTGTTGCTGATGCTCTCAGTCGGAAAGTCAATCTTGAAAGGAGAAGGCCAAGAGCGTTGAGAATTGAAGTTGTCTCGACCATTGTGGAAAGTATAAAGAAAGCTCAAGAGGAAGCTTCTGAGAAAAATGACCGAAAGGAGGAACGTTTGGGTAAAACGTTCGTGTTTGGTACAAACGGTCATGGACTGAAGGTATGCCAAGATCGTATTTGGGTACCTAAGTCAGGAGGAATTAGGGATCTTCTGATGGAAGAAGCTCACAAAACCATGTACTCAATTCATCCTGGTGGCACTAAAATGTATAGGGACCTGAAACCCTACTACTGGTGGCCGACGATGAAGCTTGATGTTGCAAAGTATGTGGCTGAGTGTGTGACTTGTGCGAGAGTCAAGACACAACATCAGAAACCTTACGGGAGTTTAGAACCATTTCCTGTTCCTATGGGTAAGTGGGAAGACATTGCTATGGACTTTGTCACTAAACTGCCCAGAACAAAGAATGGTCACGACATGATTTGGGTGGTCGTTGATCGATTCGCTAAGAGTGCGCATTTCATAGCAGCCAAGGAGAAATGGTCTATGGAAAAGCTTGTGAATTCTTACGTGAAGGAAATTGTGAGGCTTCACGGTGTTCCGTTAACGATTGTATCGGATCGTGATAGCCGTTTCACCTCAAGGTTTTGGAAAAGTCTACAAGAGGAAATGGGTACCAAGTTATGTTTAAGTACAGCTTACCATCTGCAGACTGATGGTCAGAGTGAAAGAACGATACAAACACTTGAAGATATGCTGAGAGCATGTACCTTGGAATTCCTAGGTAATTGGGATGAACATTTACCTTTGGTAGAATTTTCCTATAATAATAGTTTCCACTCGAGCATTAAGATGGCACCTTATCAAGCTTTGTATGGACAGAAGTGTCGTACGTCGTCTTGTTGGCTTGAGGCTGGGGAAAAGCAGTTTATGGGACCGGAGATGGTTCATCAAACTGCTGAAAAGTTGAAAATAATTAGGGAAAGAATGTTAGCAACTCAAGATCGTCAAAAGAGCTATGCTGACAAGAAGCGAAGACCGATGACTTTTGAAATTGGAGATTCGGTTTTTGCTTAAAGTCTCGCCGTGGAAGGGACTTATAAGATTTGGAAAAAGGGGAAAGTTGAGTACAAGGTTTATTGGACCGTTTAAAGTTCTTCAGAGAGTTGGGAACCAAGCTTACAAGCTCGAATTACCCGAAGAACTGAATGGAATTCACAACACTTTTCATGTGTGTTATTTGAGGAAGTTCACTGGAGAAGTTCCCGATATAATTCCAATTTCTGAATTGAGAATTGATGAGAACAAAAGGTTGATTGAAGAACCAGAGGCAATTGTTGACCGAAAGACTAAGAAGTTGCGACGCAAAATGGTTGGGTTAGTGTTTGTCCGATGGAAACACACGAATGGGCCGAATCTCACCTGGGAGACGGAGAGTGACATGTTGAGTCGCTATCCGCATTTGTTTGTTGATGTGTGATTCCGGGGACAGAATCATTCTAAGGTGGAGAGAATTGTAACGCCTGTGTTTCTGGGCTTGCCATTTTTAGCATTGTAATAGTCTAGGTTAACCTCTGTAACCCGTTTTGAAATAATAAAGATTGTATTATTTAAGTATTGTGTGTTTTGTGCTTAATTGCTTAATTATGTGGTTTGATTAATTAAGAATAAAAATAAGCGTCAAAATTTAAGTGTAAAATAAACTTAATATCTTTGAATAATGTTGTAGTAGTTGAAACGAGGTTTCCAAATATATATAGAACGCCCAAATCTGACTTCGTATGAGGAAGTTATGATTTATCGAAGTTTCGGCTTAGCGGTGTGCAGCCCGAAATACTCGATTTCAGATCGAGCAGTTTTTAGCCGAAGTAATCTAAACGAGGATCGGAGGTCTCGTTGTTGGTATCGAAGCGAAAAAAAGTTAGGCAAGAACGGACGTCAAACGAAGAAGTTATGAATTTATAACAAAGTTTTTCTGTCGCGGCCTATTAAAAATAAATAATAAAAATAAAGTCGAAATTAGCCGACGGAGTCTAAACGAAAGTCGTAGAGCGTAGTCTCACCTTCGCGTGGATATAAAGAACGTCGAAAATGGAGTTCGTATGAAGAAGATATGAATTTCCGAAGTTTATTAAATATTTTGTATTTAAATAAAATCTTTAATTCGGAGGCATTATCCGAAGAGGAGTCAGCAATCCGATCCGAAGTACGCCCCGCGTACACCGAAGATGTCGACACTCGCAGCAAGTGGCTTTGGATACGTAAGCAATGACGTTTCGGGCAGTACGCCCCACGTAACGCAGTACGCCCCGCGTACTCCGAGGCTCCAGCCTCCTATAAATAGGATCCGAAGGCAGCCGATTCTTTTGTTCATTTTCTCTCTTCTCTCTCCCGTTTTGCATCGTTTTGCGTGCCAGAAATACTCTAGCCCCGAGGCAAGTCCCGAGACCCCGAAGATCCCGAGAAGTGTGGTTCCCGAGCCGAAGCTCTATCCGCGAGAAGTTCGATTTTTGTGAAGATCTTCCAGATCTGCTGAGGATTACTACTTCTGCAAGTCGTAGTGCTGTCCGATCATCTTCTGATCAAGTGAGTGTGTAGTTACCTTCTTCCAACACATTATTATAAAGTATTTTATATAAAATACGTGCTATGTGTATATATTTTGTTGTTATATGTGTGAATGTATATTCACTCTCTTCTATCTCATAGATCTGAGTTATTCTCTATGAAATATGTGTTATGTGTGTGTGTGCCTCATCTGTTGTGTGAAAGATGTGTTGATCAAAGCATGCTATACAGGTTTTTATCTATGTATAAAAATGTATATTTTTATCTACTAATATGTTGGGTAGAACATGGGTAGATAGTTGGTGTGTAATAAACAGATGAGAGGCCTCGTTGTTGTTTGATTTAGTCATCTAGCGGAGTTTAGATGACGACCACGAGCTATTCTAGACAGTCTTGTGGAAACATTAGCAGGTTCGCCACCTGTAGGTGTTAATGAACTTGGGTGTTCATTCGCTGCACTCCATCCCCCTCATGGTTGCCTTATTTGACTTATATTGTTGAGGTACCCCCGAAACATGTGTTGTCGCCCCGGTGAAATATTCTTAGACTAGGTCCCTTATGTTAGTTGTCTTAGGGACATAAAGTGAGAATAATGGGAATGGGTAATTGGGTTATTGTTGGTTGGTGAAAATTAAATATGATTATTTATTGGGGGTTGAAAACCCTATATGCTCACCAGGCTCCCAAGCATGACCCACTCAGTTTTATTTGTATTACAGGAAGTGGCGCGAGGGCATAAGATGGATGAACCATCAGTTGTTTTGTTTACAAGTCTGTATATGTATATATTTGTTGAATGACTTGTAATGTTATCGTTTATGCTTATTGGTCTGTATCGGAACATGACACCCCGAGTTTTGATTATATAATGAAAAACATATTTCTTTTATGAAATGCTTTGGTAAACATTGTTTTATCATGTTTTGTTTTTGGGAACAAATTCCGCAACTCTTTCAAATCAAAAGGATTTACTCTGAAATTATTTTAAAAGCATAAATGAAATCGGTCTTTTCTGGCCGAGATTTTGGGGATGTCACAGAAACCTTATGACACTTAGATTTACTGGTGTATGTGTTCTTATCCATGTGAATAGTCAAAACCATATTCACAAGACAAGGATAATGAAAAATCCAAACTCATATGGACTGAACTCAATCTTAATTTCTTGCCACCTGGCAGCGCAAGGGCCTGCCATTGCTTCCAAGTTGTTGTGCAACAAATTGAGAACTCTAAGAACTCATATGCATAGCCAACTTTAACTGGAATGGGCACATAATATGTCAACACGATTGGTTATAAACCTCAAGTCATGTGCTAGTGAAGAACTTCAGGTTTTATTCTTGATTAGTTCTTGAGACTTTCAAGACCTTTAAGACTCCCACTGTCCTCTTGACATATAAGACTTTCTTGTTAGATATTCAAGAGATAGCGTGGATTCTAATCAAGACAAACACTTCACACAATTGGCCTTAGTTGGTCTTTGTTTTGTCCAAAACATCACAACTTACCAATTTCTAATGTACAAGAGTAGAAAACTTTTACTCTTACATTTGACAAGTGTTTTAAACCTTCTTTAAGACATGTCACTCAACTTACAGTCTTGGAGTATGACTCTAAAACTTGTATTGGAACGAAGTATGACTCATCTTCTTGATTTAACCATTTCAAGAATTCATAACTCCTCTTCTTAGTCATAAGAATGCACTAAGATTTCCTTAGAGAACTAAATTTTGATATGGTTTCTTAATCATTAAGATGATCACAAAAACTGATACTAAAGTACTCTCCCATCATTTTAGATTTAAGAAACTTTTATCCTTCTGCCTAAGTTGATTCTTCTTATTTGCTCTGCCATACATTGGAACCTTTTCCAATTTCTCAGAGTTACACTTAAGCTTGTAAGTATAACCATATTTACTAAGCTTTAGTAAATAATGACGAATAATCTTATCGATCTTTTGTGGTGGACTTAATCAGTGCACAAGAACGTGTACTCGATCGCTTAGTCTGTTACTCGACTCACACATCCATGTGAGGAAGTAGTTAGTCTTAATTTTTCCAATGCTTGAAAGTTCTCATTCATCATGCTATACACCTTGCATGATTCCAAGTTTCTATCCAACTGAAACTTGGGTGATGAGAATCTTTCCTTAATTGGCAAATTTAGACACTACCACAAATGAAAGAATCAAATTCATATTTCCACTCTTGCTCTTAATGGAATCTTATAAGCAACAAATTTTTCCTCAAATGCCATTGTAAGGATATTTTAAAATAAATAAAATCATCATTTTTCCTTTTATTTTAAAAACTTTGCGGAAAAAATATCCTTACAGTGCAAAAGCACATGAAAACTTTGTTGTTATCTATTCCTAAGCAATATATCATAACTCCTAAGAAGTAACTCAAGAATCCAATCTTCAAACTATGCGATAGAAATCCATCTACGCGATCAGATTCAGCATATTCTTCCTTTAAGTTTCTTCACTCTTCTTTGATTCTTAAAACATCACCATGTGACCTAGTCACATCATGTATCAAGAATCTCATAATAGAAACTTAGCAGAGTTAGATAGTGGATTTTTACCTGAAGTAGAGTCAAACATCCTTAGGTAAATTTGGCAGCTTCGCAACTATTGCCCCTTCCTATGGCAATGTAAACATATGGATCCTTTGGTAATGGTACACGGGACTATCACAGACTTAGCTTTTCTCTTTACCATTTGGTCAACAGAGTTGACTATGGCTGATCCCTTTCCATTGGGAAGAAAGAGCTTTACTGGATATCCAATGTCATCATTGTCAATATCCATAAAGTTTTAGGAAGTTGATCTTAGCAAATAGATAAGATCATTGAGGGTCTTGTCATAGTCTGCTTCATACATGTCCCAAAGGAACTCACTATGTGACTTAAGAAGTGATTGAGCCACCAACTTCCTCAAGACTTTGACACCCAACTCTCCCGACGTGTCAATATGTGACTACATCTCCAAGATGTGGCCACACCAAGACCTTGCCTTGCCAATAGGGCTTGAGTGACCTTGAACTTGTGGGTTAGAGAGAATAATTGGAGGAGGTGAAAGAAGTATGATTTCCATGGGACATCATCTTCATTTAGGAAAGCTTGTTTCAAGAGATTTGGGAAGATCATAAATGTCTAAACCAGACATCTTTTTTTTGGGAGATATTCAAGATAGTTGATCAAAAGTCCTTAATATAACACCCAATATGAAATATTAAGGCTAGATCTTTGAGATTCATTGAACTGTTCAATGGCATGTTTCAATCTCGAGTGTGCCCTTCAGGTTTTGTGATTGGGATGCCGAGGATCACAAAACAAGGTGTGAAGTAACCATGCAAATTACTTGGTACCCTTAAGTGTTTACCCCTCAATCGATGTGCCGGTTAACCACACACGCTCCATCGATACTATGATAAACATTAAGTTACCCTTCGCCTACCTTGTTAAATACAAGTTAGTGTGCCGGTTAACCACACACGCTCCACTAACTGACTTAAACAAAGTGCAAAGTGTAATTTCATAGATTAGCACCTTATTCACATTTTCCTAAGTAGCTAAGATTGGGTATTTATAAAAGGTTTAGTTACTTAGTATTTATCATTAATACTTTTAATGAAGAGAGAATTATAGTCCTTGTCCTACTCGTTCGGCTAACGACCCTCCACCAGTCAAGGAAGCGGTGGGTGAGAGTGGACACCCATTAAACTGCCATTTTATAGGCAGTAACCTTATACCCCCTTATAGACCGGCTTCGTGAATGAGGCCTACTAACAGTAAGACCGACTTTACTCTTATACACACACACACACACACACACACATATATATATATATATATATATATATATATATATATATATACACACACACACACACACATATATATATATATATATATATATATTATTAACTTATAATATTATAAAGTATAAGGGTTGAATTTTAACTTTTAAAATTCTAAGGGCTAACTTGGAATTAAAATATTCATAAGTGAAAACTTTTCAAATTTCAAAACTTGAGGGCAAGTTTTGAAACTATTCAAAACTAATTAATTCCATAACTTATGTGTTTAAAGTAGTTTTAATCCAAAAACTCTTCAAGTTCCATAACTTGAGGACAAGTTATGGAAGACTTTAAACTAATAAAAGAATTAACTTTTCTTTATTTTATAACTTATGGAATTAATTAAGGTTACACTTTTTATTTATTTATTATTTAATGAAGAGACTCTTGGTCCTCCATAACTTGAGGACAAGTTATGGAGTCATAAAACTATTTAATTAGAACTAGACTCTTCATTTTGTAACCTTTGCCAACTTTTGTGAGTTTTATGAAACTTAAATGTGACTTTTCATGTAACTTGAGGACAAGTTACAAAAACACATTTTAGAATCAACTCTTAGATTAATTTGGATTGAAAACAACTATTTCACTCAACTTTTCTATTAATCTATGCAACTCATAAGAACAAGATAATTCAAATCAAACTTTTTCATGTAATTAGTCTAAACCTTAAACTAATACAAAACATGAATCTATTGACAATTATCTTTGAAATTGGATTAGCATGAACATTACCATATCAAAAACAAGTTTATAAGTCAAAAAAACATCTTAGGGTAATGTTCCTAGTCCAATTCCAGCCAAAAAAGTCGAATTTCTGCTGTCTGGGGGTCCAACTCGTCGAGTACACGAACCAACTCAGTGAGTTGGATGCATTTTGCCTTGGACTCGGCGAGTCCATTCATGGACTCGGCGAGTCTGTTGGGCAGACAGCATCAAAACTCGATTTTTCAGCTACTTTTGCAAGTATAACAAGAAAACAAGCCTAGGCTCTGATACCACTGTTGGGTTTTGAGCATTCTAACACTCCTAAGTGTACATGCAACCCTAAATACCTTGGATATATGTTTTCTCTATTATACATGCAAATATGAACATCCAAGGTATTTTCGTAATCTAAGCTATAAAACAATGAATATAACATGATAGAATACATACCTCTTTGATGTAGAATGTCTTCATAAAGCTTGAGTGCCTAGTGCCCCAAGTGTGACACCTCAAATGGTTCACACAACATCAATTGCTTTTGGAATAACCTTGAGAGAAATGTAGAACACTCCTTGAAATCGTTTAGCCCTCACACTCTTACATAGTGTACGATTTCTTGAGCCATGGGATTCTTTTATATGGTGGCTATTAGGGTTACACCATGTAACTCATGACTTTACCCATTCCTTATGCTCCATGGATTTTAACCTCCATGGAGTATCCATGGGTCACCCCATGGACTTAGTCCACCATAAGGAATCTTGGATCACAAGCCCACATATATAAGAATGAATGATTTACACAATCAACCCATATATTTAATTAGTCTCCTTTTGATCACTTAATTAATTCCAAATTAATTCTTGATCAATACTAATTAAATAACCTTATTAATATATTAGAACTTATAATATATTAACAAACCTTAAGTGTTATTTCTCTCATTATAGTCTATCCAAATGCATGATGTCATGCAACCCAAATGGACCATGCCGGGTCGGGTCAAGTCTTACCAATTATAGTTATGGACTGAGACATTAATCCAACAGTTCTCCCCCTTTTTTGCAACATCATATTGGGGAGGAGAGTTACGAGGAGGAGGAAGAGCGCTTAGAGGGGGATAGGGATGGTGGAGGATGATTTGTTGGTGGAGGTGGAGGTGGAGGAGGTTGATCACCTAAAGAGCTTGGTGGGGTGTTATCAACAACCATATCGTCATCATCATCATCACATAAATCCATACATCAGTTCATTGTAGCCATATCCCTTTCAACTTTTGTTAACCTTTTATCCATTGACTGAGTAATCTGAACAATTAGAGAGAGTTGGGAAAGCACAACATTTTTGAAAGTTGGATCTGGATGCTTCCTGATCACCCTAATGTAGAGCAGTAGTAGTAATGGGTGTTGGCGTAGGGGGAACCATCTCAACTTGAGGAACATTATCATATTGGGGGAGAAGGAGATGGTTTTGGAGAAATTTTATCTTGGATCATTGGCTTAGTAGTATCTCCAACATGAGGAGTTGATCCATGAGGTACAATGTCATCAACAAAGGAAGAGGATGAAGAAGTAGTTGAAAAACGAATGTGCTTGTTCATCATTGGAGGAGAGTTCAGTTTCTGAGTGAAGTCTTCTCCCACATCAGCTGCTGATTCTACTTCATCTTTATTAGCATCTTCTTCCTCATCGACCCCTTCTTTATTAACAGCTTCTGAATCATCATCATTATCTTCTTCATCACCAGCATCATCATTATCATCATCCTCGTCATCGCTATCTTCTTCAGTACTAGAATCATCATTGTCATTATCCTCTTCAAAGTCTGAGGATTCAGCCACATAGGGGTTTTCAATCCACTTTTTCATCCTTGCAGTAATAGGAAAGTCACACTGAGATGGAGTAGCATTGATAATTTTTGAGGAGAGGGCAGGAATTGGAATAATAATTCCATGAATTTCAACACAACCTTCTCTTCGAGAATAGATCAGACCAATCCAACGAGGATAAGGAACATTCAATGGCTTCTTGTTCCCGCTAATGTAGTCAACCATTTGATCAAGAAATAGTTGAGCAAAGTCTAGTTTCTTGTTGTAAACAATATAATATAAAATCCGTTGCTCAAAGATATTCAATTGATCTAAACTTCCAGTCTTGTGACCAAGACATTTTATAATCACACCTGTTAAGTACTTCCACCTCACATTAAAACATTGACGAAGAGTGTTCTTGTATGGATCAGGAGTGAGGCCCAAAAGATTAAAGTTATACCCTAATTTTTCTCGAAAAGATTTGCAACTTTTTTTGGACGGAGTTTCAAAGTAACTTTCAAATCGAGGAAGACGAAGAGCAGTTCGAAAGGATTCTATATCAATGGTAACCCTATATTCACCATATCTAATGGTTCTAGTGATGGTTCGAGCAACAATATCAATAGAGCATGTATAGTAAAACTCACATACTTGTTTATGGTAGAATGGGTTCGAGAAATCAAAAAATACATATCGAAGAGGACCGCTCTTGACATAGTCGACAAAGTCTTCAATTCTTGAGTTTGTGAACTACATTGGAATTTCATCGGAGAACGCCATATTGGTGGATTGAATGATTATGGTAGAGTTAGGAGCATGAGGACCTTTGATCACGTTAGCGCTGGGAGCAAACTTGTATAGAGACTTTGACATGGTGAAAGCTTTGAGGAAGATGACGATTAATAGTCTTTTTGTAAGAGTGTCAATTTCTTTGAATTGTTTGTAAAATTGACCTAGAGAGGTGAATTCCCAATTTATACCCAAAACGAATTCTTCCTTTATACGTAATCATGACTAAAGAGATATCCACCTTAAAATTTTCGTGTCCCAAGATAATGATATACCTTTTAATCATCATTCAAAAAGTTACTATTTAGATAAGATAGATATATCAGGCACGTCATCAGCAACAATGAACATCAACATGGGCGATGAACGAGTAACTTGAGACGGTCACCCAGTAAGTTTATAATGCCTCCAAATAGTGTGGGCTTAAACTACCATTCACTGACATAGTATTGCATGATCTCATCATACAATGAATCATTAATCACTTTTATTAGAAGAAAAAGGGCAAGAGTGGTAGGTTGCGTGTAACATATCCCGAATGAAATGTACCCATCGACAAAAAAAAATTGAACCTTTATTCGTGTTCGGTTTTACACAGTGAATCATCAAGTTCTGTATTAGAAGACTTTTGGAGAGAATAGATTGTTTTAGTTACGTTGAGGCGAAATCAACATGAATCATTAACAGTTTAACTCATCAACAAGAAGTGGTTTAAAGCTTCCGTACCATGGAGTAAGTTGCAATCTAGAATCAAAGATTCACTGTTAAATTATAATGGTAGCATGGCATACCTCAAACTAGGAGGTCGGGGACATGAACAACCATTTGTCATTTAAGGACGTGAAAAGTAACTCTTATGCTGGTGACTCTGCAATCAGGGTAAGCCTTTGGGTTTTGCTTAATGTTTCAGGAGAACATGAGACTTGATGCATACAACAAGCATGCTTCTAGGGACAGGGTCAGGTAAAGATGATTAAATTAAAAAAACACCCAGCTTTTCTATTAATATATTTTTATTTACACCAGGCAATCTCACTTTTAGAGTTTATACAATGCTAGACAATTAGCGTGAGAAACTTAGATATTTGGGACTCCAGATGAGCATTGTTGACTTCCTTAAAACCCCTTGGTTGATCTAGATACCATTCATCTTCATTCTGGAATTTTTTGACTCTATTGCCAGTTTCTCGATCAGTTCTCGGATTTCAGTTGGTGTCATATCTCATAAGGAACCACCAATGGAAGCATTTATCAGGCACCTCTCCATGGGTGTCAGACCCTCACAGAAGCAGTTGTAAAGATGATAACCGTTGATCCCATGTTGTGTACACCGAACCAAAAGCTTCTTAAACCTTTCCCAGTAAGTATGTAAAACTTCTCTTTTTCCTTGTTTGATCCCAAATATTTCTCTTCGGAGTCTGTAAACTCGCGTTTATTGTACGTATTTCTCTAAAAACAACTTGATGAGTTATGTACAAGTATTGATCGAACCGGATATGAGTTTATATAGCCATTCTCTTGCTAAATCTTGAAATGAAAAGGGGAATGCCCTTAACTTTTCCTGATCTTCAGTGACAACATGTGGCTTTATTCTTGAACAAACCACATGAAATTCGTTTAGGAATTTATGTGGGTCTTTGTCTTCCAGTCCACATAATATGGGAAGAAGATGAATCTGCCCAGATTTGAGTATGAAGTTTTGGGATTTCAAAAAATTAATACAAAAGGGATGTTGATTAACCTCTTGAGTGGCCCACTCTCTGACAGTCTTTTTTGCTTTGTCTCCGCTCATCACTGATTCTTTATATTCAAATTCTGAAGAATCTATGGGTTTAGATTTGACTGAGGGTGGAAGGGAATATGTTTAATAATGGCTGTTTAAAGGAGAAGATGGGGGTACTTTCGGAAAGGACTAAAACTTCGGATCTGGTTCATTCCACAAGGGACAACCTTGTGGTGCGGTGCTTTCTAGTAGTAGGGGGATGATGATGAACAAAATAAACCAGGTGTTTGTTTCTGTTTTGCTGCTTCTTTCTTCAGTTTCCTTGTAGTTATTTCAATTTCTGTATCAAAAACTAAATGTGTACCTGAACAAAAAACCTTGGGCATAAAACTATTAGAAAGCACTGTCTCCCCGGTAACGGTGCAAATTTCTTAAACTGGTTGTCGCACCCGATTGAAACAAATAAAATAATCACTGCTGGTTGCACCAATTATATAGCACAGGGAAGCTCAGTCGAATCCTCAGGGACAAAGCCTAATGGTCAACACCTTTTTGCATCAAGCAAATTCTATTCAAAACATAAACATAAAAGGGGGTTTTTTTAAATAACTATAAAAAAAGTGCAGTGATATTAAATTAAATGAAAATCAATATTAAAAACGATTTCAATTCTGCTGCGACTTTCCTAATCATGCAATTAGCCAAGATCTGGTTATTTGAGATGCGTTCTATCTAAGCTGGTACTGAGAAAAACTAACAAGTTCTAGTAGAATCTCTTACCTAAATTAATTAACTAAAACAAGCTCTTTGAATTAACCATAACTTTTTACTGTTAAAATAAACAAGCTCTTAATTAAAACAGAAAAATTGTATTAAGTCCTATGTAAAATTCCCAACAATACATACTTCTCACAAGCTCAGAAGAGTAAAGATATGATTCAGTTCACATCAGAGTTAAATCCTAAACACAGAACCAATTTGATACTTATTACTTTTTACTAGTTGACCAATTCTGGATTCTATTAACTGATAAACTGGAACGATAAAAATCCTTGCTAGGTGATCAAAGTAACAAGAATTTATAACCAAACATTCATTAAACTCAAAACTGAAAAATCTAGATGGAAACATAAAACGAAAACCAGATCATAAAACTAATCACATGAAAGGTACTAGTATGTGTAGAACTGAAAACTAAGGTTTAGCCAGATATGGCTAAAAACGAAACTAGACTAGATAAAAGAAACATCAACTGATAATTCTAGATAAACTAAACAAATGAGATGATTCGTAGCTTTAGATCTCCAAAACTCGCTGAAAGGTATCAGAAATCGTCTTTAGAAGGGTAATATGCTGTGTGGAATCATCTAACCTCTGGATATGATAATGAGGGTCATATATATATATATATATATATATATATATATATATATATATATATATATATATATATGAGAGATGGAAACTTCCGGAGCAAAAAACCGAAATATAGGATAACAGGTTGCTGATATGCAATCGTAGGTTTTCGAATTTTTTCTAGATTTGCCCCTAAATGATGCATCATGCATTTTTTGATGTTTCTCGAACTTCAAGCCGTTTATGCGATCGCAGGTAAGCCATATGCGATCGCAAGTTTTGAGTTTCTATTTCAGATTACTTCGAAATGACTTCTTCTGACCCTGGGAAACTTCGTGGCAAACATGTGATCATACTTGCAATCGCATTTTTGGCCTATGTAATCGCTGATTCGAAATTGTGTCTAATTTACAGAACATTTTGAATCTCGTCAATCGGAGTTACGGGTCATGTGATACGTTCAAATTACTGACAGGGGTCAAAGTTACCCGCAACATCCTTTAGCTTCAAATTGTAGCAATCTATCTTCGTATGATCAATTCGATCGAAGTTTTCTTGAACAAAACATCTTATAAGAATTAATCAACATCCTCCTTCAGTTCTAATTCCATTTAGGCTCCACATATACATCCATCTAGTCCCAAAGTACTGCTTCACTCGAATATTCTGAAATTGACACAGAAAATGCAGCAGTACGGGAATTCTGATAAAATACATGAGCTGAACATTATTTAAACTAAATGACATGCAAATGTATAAATTATGATGCTAAATTATAATAAAAAATACCCTACAAGATTCATACAATGACATCTATCACATACTCACAAAGATCCAAGCTTGGGACAGAAAGCTCATAATAACCCATTTAAGAGGTCTAGAAAGAAACATATCAAGGTATAAACTTTATACCCTCCAAAGATGTACAAGGTGAGGTAGTTTCTGGATCCACAAGATTAAAAACAACGCTACCTTCTTCAATAGTCTTCTTCTTGTACAAGAGAGCACAAATATTACTAACAAGCTTCAAAATCTTCACACTTAAGGCTTACGCTCAAGAATAGGGTTTGTAAGGAGTAGAAGTTGATAAGAAATGTCCAAGGGAGGCATAAGGTGGATTAAATAGGAAGAAAACCCCTAAATTTATGTTTTAGGAGCTGAGATAGTACGCCTGTATACCATATCTACACCCAACCTACAAGCTTTCATCTCGCGTTTCCATGGCTTGATCATGATGCGCATACCTCACGTATGCCCAACGTATAGGCTGAAATGCAAGGCTTTTGTCATAAGGGGCAAAATATGTGAACATTAATTAAGCCAAGGGGCTAAAATGCAAATACCTGAAAACCAAATGTTACAATGCTTATCCACAAAGTCAACATGTGGTTAACTGTAACTTAGTCTGTTAAAGTCAATCCAATCCAAACGTTGCAAAACTGAAATCTCCCCATCTCCTAAGAGCTAGTGTAACGTGCAAAATGAAAAGTATGCCTAAATTATGTCATTTCACGGACCTTGCGTCTTGCATCCACACACACCTAGGTGTGCTCGTGTGATTGGCCAGTCCTTTAGTCTCCACTAAGGCCTTTGAAGGTTTAAGGCCAGAAAATCTTTATAAACTCACCAAATGTTCTTCCTCCCATATATATGGGGAAAAGAAACTAGTCAAGCTATAAAATCCTTTATATTTTCCAGCATCTCTAGAAGACATGGCTTCATATAATATCTTACGATCATCCTCCAAGTTAATAGAGAAAAGGATATCTCTCGTCATTTTCTTTTGAGTCTCCCCATACCAAATAAAAGGAAAAATCATCTTAAAGATTATTCTCTTTTCTATGTGTTGTACTTCGCTTTGGCTATTCTGTTGTAATATCCATAAAATTTCACAAAAATTTAAACTTTTTCAAACCAACCAAAAATCATAATTGTTTACATTGTAGTTTTCAAAACATGTTTAATATCAGAGTTTTCCTAAAATCAGAAGACACAACATGAGGAGGTGCACGATCAAGCCTTTGCCTTCCCACGATCATCTAAGGTACCTGAAACATAATCCAAAACTGTAACCCAAAGCTTAGTGAGTTTCCCCCAAAGTACCAACACAACAAATAACATATATACAATAACAACATACTATGGGTCCAATCAACCATCAGGTTGGAATACCCCAAGGTCCTCAACCATCGGGTTGGAATACCCCATGCCCCTCAACCATTATGTTGGAATGCCAACATACTACGGGTCCAATCATCAACAGGATGGAATACCCTTGGCCCTCAACCATCGGGTTAGAATGCCCCAGCCTATTGGCTTACGCATAAAGCAGTGAAGCATCAGCCACCGACCAAACATGTGCACATATAACAGTATACATCCAGTCAAACAGATCTACAGGTCACTAAGCATAGCAACATCCTAACTACTAGGATATTGATCTAATAGATCACAAAAACACAAATAGCATGCATAACCGAATATCAATCCAATGGGCCAACATTGGTGCCTTCGACCCGCAAGAACAGTGAGGAAAACTCACCTAACAAGCTAAACAAAACTGATAAGGTTCGACTCAGAATCTCAACTCTCAACTCAAATGCCTACAACCACTAAGTGACCAATTCAATCAAAATCCCAACAATACCCCAAATACCCTCAAAAATCAAACTTGGTTAAACATGGACAAAATTGGTCAAACTTAAAGTCAATTGGTCAAAGTCCAAAAACCCACTTAGTCAACCCATCCGAGTCAACCCTACCAAGTTAACTCAACATGGGCTGACCTATGCGAGTATGCGAGGCATTCCCAGAAGTACGCTTAGCATACACAAGGCATCACATTGACCAGGTTATAGGGTGGGTGACCGAGTATGCGAGGCGTACTCCTACCTACGCGGGGCGTACCCTCACAAAACCCATAACTTCATTAAGTGCTTAATGGCTTAAGCACTTAAGCCCGAACTTCATATCCATGGTCCAAATGCACCCTATAGTCATAAAGTCTCCAACTTTATGACTTTACACATCCAAAAAGTCCTTAATACATGGTCTTAATTCATTACGACATTCCTTAAGATACATAAGACACTTCTAGCCATTAGGACCTCATTTTTATGACTAAGGACCCCTCCAAGGGTCTGAAAGGACAACTCAAAACATCTAGAACATGTCATGCCCAAGATAGAGCATTTGGGACCAAAAAGAAGCATAAAAACACCTAATAAAGAGATCTAGCAAACAAGCCATCAAGGAATGAACTTTATACCTAGGAATGATGGAGAAAAGGGCAAAACTTCCAAATCCAAGCCTTTCTTCAAGCTTCCAAGCTCCTTGATGTAACTCCTTCTTCCTTAAACACACCAACAACACATTGTTTAGCTCAAAACATACTCACTAAGGGTTAGGGTTTGCCAAAGATGACTCAAAGGGTATGGAGACTGAAAAGGTGGGGTGAAATGAGCCATAATGATGCTTATATACCACCCAAACCCTAAAAATTAGGGTTTTTTCCTGAGAAGATTATGCCCCGCGTACTTAAGTGTACGCCCAGCGTACCCTCATGTACGCTTAGCGTACTCATCTTGCTCAAATTACCAAAATGCCACAAGGCTTCAAGGCTCATTCTTATGGACTTAGGGACTGCAATGCCATGTGATAAAACCATTGCGATGAATTTAAAAGTACCAGAATCTCGGGATGTTATATCTGTAATTTGAGAAGACTGGATATTATCTTAAGAAATACGTGGAGCTGTTATGGGATTTGAGTTTTCATCATCTTTTTGAAAACATGTCCTCGCATAATTTCGTATCTATGGATTATACAAGAAACCATATTTGTTTTCCAACAATATACCGACCTATCTATTTTTGAGCATATCCAATGAATATATTATTCATAACTCGAGCTCCTAATTTTGCATCACTTGGGATCAGGTATGTGATAATACACAACATACCCCTACACTCTAAGATAGTCTAGGTTAGGTATTCATTATTTCCATAACGCATAAGGACTAGAAAAAATCACATGTATGATGATCCTTTCGTTTACATAGCAAATGGTCAATAGTGTTTCCCTTATATAATGTTTCGTAACATTGGTTCAACATGTATTTGACTATCTCAACTAAAGCTCTATACTTGTTTCATCCAAACCCTCTTGTTAATAGGTGTGTGGTGAGGTTCTTTCATTTTTAATGCTACTATCTTTATAGAATGCATCAAACTCTTGGCTAAAATGTTACCATACTCTATTCGAAGGAAGAATTTTAATGTATCGTTCAAGTTCACCCCTATACAATTTAAATGCATCAAAAGCTTGGTATTTTGAACTCATTGGGTAAACTTGTATATAACGTCTTGACTGTCATAAAATGTGATGAAGTACACATGTTTCACAACTGTCAACAAATTTGTTGTCACATAGTAACATTCCTTTTCCTTGCTTTAATTAAATGTTTTAATGTTTTTATGTGATACTCATTTGTGCTACAAAGAAACAAAACAAACATAATGTTTAGAAAAACTTATTGCATTAACAATTTCGAAATTTCCATCAAACAAACATAATCTTAACACCTATGCTACCGTTATCAGTGAGGCAAAACCGATACATACCCTAAAAATTGTTTGGCGTTTCAATATACATATTGCCTCTAGTGATCTACGTATGATCTAAATAGTGGGTTACGGGTGGTGTTAGTTTTGAAAATTTTCCAAAAAAAAAAATCTCAAGTTCTCACTTATATATCGGTTGTCCAAACAACTCACACACACACACACACACACACACACACACACATATATATATATATATATATATATATATATATACTTTGTATATTAGTTGTTGTTATTATACGCCATTAAGTGTCTAAATTACCAATTATTATGTATATATATTAAATATGGAATTAGTTGGTGAATAGTAGCAGGTTTCAAGTGGAGCTAAACTACTATTATGGAGGCTGAATGGTTTTTACATGGGTAACTGGTTCTCAGGTATCACATTTGGAGTCGCTTCTACTTTCAAGTCAGCGTCTTGTGGAAGAAGCCTTTATGCTTTGTGTTATACACCTGCTTCTTGATTTTTCTTCGTTCATCCACATACTCTGCTACCACCCATTTTACCAATATGCTTCTTCAACATACTCTTCCATAGCCTAAATTCAAATTGTTGCTTCAACTCCACAAATTCGTGTAGTCTCTTGTAACGCCTGCAGATTCGGGGTAGACACATAAGACATAATAAGTAATAAATATTTATCATGCGAGCGATAAATATATGATTTTTATAGAATATTATTTAGGATTAATATTCGTAATCAAAGTACTAGTAGATGTAACAATAGTTCCGTACATATAGAGAATTCTAAAATCCGACTTCCTATTAAGAGGTTATGCTTCTAAAATCCGACATTGTAAAAAAGTGAATTTTAGATAGGTTAATTATTGGTCAAAGTAATCTAAAGGAGTCGTAGTAATCATAAAAGTGATATCATGCATATAGAGAACGACCAAATTAAACTTCGTATGAGGAAGTTATGATTTTTCCAAGTTTCAACGCAATAGTGCGGACCTAGAAATCAAAAATGAAATCGGTTGATTGTTAGCCGAAACAATCTAAACAAAAGTTGGAGATCTCGTGAATACGGACCGTTCAATATAAAGACAATCGAGAAAGGAGTTCGTATGAAGGAGTTATGAATTTCACATATACTTTAACATTTTAAACCAGATTAAAAATGAATTTTAATTAGAGAGAGATTTAGTTGTTGAGACCTTAATGAAAGTTGTAGAGCTTGTCAAGGGGATTTTGGGGATACAAAGAACGTCAAAATGTAACTCGATTGAGAAAATTATGGCCGTCTAAAGATTTGCAAGAATTTACTTGGAATGATGACATGGCAACATCTTGTGACGCCACATGGCATGGTCGGGTAGTTTGCCTCTTTAAGAGATACGATAACGTGACATCACAAGATTGTGTCATGTGGCACCACAAAATGGAGACACGTTGTGGATTCTAGAGGAATGAGATGTGGCTGAACTGGGTTATGATACGTAGCATAAGGCGGGAGGTCTAGCAATGAACTGAGGTGTGTCATGCCTCTTGTCTAAGCGCGACGCGTCATCTGTGTTCCTATAAAAAGCCTTCCGATTTTCATTCAATTCACAAAATTTTCACATGATTTTCTCTCTAGGACATTCCTCTTTCTTGAGTTTGAATCTTTTGGGTTTCTTGAGTAGTTTAGCAGGACTCTAACATATATAGGAATCCGAAGAAATGAAGTATTCGGGTTGGAGTTCTGCCTGTGTAATTTCATGGTTTTCGCTAAAATCTCTGTAAGTTAAGCTTCAATATTTTAATTCAAGTGTAACGTATATTTATATCCATAGTCTGTATTATGAGCCTATTAATAAGATTTATCAATGATTCCAAGTTATTATACTAATTAATCTACTGAAGTGACTGATGTCTAGGCTAGATCTAGTGAGGTGTTTAAAGTGAGATTTCCATATAGTATACTATGTATGCCAAACAAAACCTACCTCCGACAGAATCCTACACGGTGATTCCAAGTCATTATACTGATTGATCTTCATGTAAACATTAGGATTAGTGAGGAATCTAGACTATCATTAGTAATGCGGAATATTATACTAAGACTTAGTGGTATTTATACCTAGGTCACATCAAAGGAAAAGTCAAGGTATTAGGCGGAGTGCTGCCGAATTCTCTAGTGATCCACTTTAACAAGTGAGTGCATAGTTACTTTCATCTTACACATAGATATGAAGTATTTAGATAATAAATGTTATATATGCTTATTATTTATGATTATGATGTTTTGTGTTAGATGAAATAATATAAGATGATCTTTATAAAATTTCTACCGTATATGTATTTTTATAATTATAATATTAGGTAGCGATTGGTGATGAAAGCTGATAGATGAGGAGGGTGATGAGTAATGAGAAATGAAAACGATGAATCTAGGCCACAAAATTAAATAGTAATAGTTTACTAACGATGTAGAAATAGTATTAGTGTACTGACAATGTAGCCATAGACCTAGCGTACTAAAGATGTAGAAATAGTTTCTAGTGTTCTAACGATGTAGTAATCTAATGGAGTATAAGTGATGACCACGAACTCTTCAAGACTGTATCGTGGGACATAGGCAGGTTTATAACCTGTAGGTGATGAACTATGTGTTCATTTGATGTACTCTACTTCCTACTGACATGCATTGCGGAGCAATTCTTGAAACAGTACTGTCAGTAACGATGTTCATGATGATCCTTAGGATAGGTCCTTAAGAATGAATATAGAAGAAAATAGGTACATGTAATTAGTGTAATTATTTAATAAATAATTGAACATATTAATTATATTATTGTGGGTTGAAAACCCTATGTACTCACCAAGTTACCCAACCTGACCCAATCAGTTTCTTTGTATCGCAGGAAGCAGTACAAAGATAACGATGATTAGATCTGATGAGGGATTCAAGGAAATATAGGCAATAGTATAAAAGATGTTTCAAGGAATGTAACAACTATGTTTATGCTTATGTTTCTTGTATCAGTTATGACATCCTAAGTTTCTAATAATCGTTGAAAAACATTTCTTCGGAAACACCTTTATGGGACAAATTCCACATTCACAAAAGAATACTCTGATTTAAAATAAGAATCAATAAACAAGTCTTTTCTGACCGTGAAACTTGGGATGTCACACCTCTAGTTTTTTTTATGTTCCGGATTGAAATTGCTCTTCCAAACCTCCGATTGCGGCCTTCTCCATTATCTTCTTTTTTCCACAACACTTGAATTGTCGTCGATATCTTTCTGATTTAAGTTGTAAGAGGATTTTGAAGACTCTTTCTACTTTCCCTTCTTATTCAACACCACATTCCATTAGGACCGTAAACATTGGTGACGGATGGATTGAGAGTGCGTTGCATCATCGTCACCATGTCGATAGTTCAGATAGGACTGAAGATTTTATCAAGGTCTATCATATGTTGCAGTTTACCATTTGCGTTACCGTATGTTATTAACCACTTTACATAAAAAATTATCCTAATTTATCATATCTTTTTGAATCAAATTCTTCCATGATTCATACACTTCCATTCTTTTTTCTAGTTTGATGGGTTGTTGTCAAGTAAGTGAGAAAGATTGGTTCAAGCCGTTTATATGGAATAGTTAGATTCCCAATTTCAGCCTTAACTGCTAATCCTTCGTCTATGGAAGATATTGAAAGTTTTAAGTAGCAGTAACATAACTAGAATCTCTCTCTCTCTCTCTCTCATCATTCATGTATGTACATACATATACGTCCATATTGTGTCAGCATTTCTCTGAAGTTCTTTTTGTTTAATTATATGTTTCAAGGTTGGAAACTTTTTGTTTGGTTCATAATCATTTTAATTGTAGGAAAAAGTTCATATGGTAACTATACGAGATTAACACCACATGATACAAAATATGTGAGTTAAATGGCTTCATTGTTTGAAGTAATTATGTTGTTTTTCTATGTGCCAGTTATTTTTCCAAAAAATAGTCCGCCAATTTTTGCCTTTGTTATATTGTGGCTAACTCATGCTTATCACCCTCCCTGATTTTAGCTTTTGACGACATGAATTTAGATGTCTTCCTTTGCCTCTATTAGCGGTGTTGATTCGAGAGCAACTGAACATTCATTGTATATCATACCCAACAACACGAATCAGGTAGACAACTATTAGTTGTAATTTCTAATTTTCCTAATTTTTATATTGTTTTCAATCTTACATCTAATCGATTTTAAAGCTATAGGTTATCAGGAATCATGAGTCTTACATACATATTCTTTTATGATAGAGATACCTATGAGGAAGATGTCATCATCGCTTTTGGTTGATGTCATCACTAGTCACAGTAAAAAAGAAGCAACATTGGTTGTGTTGATGTTGCTGATCGACAGGGGTAGTGGGTTGGAGTGGCCATGGTGCAACGAGATTACAATTATCAGCCCTAAATCTTCTTATTTTTTTCGCCATATATATTAGTTTTCAAGGTAAATCTTTCAGTCTTAACTAAGAATATTGAAATAGGTGTGTCATTTGTTGTTTCTTTGCTACTTCTATATTAGACACCCTAAACTTTTTTGATGACTATGATTATTATAGCCAACTGCATTTGCTTATACTTGATAGGTGAATAGAATTACGTTTCAAACTTTTACATGTATCATATTAAAGACAATAAGAGATGATTTTTTTTTTGGATTTATAGTATGTTATATTTTTTGTTGTAAATCCTAGAACACTCAGCTAAGGTTCCAGTTTATAGTAATGAATAGGAAAAGACATGCATGCTTTCTTAAATGCTTTGTTTTATATTTTATTAAATTATATCAGGAAGAAGATGATGAAGGGGTTTTTGCTAATATGATGTTTTTCACGGGCTAAGGTCCAGTTTTGTCAAAAGGGTTCAAGACAATGAAGAATTCTTCTCTCAACACAATACATGAAGCAATAAGAAACGTAGTTGATTCATATGTTAACGAGGAATTCCTTTAGGTTTAGAAAGTTGAGTCCAAGGAAAGTTTTGGTATTTATTGATGGAATTTTTTTATTACTTCTTTTTGTTACATTTCCTTGTAATCTGAAAGAGGTCTTCAAGGAAACATGAACACATTGTACTTTCAAAATATCAACGTAGTTTTTTATATTACATAGGTAATCCTAATTGAATGAAAACACTTTGCTATGATCTCGTTAACTAGGATGGCTGCAACACACAAAACAAGTATCTCGATCTGAAAATAAAATAACTTTATGTTGATAAAATATTAGCGTAGTCGTCCCATTTGGCATTCGTTTTATTAAATATTTTTACCACCATTTTATCTGAATGCTTCTTTTATAAACACATGAAGTTAATGTTTTTATTTAAAATGAAACTCATATGGAAGACGAGGGGTACATCAACCTCCTCCCCACGGGAAGCGTTGGTTTTCCCCTAGTTTGTTTTAACTTATATAGTGCCATCTCAAAGCATAACGTTATAAGACCAGAACATAGCTAGAAAACAAGTGATAATCACTACAAAAAATGACCATTAGTGGCAGAAAAAATCGTCGTTAAAACCACATGCAGTTGACCAAATCTATTGTCTTTATAGAATGCATAAAACTCTCCCTTAAAATATTGTCCACCTTTATTTGAACAAAGAATTTTAATGTGTCATTGATGTTAATCCTTATATAATTTAGATGCATCAAAAGCTTGGTATGAAAGAGTGATTATAGAATGATATTGCTGATAACATATGATTCTATATGGTCACATCTTATATCAATTTACCACTAATTGATTATTTATTAGTATAATTTAATTATTAATAAATATATCAAAACTTGTATTTAATTGAAAAATATTATTTTTGGGAAATAATATTTTATCAACATATTGGGAAGTATTATTTCTAGGAAATAATTATAAAGAGAGCAAAACTAGCAATATATCATATGGTATGATTATTTAAGTTGTGTACAAAATTTTGGACACTTTAAGTAAGCAACTTAGTTTCTATCTAAACTAGCTATTTGAATAAAGTAAATGACATTTAATTATTGCACCATATGACCATCATGGTTGAAAATCATGAGGGACATGGTCTAGGATTGCGTTTTTTTTCTTTCTTTAATCAACACTCCGTACTTGTAAGGAGCATGCTTTCACTTTTTCTTTAATGCTTCCTCTTACATTTGTATAGGATATAATTAAATATATGGAGTATACGAGCAAGGTTCTTGCACTTTGTTTCCTCGCTTTTAGAGGTCCAAACCGTGAGTAAAAGGAGTTCCCAAGGGCTGCCAAAATTTCGAATTCAAGGCCCCCTCTTCCCTCTTCTTTCTTGAAAATGGTGTAAGATAAAAGACCATTACTTGCTTCACCTTCGAACATATATTTGGTATATATTTCTAAGGCTTATAAACAACTAATTTACAAGTGTTTACTGACAAATTTTGGTGGTGGTAAGCTTTCTTGGTGGATACATTATAGAGCTTAATTTAGAGCTTAAAGGCATCTTCATCAACTTCCTAATTGCCAAAAGGAACCAAAGTCTTCAAAGGTTGTTATGATTTCTTCTTCTTTGGTTATGTTTAATCTTTATAAGTTTTTCCAAAATGATACTTGGTGGGTATGAAATGGTTTTATTTTACTCAAACAAAATGCTTCCGTTGGTACTTACATCAATTTTTCATACTAAAATTGGTATATTTATGAATAAAATCCCAAAAATAAGCTCTCGTATTCTTCTAAAGTCTTAGTTGAAAGCACGTTTCTAATGACAAGCAAGTAGGAGGCACATGGAAAATGAAGAAGCTTAATAACTATAGCTTGATGTTGTACGAGGTTGCACTAGTTTTAGCAAGAAACTTTTAAACATGAATAAAAGCTATTCATAAACACAAACTATTCATGTTAATGGTAAAAATCATCTATGACTTGAGAAATGTGGAATCTATCATTGATGAGTTATATTGAAGGTTTCAAACAAATCCATTAAACTACCAAAATGCTATATCAGATCTTGAATCTGGTTACTGACTTAGGGTCATGAACATTGAGATGTAATCCATGTATAATAATCAAGTATGAGATTGGTTAATCTTACTCCTTATAGAAAGTCTAAAAGGAATAAGTAATTCTTTTAGAAATAATACATCCATGAATATCTATACACATTTAGTAATTCTCATACTCGTGTCGTTGAGTATGGTCCTTATCATATTCATGACATTAACTATAATCAAACTTTTTCACAAGTGGCTATGATTAGATCAACAAGGATATTATTTACTATAACTACATACTCTTAATATGATATATAGTAAATAGATTTCAAGAAAAACTATTTTTCTTAATAGACATCTACTTAAAGATATCTATATAGCTTAGCTAGGAGGTTTTCTTAATCCTATTTATCAGAACAAAATGTGCAAGGCTTAAGATCCACTTGTGGATGCAAAACAAATATCTCAAGGTTAGAATCCTAATTTTGATATACAAATACAAGGTTTACTTTTATATCAAAATGAAGAAAACATTTATGTTTACTAAGAACAAGTGGGAGCATAGTGATATTGCTAATCTTGTATGAATAAGACATATTTAATCATGAAAAATTACATTATGACCATGCCAAGTTTTTTTTCACCTTGACTCAGAATGTGTTTCTAAGATGAAAGACTTAGGAATGACAAGATACATTCTTAGAATGTAAAATCTATAGAGATAGATAAAGATGAATGCTAAAGTTTTAAAATGTTTAAGCAATATTGACAATATCTTGAAAGAGATCAAGATACAAGATTCCTTTAGAGGACTTTTGGCATTATCACATGGCACCATTTTAAGCTAACCTCAAAAGGACCTAACACATAGTTTTAAGCTAGATAAAATGATATATATTCTATTTGTTTGGCAAATGAATTTATCATTTATGCCATATTATGGACAAGACTTGATATATGATCATGTTATGAACATATCATAAGATACAAATTGGATACATGGGTAAGTCACTGGCGACTATAAGAACATTATAAAAGTATTTGAGAGGAATTAAGAGAATCTATATGAGATCATCAGTTTAGAAGAAAATAGTTATGTAAAGAACTACACAAGATACTAACTTCAAAACAAATATATATATATATATATATATATATATATATATATATATATATATATATATATATATATATATAAATTATAATTGGACTACGACTTCATTATTGAATGAAAAGTAGGTTTTGTAGGAATGAGGTCCAAGCAATAAATAGTTACACTAACCTCTAAATAAGAATAAAATATTACTTCAGAAGTTGAAATTAAATATGATTGGATGAACTAGATCGTTGAAAAACTAGGTCGAGTCCTTCTTTTCAAGGATAACTTAGAAATCTTTTGTGACTTGCAGAGTATACTTAATCAAGCTAACTGACTCTATGTCACATCAGAGCATTAATCATATTCGCCAAGATATTTAACTATACTTTGAGTACATTCACATGTGGAGATGATAGTATTCGAAGAAATCAAACAAATTGAGTTTAGTCGGACCCATTAATAAAGTCCTTCCATTTAAGCTAAGTACGAGTGGTCACACTTGAACTATAAGACTTCACTATTCTAGAAATGAGATTTTGATTTGAGTTTAGTATCTGAATATTGGAACATTAAGGCTACCTCTATTATATATTGTTTTGATATATTGGGATATGATCATCATATTGATACTTGTGTTCTATATTAACAACTTTAATCTATTAATAATCTTACTATTCTAAAAAGTTTATAGTTTGTTATAATTGTGAGAACAATTATGAAGTAAGACTAATATGAATTGGACTGGTTAACTCTCACCAAATGAAAGTAGGCAAATAGCTCTAACAAAGTTTCATAGGTATTTGTCAGAGAAGTGGTGCTGAACGAACCCGCATCAAGATCATCTCATAGATCGTAGTTACGAGTGATACTTTATTAAAATGTACTATCTTTGTATCTTTAACACCAGAGATAAATAGTGAAACTTAAGTGTAGAGAGTAGTGTGCTTATATATGATCAAATGTTGATCCGTAAACGGACAATTATAAAATCCATTTTATAATTATAAAATCCATTTTCAGGTATAATATAACTATGCAAGAAACTTATGTAGTCCACATGAGATTTGTTCCACTATTAGTGACGACACTTTTATATCTCGCCACTATTAGCATAGCTGATATTGACAATTATTCTTGTTAATACATGATTATTTAGAAAAAATCTAATTTTGAATATGTACTTGATATGTTGTCATTTAATATTTAGTATAAATATCAACACAAATTAGTTAGAACATTCGGTATGTACTTGATATGTTGATATGATGTCATTAAATTCCCACAATCGTTTAGAAAGAGCTTCAGATCTATGTACAATCAAGAAGATCTTTTTGAACGTTTCAAACACAATTCGCTAAAACGTGTCTAATAGCAAAAACTGACTTCCCGTTGCTAAAGAATCCCATTATATAAAACGCATGGTCAATTTTTTATTAATATTTTTAATAAATGATTTATGGTAATATATGACTCTTTTTTAGTCATTATTATGATTAACCCTTATCTTTAACTAAAGGCAAACTTTATAGCAATACATATAAATGGCTAAACGGTAATACCATTGGCACACCGCAGTTGAATGTAGAGCAGGCGACAACCAAATTAACCTTTTAAGTTTTAACCATGCCTGCCAGCTATTCGGTTAAATGCCACAATGTGAATTTAGATATCTAGTGTCACTTTAGGTCTTCTTTTACCTGACTCAACTGCAACTTGCTTAAGGAATTGAGTTGAAGAAAACAGTAAAAGCATTAAAAGGAAATAGGTTTGAAAATTTTTGAGATAATTCGATAGAATAAAATCGATATTTGATTCCTTAACACTTTTTCTTTGAAAAAAAGAGAGAAAATTAATTATGTGTTATTGTACAAAATATATATTGATTTGTATTTTTTTAAATAACCAAAAATTTCTGACTTATTACGGATTCGTCATTTACTATAAAAATTAATTTTATGTAGTTACTATAAAAAATATTAAAAAAGAAAAAATATATATACCATATTGTTTTTTTCTCAATTGCGAAATTGTTCTTCATATACTGTAAAATTTTCTTCTTGTACTTCTAATTTCTTTCTTGTTCTTCATATACTATAAAATTTTCCTCATGTATTTCTAATTTGTTTCTTCACATAATAAAAAATTACTCATTTTTTTTACAATATATATATATTATCATTTTTTGTGGAAATCTCTAAAAATTATTTTTGCAGTAAACAAATTTTATTGTGTGAAAATGAAATGTTAGGTTTTAGATAAATTTTCAAAAATAAATTTTGATAAAAAACACAAAAATATTTAAACAGATTTTTCAGCCTATAATTATTCCGCCACCAGGTAAGTGCAAAAACTAAAAAATTATGACCGTTAAATTTTATAATTTATAACCTTGATAAATGACTACTTAAAAAATCGTAGTTGTTCAAACCTATGCATCTCAAAAAGTTTGGATACAACTATAAAGAGGTTCGATGAACACATTAGAGGTCCCAAATCTTTATTAAAATTAATAGGTATATTGCTCAATAAGACTTGGCAAACTCCTTCAACGAGAGATTCAAGTTCAAATTATGCATAGGGCTTCAATCATAATTACCCGTGATAAATGTGAATCTTGCAAAGCTTCACAAAGTCATGAACCTTCGGAGGAACCTAATTTAAATGAGAATACTCGGTTTTGCATAATTTAATTATGTGTTAAACCAGAAAAAAAATGATTACATGTGTTTACGACTTTACATTTAGGACTTTGGCGACTACATTGACTTTTAAAGCTGACATCGACTTGCTTTTTCTAGGAGACTCTCTGGCTCCTTGGGGGGGGGGGGGGGGGATACCAAGGGGTCGATTTTCACTGTTGGTTCGATTGATGTATTTTCGTCAGGATTGAATTGGATATGTATATAGTGTATCAAGTTACCGTTAGTGATGTCAGCAGGGTTTGGCTAAAACAACATATATACGATTTCATTTTGTATGATAGCTGCTTATGTAAAGAAACAAATAAATAAGAATGAATGGGAATGATGATTCAGAAGGACATAACAAGACGTTGGGAAAAGGTGATGTGATGGTGGACGATATGAAAGCAAAGTGAATGAACCCAAATTTTACAGCTCTTGGTAAAGTTTTGGTTTACTACTATATCATGACCTTTTCATTGAATTTAGAACCTAAATATATGTAGAACATTTGTGTGAATGATGGCAAATTTGTAGATGTGTACATTTCCAAAAATTATCCAAAGTTGGCAAGATATTTGTGTTTTTTCGATTCTTAAACGTTCAAGATGAAGTAGAATTGGAGAAGAAGTTATTTGGTATTTCGATTGAAAACTATCATGACTTTTTTTCTATTGCTTGATTTTTTAGAAATGATAAAAAAAAATATGGTGAAAGAAAAACAAGTGATCATGAATATGAATATAACTGATGGGATGGAAAACATGGAAGGTGTCATGAGCTCCATTGCAAGTCTTGTAACGCGGAAGGATGTTAAGATGGGTGTGGTTGCTCAACCAAAAAATGGTCTTACGAGAATCTTGTTCGATACAAAAGACCTTCTATTCATTCAAAATTATGCTTTTTATGGATTTAGGAGAGGCAGTGGATGTTTAAGCTATAGGAAATCGACCTAAAATTTTAAGCATGAAGGCTTTATTAATATGGAAATAAACTACATTGGTAGGGGTGTGGGTATGACTTGAACTTTAATCAAGAAGCGCATGCCTTAAATTCAAACAAAATGATAGAACAAAAACGACTTTCATGGTGAATAGGGAATTAATTAAAAGATTTGTGATAAATGGGAGCTTACTGTGTCAAGATTAAAGGTTTGTTGTTATGTGCATAGATGACTAGTGCTTTCAAGAGAGTGGAAATTGAATGGGTTATATTTTTCTTTCAAGATGAAGAGGATGTAGAGAAAGATGTGAATATCGCAGGTGGTAACGTATTTATAAAAACTATGATATCCTTGATAATACTTGATAAAATGATGTTGATTGTTGACGATGTGTTATATGAAGTACATGTTTGAGAAATTTTTAGGTGGGTATGCATTGTCGTGAGTCATCAAAATGATTATCTATGTAGTTATGGGTGTCAAGATAAGCATGAAGTAGGTTATGATGGATAACATGAAGAGAGTGTATATTTAGATTAAGGAGAAGAAGAAAGTATTCATGAATTTATTATAGATACCTTCAAGATTCGGCTGACACGTGATGAAAATATCAACATTGATTATTTTATATAAAACCCTGATAAAGATAATATTAATTAGGTTATTGTACCTGGTTTGAATAAATGGATTGATGCTATGGAATTCAAGATAGAAATAGACTCTAGTGAAGAGGTGGTGGAGAAAGACATGCAAACGAATAACTTCAAGTTAAAACATAAAACCAATGATGCCAATATGAGGGTGGTACAGGAAGGAGCTATGTGCAACAAGGGGAATGAAGGAGGGGGTATCATAAGGTATCGGTTGGAAATAGTGTTCAATCTCGTTAAGTAGTGGGTAATATTTCTAAACAATAACATAGTCCTTTTGGGTTGGCCTCATGACACAATTAGCAATAAGGAATTGGAGAAAATAAGTTGTTAATTTATTAAGTAGTTAATATATTTATTTGAAATTATTTTGGTAATTAATTAAATAGTTTTAATTAATTAAAAGGGTAGAAGTTTAATTAAATCATTGAGATTAATTGGAATATTTTAGAACCCTCCAGAAAGAATGATAGGGACGATTTTATCCTAAAGGATTACGATAAGATAGGTTCTGAAAAGGTATACGAATTATCCTTAGGAATCTGAATAGTTTAAGGATTTTCCAGTAGCCTATAAATAGGATGTTTAGGAATAAATCCAAGGGATTTCCTAAGACTCTAATTGTTTTCTCCCCTCTCTCTCTCTCTCTCTCTCTCTCTCTCTCTCTCTCTCTTTCTTTCTTCTCTATAAGTCACAATTTATATTGCCTCTCTTGGGATATAGAAATCTCAATTTAACCCTCACTAGGGTTTTCCTTGTTTGCTTCTTGGAGTTTTGGATCTAACTACATTTGAGAGATAATACTTTGGGTCGCTCAACCATTGCAAAGTTTATCAATCACAAGGTCTCAGTCGAATTTAAGAGGTAAGTATTATATCCTTCTTTTAGTTTGATTTTAAAGTATATTGCTAAAACCAGTAAAAATTATATCTTAGGGTGCACATAAACTTAGGTAAATTATTAATGGTTTCCGCTACCTAGTTAATGTGCATTTGATGCTTAGAAAACCCAAGAGTGGTATCAAAGTTTAACACCCAGGGTTCCACACAAAAATACACCATAACTTTTTCATTTTTAAAGTATTAAACACTAGATGTAGTAATACATATTAAACAAGAAATTTAAAAAGTTATTAAACATAACAAAAGAAAGCCCACATATTATATTGGGTTGTTATATATTTTACTATACAAGCGAACTTCTATCACTTTCGTTCTTCTTAAAAGACTTTACTTTAGTAATACCTTTAGTTCCTGAAAACACATCAATGATATACATCATAAGCTAAATGTTAGCGAGTGAAACAAATTTTGTATAAGTTGTATTAAATTTACAAAAATATCAATTATTAAACATAACTTTTCGTATATTCCAAGTATGGTAGTTCATGACCCTTAGAAAATCTGCGCCAACCAAGATTTTAAGATGGTTGTGTATTCAAGGTAACAAGATTCCAATGAAGAGAAGATTTTTTAGATTGAAGATGATTGGATGAGCTAGTCACTAGTACTGTTTACTTTGTTAGTACTTTACCTTATTTTTTGTAACACCTATAGGAGACAAGGCCAGTCACAACAACGTGTTAGGTGGTTGATTTGAAGTTTACTTTGATGGGTTATGAGCATAACAACATTCCTCTGGTGTACATGCAACCATAATTGCTTTGATCTAGGTTTTCTACTATGAACACAACAACATTGAATACCAAAGCAATGATCCTATGAACTAGCGTATAACAATCAAATTGACATATAAACTAGGGTTTAGATCTTACCTTTCTTGTTATGTAGTAATAACAAGATTTCCTTAAATATCCTTGACATTTGAAAGCTTAGTGCCTCAAATGTTGCACCTCTAATGGAGCCACAAACACCACTAGCAACAAGATGACATACGAGATAGGAGGAAATCGACTAGGGCAACACCAGGAAGCATTAGGCCGAAATCCTTATGTTAGGGGGTCTATTTATACTTGTGGCTGCTAGGGTTTTTAGGTGGAAACCCTAATATGACTGCTTAAGCCTTAAGAGCCCATGGACTCTTTCTAGAATATCCCTTGGACGAATTCCTTATGAGCTTCCCATAGAATTCGTCCAACCTATATTCCAACGTGATCCATCAACCCAATTGCAATTATCTTATAATTACAGTTCCAGTCCCCTAAGTTTAATTAATCTCTTTTGACCACAAAATTAATTCTAAATTAATTCTTGATCAATATTAATTAAAAAATATGATTTCTCCTTTAATGTATTATTCCTATAATATATTAAAAAATCATAATTAATCCTCTTTCTCCATAATTCATCCTATCAGTTGCTATGGTGAAGGCAACCCAAAAGGACCATGCTCTTAATTGGTTCAAGTACATACCAAAATAGTTATGGGCTTAGACACCTAATCCAACATACTTTTAGTACATTTGTCACCCATTGTGATTGGTTCTAGGTTAGTATAAATACGACTGTCACCCAATGTCATTCATAACCTTTTTACACCCTTTGAATCATCAATCAAAGAATCATTTCGTCAAATCATTTCATTCTCTTTGTTCTTAAGTTCTTATTACTCTTCATATTCTTATAATATATTATCCTAGTTGAATACTTTGTTGTTTGGTCTCTCCAAGGCTTGACTAGCTCTATCCAGACTTAACTTGAATATATTATTTGTCTCTATTGTTGTGCTTATATCAAGGTTTAAGTTATTAAACCTTATCCTAGAGATATCATCATATATCTCCTGCTCTCACAATTGGTATCATACGCAAAGTGGTTGTTGTCCGAACTCCACTCGAATATAGTCGGAAGCTCATCAATTGCCCCAGAAAAGGATTGGGTAACATCAAGTCCTGTCTTTAGAGTAATGGATCTCTAAAGAGTTTGAAGCTCTATAACCTCTCTGATGAATTGCAATCTCATGAGTCTAATGTTGCTCAAACCTTAAGAGAACTCTCTGGAGGTCCTCTTGCTCTTTCCAAGTCAGTAAAACCACCGTTTCGACCCTTATGGTTTCCGACTCTTTCAAAGTTGTTCCACCTGTGTCACCTCCGGTGTTTGAAGCAAACTTTGACCCTGAGGGTACAGACACCGAACTTTATTTCCAGAAAAGAGTTCGCTTTGTTTTCTATGAAATATAGGAGACCATATCATAACAACAAAAAACCACCTCAAAATATATTTCAAACCTCATACCAATCTCCTCACGAAACCAACCCTCACCTTATCATAAACCTGCTGAAAATCCACCATTTTATTGACAACCCCTTCCGAATCTAGCTTCAGAACCACAAACAAATTCCTCATCGGTTAAACTCAAAATCACTTGTCACAAATTTGGTCTCGAAAACCACTATGTAAGAGACTGATAAGCTGAAGAACCTCGTAAACCAAAAGTGAAGGATTCTGCTTACTTCGCGTGTCGTGCACAAGAGTTGGTGGAAAGTGAGAAAATGTTTTTTACAACTATTTCTTAGAATGTGGATGGTTTCTAGTCATCTGGAGATGATAAAGGAGAAAAATCTATGAAAAACATGTGTCTCATGGCAAGGAACAATATTGAGTGTGATGAAGGGGATTGGTCATCAGGTTCAGAAGATAAAGGTGAAGATGCTGAGCCAAACTATTTCTACATGGAAAAAAATGAGCCACCAGGCAGAAACATCATTCAATAGGTAAAGTCCATGATCTCTGAAAATAAATTTGACTTATCTGTTTGTGAAACTTATCTAATTATAATCGAATCAGATATGATAATTATCCTAAAAGCCTTTGAGTCCACCATAGATGACAGTGAGAAGCTGAACAGTGAGTTGACCAGATTCAGATTATGTTTTGAAGAACACAAGCTTAAGATATAATCCTTAGAAAGAGAACTTGAAATAGCTAAGGATGAATGTGTTATCTTAAGTGACAAATGTGCTATTTTTGTTAGTGAAAGATATCTTTTGGTTAATGATAACATGCATATTAATGCTAAGATTGATAAACTACACAACTTTATTGACATTCGTGAGTCACATGAAAGGATGAATCATATTTTTCTTCATCCATGGTCAAAAGATCCTGGTCTTAGAAGCAAGTTTCCAAAGCTAGTTGTTACTCCTTTGAAGGAACTTCAAAACCTGACTCATATGGGTAACATTTAGAACCACACATATTTAGATACTCATGTTTCTCCATTGTTTTCCCTTAAAGAACCAACATGATCATATACATACTTGATTCTCGAATTCAAACCTATCTCTATCACATATCTTGATTCCAAACAACTTCCGCCTATGATATCCTTGGACCTGAATAAATCTCAAGGAACTCCCCGTGGCATACGAGGAACTGGAGTTTGTCTTTCGAACTCAAGTCCACCAAGTAATTATGTCATTAAGGAAATCATCCTTGAGATGTCTGCACATGACTCTGACAAACCAAGCGAAAATGATGGTTCATTTTGGGCCTCTCTAGGTAGTGATGTTGATGAATAAATCATTTGTGATGATGACTCATTTTCTAATTCATCTATTCCGAGACACAAAGTTGTTTCCGAGTCTACATTAGTTCCGATAAAACCATGTTTCAAAAACCCATGTATCGCACACTCTTTCAATTCACTATCTGACTTCAAGAAGAAACCATGGTTGAACAAGAAGGATATTTTTCATCCGAGGGTAGAAGCTAGAAAAGCATTAGAAAAGAGATTAGTTTAGACAATGTTCTAGGTTTCTTGAAAAGTCCAACAAGAGAGTGTCACAAAGAAGATACAATATGGTATATTGATAGTGGTTGTTGTTGGGTTTTTAGCATTCTAACACTCCTATGGTGTACATGCAACCCTATAAACCTTGGATCTATGTTTTCTCTATTATACATGCAAATATTAAATATTCCAAGGTTTCATCCTAACTAGCATATTATGAAGCACCTATACTACAAAGTTCTAGTTAGATGACATACCTTTTGATGTGGCTTGATGTCTTCAAGCTTTAAGAGCTTAGCCCCAATAGTGTGGAAGCCTCAAGTGGAATCAATAATCACCAAAACACCTTGGAAGAAGTTGAGAATATGGATACTTGACTCACATTTATTAAATCGGTTGTTGCCCTCTTTAGTGTATCCACACTAGCCACTAGCCTAATTTCATGAACCATAAGACCATTTATACAGTGTGGAGGATTAGGGTTAAACCCTAATACCGATGACCTTTAATTTCCTAGGATCCATGGGTTAAAGCTCCATGGACTATCCATGAAGACTTAGCCCAACCTAAATGAACTTGGCCCATTACACATATATATCTAAGAGTCCATATTTAATTAGTTCCTTCTGATCTCTTAATTAATTCTTGATCAATACTAATTAAATAATATGATATATTAATATATTAGAACTTATAATATACTAATATAAATAAAAAATATACTATTCTCAAAAGACTATCCATATAAATTGTGCCGGTGAAGTGCAACCCAAATGGACCATGCCGGGTCGGGTCAAGTACATACCAAATATAGTTATGGACTTAGACATTAATCCAACAGTCTCCCACTTAGATAAGTCTAAAACTATTATTGAGTATGACTTCAAAAACCAACTGGCAATCGTAGCTCTTAAAGCCGCTGTCGAACATTGATCTAGTCAACGAACTCTGCCCTTTGTCAATGACTTGTCCATTAGATAAGGGATCATATATTCCTACATTCTAGACATCATATGGACTGAGACATGGATTATAATCATTCTCTCTATCCATTTGTTGTTTCCCAATTTCCGATTTATGATGACTGACTAATTGAACAAATCAAATCAGTCTAGGCTTGGCCAATCACTTAGGGGTGTCATCACTAAATCATCGAGGGGACCACAAATATCACTTTTATCCCGAAGGTAAAAGGAATGGATAAACTTCGACTTATATGGCTTGTTCTACTACTTGTTGAATCATACACTAAGGCACGTTTTATAACATCGACTTACCAATGCGGTTTCGTGCAATCAATGTACAACCAACTCATAGTAACAACTCATATCTCTAGGTTTGAAGAATATAAGATATTATCGTCTCATGATCACTCATGATAAAATACATGAAGTGATTCAAATGAGCGCGGGTTGAATCCAAAACTCAGAACTTATGAGCACTCATGAGTGTTGTAGCACAACTTTGTCCACCAACTTGGACGTCTACAAGCCAACCCATGACAGTCTTGATTCATATCTACTTCCAACATATGAATGATTGTGGATGGTTTGAATAACTTAGTCATTCTGGAAGAATAACCTAGTTATTATGGAAGTCAAAACATGCAAAGTGAAACACAAGAATAAATGAATCTAATATGGTATCAAAACCTATTAATATAAATAAAACACTTTCTATTGATCACCATATTGATTACTCATTATTCGTTGTTTCGGTTTTATCAACTTTATACTTGAATTAAAACACTAGGTCCCCCATGCTCCAAGCATGTACACTATGTTTTCTAAACAATAGCTTTGCCATACACCAAGTATGAACTCTATGTTTGTCTATGATCCTTTTCTTTGTGAACTAGATCAATTGAACATAATTTCAATGATTCTCTTTTCACACTCCCAAATCCTTGTCTTAAATGTAAGAATTTCAAATTCCTATCAATTATCGAAATTTGTTTTGATTTTAAACTTATATGCATTGTTCCTCTTGTAATGATTATGCATAAAGCCACAAAGGTTTGACAAAAATCATTATAGAGTATCCCAATGGAGATCAATTCCATGGAAATGATGTCTCAGATTCAAAGCGCATTGCTTTGAACATGCTTCTTGCATTAAGTTTCTTTAACCTTACACAAATTGCTTCCACCTATGAAGACAGCTCTATATTCCCATTTTGACTACCACTTCTGAACAAGAGTTGCCTCTTTTCAGACTATGTCAATATGAAGACAACTCTATATTCCCATTTTGGTAAACCTTAGATTGTCCTCGACAATTGCTTAATCACTTTAGTCATATCCAATTCTAGACATTTTCCCCCTTAATGCCCCAAGGCATTTGGAAAATTCAGAAAGGATAAATATTATAGCACATGTAATCGGTCTTGTACCTAAAGTAAATGGGACACAATTCATGATGTTTCACATAAAGACATGGTTCTAGACCAGTCTTTTGCCATAATAATTTTTTTGTTTGCCATATTCTCAAAATTTGACTATGAAAAGGGATGCCGTAATCATAATTGAATTTTGATAACGCAATATATAGAATTTTCTTAAGTTAAACCAATCCAACATGAAATTCATATATATATATATATTCTTGGTTAAAGGTGATTAAAATCTCAATATATGCTCTTTAGAATGATTATAAACTCAATCTAAGCTTTTTAGAATTGAAATGAAGTATAATTTCTTCTCCCTTAATTATAGCAAAACAACTTTTTCAACCCCTGCAACCTCATGAATTGAAACTTTTGTTTTTTTATAATTAACATTGCTAACTTGCAATACTTATCATAATTATCATGCTCCCACTAACATGATGATTATTAGCATAACACTTATGCTCCCACTAGCTTTAGCATGTATCCAGAAAACAGTTGGACCTCTGAAGTCAATACTTTATTGACTTCTTACCAAAGTTCAAATTTCTGATACTAGATTGCTTTGATAAGACTTTATGAAAATCATACACCTTATATTAGATAGGTTATAGGTGTGTCTAAACAGTTTCAGAACTATGAAAAGGGATGTCATAATCATAGTCTCAATTGTTTATACTTTTTGCCATTTCTCATAAGTCAACGTTAGTGTGCCTATCACACCCCAAAACCGGAACGGCGGAAACATTCTGGGGTGGATGACATCATGTCAAGTATCACAACACATGCATTATAGTAATCAAAGTACAACAAAACATTTAATTAATAGTAATAGTTTACATGATTTACATTACAAGGTATCAAAGTAATACAAGTAATAGAATAAATACAGCGTGGTACTAAGCTATCTTCATCAACAGCTCCTGGGATGTACCTGTCTAATGCTAACCTGAGAATACAAGTTATTTGAAAAGCGAGTATCAGCATTTTTACAAATGCTGGTGAGTTCATAAGCATTTAGTGACATTTTATTCAAATAACCTTATAATGTAGTAGTTTAAGAGATTACAGTGTACTAGAGTTCTTTCCAGAAAATCCTATATTTTCTTTAATAAAAGCAGCCTTCTACCGAGACTGGACAGAGTTATGTGGTAAAAAGTAGTTTTCCCTTAATCGCTATCATTATCAAAATACTAAATTTGATTATTAAAGAAAGCAAGAGAAGTCAGGGAAATACATATGCCTCAGCAGTGAGGACTGCTGACTAAGGCAAAGGAATCATAGACTCCAGGAGAGTATCGAACGAACGACACGCCTGGTTCAGTCTAACAAAAGGAGACACAGACCCCAGAAGGTACCAATGAAGGGTACAGCTGGTAAGGTCTAAAACAGTGAATACAGACCGCATGCAGTATCAAATGAATGGTACATCTTGCAAGGTCAAAATAGAGAATACAGACCGCAAACAGTATCAAATGAAAGATACATCTTGCAAGGTCAAAACAGTGTGACTCTGAAAATGAGTTACCAACATACAGTGTAAATTGCCGGTGAAATACCGTTACCTTAAGGCCATGAGTTATAAGGCAACCTGGGATACTCGTAACCATACTAACCGACACTAGAGTACCAGACGCCCTACAAGCATCTATAAAATATGACATTTGTCACCCCTTGGCTTGGTGGGCCGTGGACTGTAGCTAGCAGTCAGGGTGCGGGGGTGTCAATCCCGTATAGATCTATACACACAATTTGTGCTCTCTCTACAGGAGACTCTGGTTACCAACTAGACGACGGAGAAGGCCGTTTCCCGAAGATGCATCCCAATTAGTGGGTAGTGGGTTTCATATGTAAGTGTTGAACTAGAGGTAGAGACTCTTAACTAAACTGACTAATGTAAACCTATATGTCTCTGCTTGTGTACATAATATATAATTAATGATCAAACGACCTTCGGATGGACATCCGATCCCACCAGACCACATCTCAATGAAGAAAAGGAAATAGGGCGGACAAGCCTTCCTAAGTCCTTCGATCATTATTTATATGCATCTATACAAGCACAGACATACATCTAACTATGCTTGAGTGTGTATCAAGTGGAATCATATCGTGAAGCATAAGTGTACAGTGTGGAATAAGCGAATCGTGAAGTATAAGTGTATCATGAAGTAGAAGCGACAACAAGTGAAGTAGGAGCGTATCGAGTATAAGTGAAGTAGAAGCGATATCAAGTATAAGTGAAGTAGAAGCGTATCACTAAGTAAGAGTGTGAACAACTATAAGCGTCCGGCAGGTATAAGTGTATCATGAAGTAGACACGTTATCAAGTATAAGTGTATCACGCAGTGGAAACGTTATCAAGTATAAGTGTATCACGAAGTGGAAGCGTTATCAAGTATAAGTGTATCACGAAGTGGAAACGTTATCAAGTATAAGTGTATCACGAAGTGGAAGCGTTATCAAGTATAAGTGTATCACGAAGTGGAAACGTTATCAAGTATAAGTGTATCACGAAGTGGAAGTGTTATCAAGTATAAGTGTATCACGAAATGGAAGTGTTATCTAAACAGAAATAACGTAGTGGTATCTTAACCAAGTAGAAGTATAAAAACATAGACGTAAACTTTGGAAAACCTTTATATATTAAGAAAATCACGACTTGGTATTCCTTTGTGAAATAAGTTTGATTTAAAACCTTTAGAAATTCCTTGGAAACCTTTCATAAATCAGTTTGAAATGAAACTTTGAATAAACAGTATAAGTAAGAATTTTGAACAAGTGAAAACATTTCAAAAAACCATTTATAGTCATCCTACTCGGTAAAACAATTTACAGTGTGGTAAATCCTTGTGCATGCGGGTTATCAATCACATATGATTGGTATGATAACTGGCATGTTTAACTTGTATTTCCCCCCTATAAAACGTATAAAAACATTTAAAAGGTTCATTCAGGGGTATGAACTCACCTGGTGTAAGTGGATCCGACGAAGGCGCCGGTTGGGTGCTCGGTGTCAAGTAAGCACTTGGACACACTTAGAGACCTATTTAACATATGATAACATATGTTCACATACAATTAGTATATTATATACCAATTAAACAAGTATACGCACTCTAAGGAGCGGAAAACACTTTGGTTAAGTGTTTGGGGTGTCCCGGGTAACATCTAAGGGTGTGTATGGATTAGGAATGGAGTTTACTCTCCAAGAGTAAACTCCCTACACTTAGTTTACGGCCCAAGGACAACTCCCCATGAGTTTACGACTGTAAACTCATGGTGAGTGGTTTCTAGGGTGTTTTAAGGCTTCAACTTGCTTGCGGAATTATTCTAGGTCCAAATCTAAATGGTATGAATGAGTTTAGGGCTTTTAAAGGCATCATGAGGGAGTTTACGGCCCATGAACCATCCCTAAGGGAGTTCACGAACGTGAAATCCTATGCCATGAGTTAAGTGAAGTTTTAAGCCCTTAATACCTTCCTAGCATTTTATAGCAATAGTCTAAGGTCATTTGGGGAACAAAAACCAACATTTTGGCACGTTTGAGGGTGTTTACGGCCTTGACACATGTCTCAGCCGTAAACTCCTTTTATCCCCCTAAATCCTTGTGTTTAAATGATCTAAACCCGAAATAGCAAGCCCCTAATTCATGTATTAAGCCTAAGGGTGGTTTGGGAGTGTGTTTGGGACATTTTGACAAGGTTTAGAGGTGTTTACGGCCTAAGCATGTGCTTGGGCCGTAAACTCTCTTTTATGCCCAATTTTGATTGTTTTAAATGTGCAAACACTCCTAGGCTAATTCCTCAATTTATTTCCAAGCGTTTAGGGACAAGTTTGGGTCTTTTTGGCCATATATAAGGTGTTTACGGCCTAAGGAGGATCTTAGGCCGTGAACTCCTTTTCAACAGCTTAAATGGTCGAATTTTAAGCTATAATCACGAGTCTTAATGTTTAGAACAAGATAGGGTAAGTGGACTTACGATTTGGAAGCGTTTGGTTGCGGATTCGGGTCGAAAACGAGTCTAGATAGAGAGTATAGAGAGAGAGGGTGAAAAAGGCTCAATTGAGGTTTACTCCCCCTTATATATGGGTGGGAGTTAGAGCTCAGTGATATTCTACCCGATACTGCCGTTATACGGGGCTTTTGGTCGCACCCGATTTAGTGGTCGTAATAATAAAAACTAACATTTTCCAAATAAATGGAATATAAAGTAAGCGTCTTTATTTCTTTTATCACGACTTTAACGGCACATTGAATAAATAAATATAACATTTATTTACTTGACATCCTCTAATTAACGGAACTTTTATAAACTAGAATATTCCGTTAACGGTAACGGGGAAATGTAACGGAACAACTTGGGTTGTCACAGTGCCGGTTAACCATGCACGCTCCACTAACGACTTTGAGAACTGTAAAAATCACAATTGCTATCTACTTAAAATATACTTAGTGAAGGAATTTCCTCAACATCATTTTCATGAATCGGAGAGAAACCTTATGACACTTAGATTTTATGGTGTATGTGTTCTTATCCACATGAATTTGTCAAACCATAATCACAAGACTAGGTTAGTGACAAATCCTAACTCATATGGACTGAACTTGTGCAATGTTAACTTCTTGCCACCTAGCAGCTCAAG
Source organism: Lactuca serriola (assembly GCF_051521515.1). NCBI lineage: Eukaryota > Viridiplantae > Streptophyta > Magnoliopsida > Asterales > Asteraceae > Lactuca > Lactuca serriola. The sequence continues at coordinate 56,810,312 of NC_136415.1, forward strand.
GGCCTGCCATTGCTTCCAAGTAGTTATGCAAACAATTGGGAACATGTAGAACTCAAATGTATAGCCTACTTAACTGGAAGGGGCATAGAAATGTCAACACGATAGGTTATAAACCTCTAGTTGTGTGCTAGTGATGAAATATAGGTTTTATTCTTGATTACTTCTTGAAACCCTTTCAATATCTTTTAGACTCCCACTGTCTCCTTGACCTATAAGACTTTCTTGCCAAATATTCAAGAGATAGTGTGGATTCTAATCAAGACAGACACTTAACACAATTAGCCTTAGTCGGTCTTTGTTTTATCCAAAACATTACAACTTACTAATTTCAAATATACAAGAGTAGACATTTGACAAGTGTTTTAAACCTTCTTTAAGACATGTCACTCGAGTTACAATCTTAGAGTATAACTCTAAGAATTGTTTTTGGAACGATTTATGAATCATCCTCTTGATTTAACCACTTCAACATTTCATAACTCCTCTTCTTAACTATCAGAATGCACTTAGAGGATGAATTGTGATAAGGTCTCAAAATCATTAAGATGATCTTAATACATGATACTAAAGTACTCTCCCATCTTTTCAAATTTGAGAAACCTTTTTTCCTTCTGTCTAATTTGATTCTTCTTATTCGTTCTGTCATACATTGAAACTTTTCCAATGTCTCAGAATTATACTTATGCTTGTAAGTATAATCATATTTACTAAACCTTAGTAAATCATGACAAAAAGTTTTATCCATCTTTTTTGGTGGACTTTGACAATTGCACAAGAAAGTGTACTTGATCCCCTACTCCTTCTCTTGAGTCACATATACATGTGAACACGGAACTAGTCTTAATTTTCCAAAGTTGAAAATTCTCATACATCACACTAAACACCTTGTATGATTCCAAGTTTCGGTCCAATTGAAACTTGGGTGATGAGAATCTTTCCTTATTTGGTAAATTTAGACACTACCACAAATGATAGAATCAAATTCATATTTCCAATATTGCTATAAACATACAAACATCAAGTTTTCATGAATGCCATTGTAAGGAGATAAAAATAAAGTAAAACAAACTTTTATGTATTTTAAAGTGCGGAATTTTTTTTTCCTTACAATGCAACTTGAAATGAAAACTATGTTATTACATGTTTCCTAGCAATCTATCATAACTCCTAAGTAACAGCTCAAAATTCTGATGTGATGGAAACCCATCTTCGTGATCAGAATCATCATATACTTCCTTTAAGCTTTCTCTCTTTTCTTTAATTCTTATAATATCACCATGTGACTCAGTCACATTATGTAATAAGAATCTCCGAATAGGAGCTTAACAGAGTTAGACAATGGACTTTACGTGAAGTAGAGTCAAACTTATTGACTTTAAGATCCTTAGGTAAATTTGGCTGCTTCGCAATCAATGCCCCTTCCTTTGGAAATTTAACATACGGACCCTTTGGTAATGGTACATGGGACTATCACAGACTTAGCTTTTCTCTTTACCATTTGGTCAATCGAGTTGACTATGGCCGATCCCTTTCCATTGGGAAGAGAATGCTTTTTCTGGATTTCCAATGTCACCGTTGTCAATGTCCATAAAGTTTTGGAAAGTCGATCTTCTAATAAAATTTGCTTTACTAGCCTTCCAAAATCATTGCTGATTCAGCAGCACTAAGAAAATAGATAAGATCATTACAGGTCTTGTCATAGTCTGTTTCATAGGAGTCCCAAAGGAACTCACTATGTGACTTAGAAAGTGATTGAACCACCAACTTTCTCAAGACTTTGACACCCAACTCTCCCAACTTGTCAATATGTGACTTCATCTCCAAGATGTGATCACACCTAGACCTTGCCTGCCAATAGGGCTTAAGTGACCTTGAACTTGTGGGTTAGGGAGAATAATTGGAGGAGGTGCAGAAAGTGAAGTTCCAAGAGATTTGGGAGGATCATAGATGTCTGAACTAGACATCTTTTGGGAGATATTCAAGATAGTTGATTTAAAGTCCTTAATATAACACCCAATATGAAATATTAAGGCTAGGACCCAACACAATATTTTATAACTTGGAAGAGGGATGCCGTAATCCAAGCTATATAATATTTGAAGGTAGGCGAATGACGATTCACCAATTTCCACCATGAAAAACGAAAAAAATTATTAGGTTTTTTAATTGGATTTGAAACTCCTAGATCTTTTGAGATTCATTGAACTTTTCAATGGCATGTTTCAATGTCGAGTGTGCCCTTCAGGTTTTGTGACTGTGATGCTGAGGATCACAAAACAAGGTGTAAATAAGTAACCATGCAAATTACTTGGTACCCTTAAGTGTTTACCCCTCAATCGATGTGTCGGTTAACCACACACGCTCCACCGATACTATGATAAACATTAAGTTACCCTTTGCCTACCTTGTTAAATACGATTTAAGTTGCCGGCTAACCACACACGCTCCACTAACCGACTTAAACAAAGTGCAAAGTGTAATTTCATGGGTTAGCACCAAATTCACATTTTCCTAAGTAACTAAGATTGGGTATTAATAAGAGTTTAGTTACTTAGTATTTATCATTAATACTTTTAATAAAGGGAGAATTATAGTCCTTGTCCTACCCGTTCGGCTAACGACCCTCCACCAGTCAAGGAAACGGTGGGTGAGAGTGGACACCCATTAAACTGCCATTTTATAGGCAGTAACCTTATACCCCCCCTTATAGACCGGCTTCGTGAATGATGCCTACTAATGGTAAGACGACTTGCTCTTATACATATATATAAATATTATTAACTTATAATATTATAAAGTATAAGGGTTGAATTTTAACTTTTAAAATTCTAAGGGCTAAACTTGGAACTAAAGTATTCATGGGAAAACTTTACAAATTCCAAAACTTGAGGGCAAGTTTTGAAACTATTCAAAACTCTTGGATTTTCATAACTTATGAGTTTAATTAAGACTTTAAAACTTTTAATGAAGAGACACTTGGACATCCATAACTTGAGGACAAGTTATGGAGCCATAAAAACCATTTATAAGAAAAGACTCTTCCTTTTTTGTAACCTAAGACATTTTTATGAGTTTTAAGATTCATAAATGTGATTTTTCATATAACTTGAGGACAAGTTACAAAAACACATTTTATGAACAACTTTTAGATTAATTTGGATTGAAAACAACTAACATATATTTTTCGTTAATCTAAAATAACTCATAAAACAAGATAACAAAAAATACTTTTGGTAATCCATAACTTGAGCACAAATTATGGACCCCATTAACATAAAATTAGATCAATAATTAACTAACAAACACATTTGTAAATAATTCCTATGATCTACCAAAACTCATAAGCATGAACAATCCATATGAACAATTTCAAGAATTACATCAAAATAAATAAAACTTGAAATTTTGATTTTAACCTTGAAATTGGTTTACTATAATCATTACCACTTTAAAAACAGGTTTTATAAGTCCAAAACAACTTAAGGTAATGATTCTAGACCAATTCCTGCTTTAAAACTCGATGATATGTTGTCAGGGGGTCCAACTCGTCGAGTGCATGAACCAACTCGGCGAGTTGGATGAGTTTGCACTTGGACTCGTCAAGTCCCTTCATGGACTCGTCGAGTCCCCTACCCAGACAACACAAATCTTCTTTTTTCAGCAATTTAAGCAATTATAACAAGAAAAGAAGCCTAGGCTCTGATACCACTGTTGGGTTTTGAGCATTCTAACACTCCTATGGTGTACATGCAACCCTATAAACCTTGGATCTATGTTTTCTCTATTATACATGCAAATATTAAATATTCCAAGGTTTCATCCTAACTAGTATATTATGAAGCACCTATACTACAAAGTTCTAGTTAGATGACATACTTTTGATGTAGCTTGATGTCTTCAAGCTTTAAGAGCTTAGCCCCAATAGTGTGGAAGCCTCAAGTGGAATCACAAATCACCAAAACACCTTGGAAGAACTTGAGAATATGGGTACTTGGCTCACACTTATGAAATCGGTTATTGCCCTCTTTAGTGTATCCACACTAGCCACTAGCCTAATTTCATGAACCATAAAACCCTTTATATAGTGTGGAGGATTAGGGTTAAACCCTAATTCCCATGACCTTTCATTTCCTATGATCCATGGGTTAAAGCTCCATGGACTATCCATGAAGACTTAGCCCAAACTAAATGAACTTGGCCCACTACACACACACACACACATATATATATATATATATATATATATATATATATATATATGTATATATATATATATATATATATATATATATATATATATATATATATCTAAGAGTCCATATTTAATTAGTTCATTTTGATCACTTAAGTAATTATAAATTAATTCTTGATCAATACTAATTAAATAATATGATTATATGTTAATATATTAGAACTTATAATATATTAATATAAATCATAAATATACTATTCTCAAAAGACTATCCATATAAATTGTGCCGGTGAAGTGCAACCCAAATGGACCATGCCGGGTCGGGTCAAGTACATACCAAATATAGTTATGGACTTAGACATTAATCCAATAATTGTTCCATGTACATGATTGGGCAAAATGATTTTCTGCGAGATCTCAAATTAACTCCACAAGTTGGTTACGTTACTTATGGCAGCAACACGAATTCTCAGATTCAAGGTTATGAAATCTTGACCAATGGCAACTTCTCTGTTTCAAATTAAGCTTATCTAGCTGATCTCAAACACAACCTAATAAGTATCGTCCAAGTGACCGATGTAAATTGACAAGTTAAGTTCTACAAGAAACACAGTTATGTTATGACAAAAGATCAGAAAGAATATTTCATCAAACCAGAACGTAACAAGAATATGTATCCCTTGGATATCAACATGATTTTCGGAAAGAAACACATGTGTTTTCTAACAAAAGCGGTTCTTGATGTCACCTGGCTATGGCATCAAAGACTTTCTAATCTAAACTTTCCTTACATGAATGATATCGTTTCTACTAAAATGGTCTTAGGTTTTCCACTCCTCCAATTTAAAACCAATGATCTCTATGTTGTGTGTGAATGTAGGAATCAATCCAAGAAATTTCATCATCCTGTTCTGATTGAGAAGTCCATTTTCGACCCACTTGAACTTCTTTTCATTGACTAATGTGGTCCCTCTGTAGTTGAAAGTCTACACTATAAGAAATAAATTCTTGTTATTGTTGATGAATATACCATATTTACTTGGTTTTTATTCTTGAGAATGAAGTCAAAAACTGCTTCCGAACTCATTAATTTTATCAAGGGAATCGAAGTTCAAACCAAACTAACTGTCCGAAGAGTTTGCAGTGATAATAGAACCGAGTTTTCTAAAGCCACACTTGAAAACTTCCTGGTTTAAAAAGACATTAAACACAATATTTTCTGCTCCCTACACTCTACAACAAAGTGGTGTAAATCATTAATGTAAATAAATGTAAGTTTTGTTTATGCTTATGTGTCTGTATCGGAACATGACATCCCGAGATTTTGTTATATAATGAAAATATTTTTCTTTAAGAAAAGCTTTGATAAATTCTTATCATATTTATTTTATTTTGGGGACAAATTGCGCAACAATTTTCTTTAAACGATTACTCTGATTTTAAAAACAAAGCATAAACAAATCGGTCTTTTCTGGCCATGAAATTGGGGATGTCACACCATAACCGATAAATCAATAAGGATGGAAACATATTACAGTGAATCGCAGTGCCAAACCGTAAAATCTACCCTACATCAGCTCCTTAGAATCCAAGAAATCCTCCTCAATTTGAGTACGAATCTTGTTATTTCATTAGTATGGCCCCAATACTACCTTCCATACCTACCCGTACTCTCCTCAAGAATCATTCCAGATCCACTAAGTAACTACTCATGTCTAATACCGTCCGATCCAATCACATATACTCGCTCTCAACAAATCAAATCATTATATCCAACTTCTAAAATCCATACTTGCATACAGTTCCAAAAACTCAATTGACAGGCACCTATATGCATCTCTCCTAGCATTCTATCATGTAATGTTGAGTAGAGCTTTAGCCCTAATCTAACATGAAATTCTCATGTACTCATACCAAACCAATAAGCACAACACGTGTATGGGTATTTTGGGAAATACTTACTTGATCTTGGCTATTGCAAGCATCACACCCCTTTTCTTAAAACCATTTTAGAAAATCATTTTTTAAAAGATTTTAGAAGTCCTTAGTTTAAGTTCAGACACACCCAAGATTGTACCTAAATCACTTAAACCAAGGCTTTGATACCAACTTGTAACGTACCAAAAATAGAGATAAAAATTTTCATTTTAAAAATCATCAATCCATACACCAGGTGTTTCAAAATCAATCACAATACAATGTATCAAAATCATCAGAGTAAAATAGTAATCAGTGTCGAACCATGAGGGGGATGCATGGTGATCCAGATGGGCCCTTCCTTTTGAAACCATAAGTACTTGAAAACATTTTAAATGTAAACCATAAGCACAAAGCTTAGTGAGTTCCCCAAAATACCACATACCAAATAAATATGTCCAACCCAACATACGCAAATAGGCCTAGCCCAACATACATGAAAATGGGCCCAGCCTAGCATGTATTATAATGGGCCCAACCCAACATAAATAATAATGGACCCAACCTAACATACATATAGGCCCATCCCAACATACAAATGGGCCCAACCCAAAATAAACATACAAGAGTCATAAAGACAACTAGCACAATCCAATGGGCCGACATTGGTGCCTTCGACCCATGAGTACAATGAGAAGACTCACCTAAATCAGTTAATGAATAGACCTAACAACGAGGTGTTGGTGCTAAAGTCTCTCCCACCGAACATATCTAAAACCAAACCCTAATTAGCAATTAAGGTAAATACTACAAATTAGCAATTCCAAATACCAAGATAAATCCTCATTTGGGAAAAACACCATTTTTCCCTTCTAAGTCCTTAACCCCTCACAGTTGACCAAAAGTCAATCTGGTTAAAAAGTCAACGGGGAAACTTTCTTTGACTTACGTGTGGCATACAACTTACTATACACAGGGTGTAGAGTGTTATCTAGAAAACAGGCAGAAATCAAATTGCGCCCCATATATAGTGTCTATTGCCAAACTACATTTTAAGCACTTAATCCATTAAGAACATTCACTTAAAGCTTGTATTTAGTTCCTAATACATAATGCATAAAGTTTCAAACTTTATCCATTAGGATGGTCCAAACAACCAAGATCTAGCCTTTAAGTCTCAAAGGAACCAAAAATGCATCATTCTTAAACTAATCCATTAAGTCCAAGTCTCCAACATTCAGATCTGAATAAATATGATGTTTAGATGGATAAGGCTTTGAACTTTGTCCGTAACATGGTCAAAAACTTTCAAGATCTAAACTTTATGCACTAAAAGGACCTAAAAATGCTAACACAACTTGCATGGCTTAATGAACAAGCACCAAAGCATAACTTTCCAAGTCCAATAAGCCCCAAGAGTGTTCCATATAGCTCAAAAGGTGTTGGAGTTGCCTCAACTCCTAAAACATAAGCTCAAGAGCCAAAAAGTGACAAATATGGCCATTAAAAAGATCTACTAAATCAATGAGCAAGTTAGAATATTTTTATTCACAATTGTCTGGTAATGAAGTAAGCTTTCTAGATCTTTACTTGAACCCTTCTTCTATAGAATTTGCCACCACCTTGCTTTTCAAGATTCAACCTTCCAATGGAGAAGATAAGCTCATAAATGAAGTCAAGGCTCAAAAACAAGTAAGAAGAGGATAGGGTTTCTCAAGGAATGAGCTTATGTGATGGAGGCTAGTCATGAGAGGGTTTCCCATAAGTTAGAGACTCTAAATAGGGCTCAAAAACTAAAGAATTAGGGTTTTGATATGTCATGATTATGCCCCACATAACCTAAGTTACGTCGTGCATAGCCTAATAACGATCCACACTTAGCAAGTTACGCCCTGCGTAACTTTCCCATGTCATGCGTAGGACACAATCCTAAATTTCTGCTTCAACTTCAAACAACCGTAACTTCTTCATTTCAACTCCATTTTCGACGTACTTCATATGCAAAGAAAGGTATTGAAGAGAATCAAAATTCTATCTAATTGATTTTGACCTAAAACATACCCGAATTAAAATCCTTAATTCATGAATGAAGTCAGAAACATCATTTTTCTTATTTTACCCTTTGACTCCAAAACACAAACCAAGGGCTTGGATTACATAACCGGCCAATATTATCAACATCCAATGGGGTCTAAACCCTATTCCCTTGAAGCCCAAGGCCTTTACTTGATTCATTTATTGTCCTCAATCCTTAAATAAGAAACTTCTTAAAAAAGAATGTTACATGAGTAGCCCAGAAAGATAGCTTCATCAGATTTTGGTTGAAACTTTGTCAGTTGGTCATGGTTGTTTTTGATGAAACATATGCATCCAAAGATGTGTAGAAACGAGATATTGAGCTTCCTACCATTCATTGATTCATAAGGTTTCATGTTAATCCTTTGATTGCTGATGCTACGATTTTGAGTGAAGCAAGTCATGGAAACTACTTCGGCCCAAAGATAGAAGGGAATATTGGCAAAATTTAGCATCGATCGAGCATCTTCAATAAGTGTTCTGTTTCTTCGTTCAACGACACCACTTTGTTGTAGAGTGTAGGGAGCAGAAAATATTGTGTTTAATGTCTTTTTAAACCAGGAAGTTTTCAAGTGTGGCTTTAGAAAACTCGGTTCTATTAATGTAAATAAATGTAAGTTCTGTTTATGCTTATGTGTCTGTATCGGAACATGGCATCCCGAGATTTTGTTATATAATGAAAATATTTTTCTTTAAGAAAAGCTTTGATAAATTCTTATCATATTTATTTTATTTTGGGGACAAATTCCGCAACAATTTTCTTTAAACGATTACTCTGATTTTAAAAACAAAGCATAAACAAATCGGTCTTTTCTGGCCATGAAATTGGCCATGAAATTGATCTAGTTTGACTTTGACGACATTTGGGACTAAGTGTCATGTTTTTACTGATAGCTCGGGGAGCCGAAGGAGCAAAAGTTCGAGGAATTGCCAGTTAGCAGCCAGAGAAGTATCAGCAGGACTTCAGTAGTGCACGGCGAGTCTCCTCACTGTGTGCATGGGTCTAAGGCCACAATGTCAACCCATTATGTTTGTGTATAGTAGGAAGACTCGGGGGTTAGCCCTAGGCATTGTATGTTATATGTTCCAGGTCATAATCCGATGTCAGGCGAGGCCTGAGGAATGTTAGTATGCTAGAGGTCTTTTTGATTCTTGCATGTGTCGGTACGATAGGTTCCGGACCAAGGTCCGATGTCGGGGCATGCCCGTAGTATGTTTATATGGTAGTATGTTCCGGACTTGGGTCCGATGTCGGGGCAGGCCCTATGAAGCTTTATATGTGCATGTTAGATTATACTTATTGTCTTTGTGATACTTGTATGTGCCTGGTAGGGAGGTGAGTGTGGGCGAGGTCCCGTATCTCATCACTAGCTGAGTATGGATGAAGTTCCATATCTCACTATTAGTAGAGTAGGGGCGAGGCTCGTGATAGGAGAGAAGTGAGTGTGTACGGGGGCCCGTATCTCACTATCAGCAGGAGTCTGGACGGGGTTCCATAACTTATCAGTAGCTGGCCAGGGGTGGGGCCAAGTTAGGCGAGGCTTTAGATCAGGAGTACGGTAGAGTATGTTTCTTTATGTATTAGCATGTTTATATGATTGTATGTGTATAGCGGGCGAGGCCTAAGAGAGACAGATATGTATACCGAGCGGGGCTCGATGCCAGGAGGGGCTCGGTTTCGGAGCAAGTCAGATGTCGGGCAAGCCCCGACACAGCAGGCAGGGGCCCAGTACTTGATTATGTGTATGGTATGTGGTAGATTGGGGAACTCACTAAGCTTCGTGCTTACGATTTTCAGTTTTGGTTTCAGGTAATTTCAGTAACGGAGGGAAGAGCTCGGAATGATTGAATCGCACACACCAAGAAGTTTAGTCTGGGATGTTTTACTCTTATAAAATAAGCATGTTTTGAATTAATACTCTGTTTTGAGAAAACAACTTATGTTTATGACAAAAATGATTTCATAATCATGGTTTGTTTAATGATTTAAAAATGAAATTTTGGACGGTATTTTTGGGATGTTACAAAAATAATATCTTGAACATTAATAAACAACACAACGAATTTAGTTTTAATGATATTTATATTTGAACATAAGATAGTAAAAATGTTTTAAAAAGTAAAATGAGTTTTATCGTTTAAAATTTTGCTAACATAAATTTCATGATCTAACCTTATATATATATATATATATATATATATATATATATATATATATATATATATATATATATATATATATATATATATATCATATCATACTATACTTATAAAGGAGGCATTTTTCCTATCACCTCATGCATTTGAAACCCCCACACCTTTTCACTTCCAAAGTAATTAATCACACATCAAGAAAGGTTTTATATCTTGTATAATATGTTTAATAAGCAATTAATGGATAGTCTACTATGAAAATATCATTCTTTTTAGTAGACAAACTAATACAAATCACATACAAAATTCACAAAGAAAACAAGTTTAATGGTTTTATGTTGATTTGAGGGTTTTGGACAATTTTTTGCGCCATGTTATTATGTTAAAATTTTAAATTTGTAAGTTTGTTATATAGTAATTTTTTTTATACTTGTCTTGGTTTAAGTATTATTTTAAGATAATCATTGTATGTTGTGGTTGAAACTTTAGGCTATGTTTGGCGTACTAGCTGAAAGGTAGTTGATAGCTAAAAAGCTAGCTCTTAAATAAAAAGCTAGCTGATCGCTGAAAAGCTAGCTGATAAAAAATGACGTTTGATAAAACTAGCTCAAAAACTAAATGAAAAATGTGAAATGACATAAAAGGACATTTAAAAGAATATGTTTTTATAATTAATTAAAGGGTATATTTGAATTTTTTTAAAAAGCTCTTAAAAAGCTAGTCTAAGGGTGTGTTTGGCACGCCACAACTAGCTAATAAGCTAGCTTATTTTTCGAGTTTTTTTTATGTTGTCGTGTTTGGTAAGCCAATATGTGACTTATAAACTAGCTTTTTGAAAAGCTACTTAGACTAGCTTTTTAGGAGCTTTTTTAAAATTTTCCAAATACACACCTTAATTAATTATAGAAACACATTCTCTTACATGTCATTTTATGTAATTTTATATATTTCAGCTAGTTTTACCAAACATTATTTTTTATCAACTAACTTTTCATCTATCAACTAGCTTTTTATTTATCAGGTAGCTTTTCAGCTATCAGGTAGCTTTTCAGCTATCAGCTAGCTTTTCAGCTAACAGCTAGCTTTTCATGTATTACGCCAAACATAACCTAAGTAGCTTTTTAAAAAGCTAGCTTATAAGCCAACTGATAAACTACTTTTTGGCTTACCAAACACGACAACTTAAAAAAGCTCAAAAAATAAGTTAGCTTTTTAGCGAACTGTGGCGCGTCAAACACAACCTTAATATAAATTAGATAGATTCATGTTATCAATCATATGTTATGGAAAATGATATAGATAATATTTAATTAAATATTGTATATATGTTTGTATGTTTGTATTGCTTCAAAGTAATAATTTATAAAAAATCATTGATACGCAATAATTTATAAAAGATTCATGTTATCAATCTATCTTATCGCTTTATATTTTAGTATATGTTTAACATTATAATAATAATAATAATAATAATAAGTGTCTTTTAAAAGTTTTCTGTCGTTTATTAATAATAATAATAAGTGGTTTTAAAAATAATGAACAATAATTATAAATAATAAAATCAAATTATAAAAATCATGGATATGTCATATTATCCATGCAAGTCTTTTTTGAAATGCAAATTGTCTATCTTATCAGTTTATTATTTAGTGTATGTTTCACATTTTAATAGTAACATTAAGTGTCTCTTAAAAGTCTTCTTTAACTTATTAATAATAACAAGTGGCTTAGAACTAAAGAGTAATAATTTTAAATGATAACAACATCAATTTATAAATTACATAATGTTAACAACAAATAAATTGTATTTTAAATGAACATCATTATTGAAATTAGAAAATAATCACATAAGTAAAAATTTAAATTAATCAATCATAACAATTGTTAAAAATAATATTAAATAAATAATTATATTTAATTTATTTAATGAGGAAGTTGGGTTGATGTCAATGAATAATATTGCTCAAAATATTATGTTAAAGTTAATTTTAATAGCATAACCATTTTAAACATATATTTTTCAACATTTTAACAATATATTTTTAACCTACACTACGCAATGCGCGGGAATTCGTTTAGTAAATATATATATATACATATATATATATATATATATATATATATATATATATATATATATATATATATATATATAGAACACATTTTTCCTTTCACCACATTCCTCTAAAACTCCCATTACTTTTCAATTTCTTTTTAATAATGATTATAAGTTGGTTAATAAGGTTAAATAAATATCAAACCTAAATTGTAATCATATATAAACTAAATTTCAATATTAAAATAATATCTTTACTTTTACTTATAAAGTTATGCCTTTAACTTTTATCATATTATACTTAATTTATTAGATTTAATATGTTCTTGTATATAAACCATTATCAATTTAAAGCTATAACTTTTGAATAGGTTGGATAAAATACTTATATTGTTAATTTAAATATAACATTACATGGTCAATTAAATATAAATTTCAGTTGGACTTAAAAAACCCAAAAAATAGTTTTTGAATACTTAAAAGTGATAAATTGTAGTGCTAAATGCAAAATGTAAATTGAAATCACAATTTGACTAAAATATTTCCTAAAGATATTTTTTATAATCATTAAAAGTTTTCAAATAAGTAGTTTAAAATAACTTACAATTAATAAGTTAAAAATAACTCTATATAAATCATTATATTTTTCCCTAAAAACAAATAACAATGTTTGATGTTTTAAATAATTACACTGATAGAAATTAAAACGATAAGCAAAATAAATTTTAAAAAATTAATTAACAATATTAGCAACAATTATAAATAACATTAAACCATATATTATTTTTTCTTTTCATTATTGAGTAACCCGCGGGTAAAGGTCATTCAAACGATTGAGATTATGCAGTTTTAATATAACATCCCAATTTCCAGGTATGAGATTTATTCTTTAAAAGGCAAGTTTCCCTTGGAACTCAACGAGTTGATGGCCTCAACCCGACGTGTTGAAAGGCTTTTGGGCCGCGCATCTTTTTGGACCAACTCGACGAGTTGGTGAGGAAAACTCGGCGAGTTGGCGGCTAGGTGAGAAACCCTAAATTTTAGGGTTTTGCACCATATTTAATCTCCTTAAGTCCATAGGGTTGATCCTTTATCAGCCTCCAAACTCTTTTTGTGGCCCTAGTGAACCCTAATCACCCTTCCCTCTCATTTTGTGTTTTAGTGTGGTTCTTTTGGGACAAAATGAGAAGAAGTTGGAAGAAGGAAGCAAAGATCTAGCAAGCTAACCTCTCATCTTCAGTTTGTCACTCTTTTGGACCATTGTCGATGTTCAAGATCTGAATTTTATCTATCTATGTAGCTAGATCTTGATTTTTGTCCCTTTTTCTCATTATTCTTGGATGTTAAAATGGATGGACTTCATAAATTTTGCAACTTTACGAATATCCAGGTCAAGACGACCTTATAGCACGTTAGATCTGGTCTTTAGCCAAGCTTTGATGCCAAGCATGGAGTTTAGGTCATACTTTCCCTTTTAGACCCATTTTGGGTTCAAGACATGCATGCCTATAAAGCACCAACCTTTGGGCCGTTTTTGAGGCTAAAATTTCTTCTGGAAATGTTAGGTTCCAGATCTCAAGGATTTTGTGCTTAATGGTTAAGTCTTTGAGTTTTCAAGCCTTGTAGAGGAGTTTTTGTGCATTTGCAGTACCCCAAAGGATAAAGTTGGAAACTTTATCCTTTTAAACACATTTGGAGTTTAGATCTGAGCCTTAAAGTCTCCAGAATCGAAGAATCATCTGAATGTGTTAAGCTGGGGAAAATTCAACTAGTTGTCCAGCCAACTCAACGAGTTGGCTGGGTTTTCCCAACTTTCTGAGTACTGTGGAAACTCGACGGGTTCATAGTTGCACTCGACGAGTTGGGTCAACATGGATTGTTGACCTTGAGCGTTGACTTTAAATTTGACCATGGTTGACCAAGTTGGACTTTTGAGGGCATTTAGGGTATTTCAGGATTTTGATGGGTTTGGCCATGATGGTTGTAGGCTTTGAGTCGGGAGCTGAGATTCGGAGTCAGACCTTATCAGTTTTGTACTATTTGTAAGGTGAGTCTCCTCACTGTACTTACGGGTCGAAGGCACCAAGGTCGGCTCTTTGGATTTGATAACCTGCTATGCATGCTATGGTGTTGTAGTAATGTGTTAAGTCGGTATCCTGGTATTTAGGATGTTGTTATGCTTAGTGATCTATGAGATATATGTGTCTGTTTGTTAACTGGTTTGTGGTATGTTATATGTATTTTGTGCACATGATTTGTTGGTGGCTGACACTTCACTACTTTGTGCGTAAGCCAACAGGTCGAGGCATTCCAGCCGAATGGTTAAGGGCCTAGGGTATTCCATCTTGAGGATGATTGGACCCATAGTATGTTGGCATTCCAACCCGATGGTTGAGGGCCCAGAGTATTCCATCCTGAGGATGATTGGACCCATAGTATGTTGGCATTCCAACCCGATGGTTGAGGGGCCTGGGGTATTCCAACCCGATGGTTGACTGTGCCCACACTATGTTGTTATTATGAATGTGCTATGTGTTATGTATTGGTATTTTGGGGGAACTCACTAAGCTTTGGGCTTACAGTTTGGATTATGTTTCAGGTACCTCAGTGGATCGCGGGAAGGAGAAGGTGTGATCGTGCACATCCTCATGTTTTGATTTTATGATTTTGGGATTTCTCTGATGTGGAACTTATTTTGAAAACAAATTGTAATAAATAATGGTTTTATGGTTGTTTAAAAAGTTTAAAACTTTCAAGAATTTTATGAATGTTATGAGTTGGTATCAGAGCCTTGGTTTGAGTGAATTCGAGGATCAATCATGTGAATCCATTCTCAAACTAAGGAAAATATTTTCAAATGGTTTTCAAAAATACTCAAGGAGGATGCAATGTGTACGATCCATTGGAGCCAGTAACTAGACCCCAAATTACAATACGGTTATTTGATATTGTGATATCTTAGAACAACATGCTAGTGATAGTATAAGGATATTCAGGAATTACATGATAGAATCGCTTGATTATATGATGCATCATAGCCTAGGATCTTTATTTTATGGAATTGACATCATTACTGTAGTTGCTTAGTGTATGCATCATGGTTATATATAACTAAGATCTTATAGCCTAAGAATGTTTGGTTTAGCCTTATTTCATATTCTTGTTTGATGAAGGGCTTAGGGTAGGATCAGATATTTGAATGTATATAGGGTCCAGTGTTATCTATGGTTAGAATACGAGTGTTGCAGGGTTGGTGGAAGTTTCATGTACGAGTCATGTGGAGGTCAGCTGCAGAGTTGTTAGATGTTTAGCCTTTCCTATGGGGAGTCAGGATTGAGTGTTCGACTATGCTGATGAGTATTGTTAGTGCGTTGTGATGATCCTTGAGACAAATACGAGTAGGTTTGGAAGGTAGTATGGGTTTGTACTACTAAAAGCATAGGACCCATACTCGTAGCAAGGAAGTCACCACCCCTAGGGCTTCATTGGGAGTTGGTTCCGCATTATGATATGTGGATTATTTGATATCTTCCTGGTTTAGTTTCAGTATGGTGACTACGAGACAAGTTGAGATCGGATCCTGGTCGCGATCAAGAGCTGGCAGACAGGGTTATCCAGTATTTTCAGAGGACCAGGTTAGCGAGATAATTCACGAGGAAGCGGTTGCTATTGTCCGGGGTCATATTACGAAAATTGATGAGTTTAAAAAACTATTTGATCGTTTAGATCTTCAAACAGATTAATCAGAAAAATACTAACAGAAAGATCAAACACAAGAATGAATCTGAATATGTCGAATGATTCGATTGATTCAATTCTCAGCAGAGCTCGATAAAGAACTTCCGTTGTAGAGGATATTAGGGTTACAATCAAGAT
Organism: Lactuca serriola; assembly: GCF_051521515.1. NCBI lineage: Eukaryota > Viridiplantae > Streptophyta > Magnoliopsida > Asterales > Asteraceae > Lactuca > Lactuca serriola. The sequence continues at coordinate 56,826,583 of NC_136415.1, forward strand.
CAAAATACTTGACATAATTACTTCTTAAATCTTATGTTCTAGGATGCATGCAAGCACCTATAAATACAAAACCCTATAAAATAACTCACGGATGGACAGGCCCATACCGGAGACTAAATGGACTAAAAAGCGAGCCCAAGACGCAACACCTTCTGAACCTAACAATCTCCCCCTTTGCGTCAATTGGAGCGAGACTATCTCTTCAGCTTGCTGGGTCCAGCTGCAAGAACTTTCTTAGTGGTGTCAAACAGACGTGGGATGAGAGCAAGGATTGTCTGTCTGAAGCGAATGTACCACTGAATCATGTCATCGAAGTATTTCTTGTGATCTGCCGAATTCTGCTTGCATCGATGAATGATACTTAGAACATGTTCCAAGCAAGCAGTGGTGTAAAGGTGTTTGTCAGCCAAGGCGAAGAAGCATTATTGACCTTCGTTCCTTGTAAACATGACAAAATTCCGTATCAAGTCGATCTTACCCATCTGCATCATGTTCAAATCACTAGCAGAGCCAACAGGAGAAATAGTGGGCTTTTTCTTGAATACGCTAGCGATCTCCTGATCCATCTTGACAACCTCCACAATGTAGCATACGAGCATCCTTTTGAAGTGATCAATAATTGGACCATACTCAGCTTCGTTGGTGAGGAGGATGTTGTGCAAAATAATCCACTCATGTGGATTAAGGTTGGGAAGATCAGCAAGCGATATGGCATGTTCAGTTTTAGCAGAACCCCTCAGCACTTTGAACCGAACATCCGTGAAGTTCCCCTCACGAAACCGCTTGAGGACCCGAACGTTGACAATCTTCTGAGCGCTCCAAGTTTGATACTGTGGTTGGGCAGACTCCAGATAGAATTCGACGAGTTCCCTGTCAACCTTTGGATGAGGATGAGTGTAACGACCCAATTTTCACGTCCAAAAATTTCGTTTTTAAAACATTACTTAGAAAACATTAATAATTAAAACATTGTTCAACTAAACCATTTCACATCGAAAACCCAAATTTGAAATCCACAACATGTAAACAACCAAAATATCAGAGTATCAATCCCAAGGTAAACTCATAAATGCGGAATCAAGGAGTGTGTGTGATGAGCCGCTACCGCGCCTACTCCTTCCCCTTGGCTGAAGAGGTACCTGAAACAACAATTGAAAAACGTAAGCACAAAGCTTAGTGAGTTCCCCCATCGTACCACATACCATATACTCTCATGACATACATATATTGTCAAGCATATCTGGGTGCCCGACCTACCCCTTCGGTCCTCTCGACCGGATACTGCCTAGCATATCTGGGTGCTGGCCTCCCCTTCGGTCCTTTCGACCGGATACTGCCTAGCATATCTGGGTGCTGGCCTCCCCTTCGTTCCTCTCGACCGGATACTACCTAGCATATCTGGGTGTTGGCCTCCCATTCGGTCCTCTCAACTGGATACTGGGGAACTATTTATACCCTCTACTACTACCACATAACATGTATCACAATATCAGAATCTATCTATCATGGCTGGGTATGACTACCCCTTCGGCCCTACCGACCGGATATCTCGGGGACTATCTCCCCCCTACTGTCACTAGCACATAGCATCATATCATACTAGCACATAAACATCACAGGTAGTAGTAATCCCTAGATGAATATCACAAAGACAATCATCTACATACAACTCCTAATGGTGGTCCGGCATTGTGGCCGTAGGCCCACCGCTACTGGAAGGTAACTCACCTCGAAGTAGCTTCTGATCTGATCGGGAACTGATTGTCTACCGCTGCTGCTGCTGCTCCAGAAATCCTCCGGCTGTAATTCCCACAACATACTCAATCAAACACTGCTAACTGCCCTTTGGGTAAAATGACCATTTTACCCCTAATCATGCCCTAAGTTAAAGTCAGAGTCAACTTTCAGTTGACCCGACTCGCCGAGTTCACTCTCCAACTCACCGAGTCCCTACCCAAACGATTGTCCTGAATCCCGTTTCTACTCGTCGAGTTAGGCGATGACTCGACGAGTTCTCCTTCTCAACTGATATTCAAGTCCTTCATCCTACTCGCCGAGTTGTATGAACAACTCGCCGAGTTCATCTTCATCCGATGAACACTTATACTAAGACTCGTCGAGTTGTATGAACAACTCGCCGAGTCTATTCTTGATCTAAGAAGATTGCCTTGAACTCGCCGAGTCAGGGCATTGACTCGCCGAGTTCCTCCATGGATGAGTTTGGCTTCCAACTCACTGAGTCACACCCCGTGACTCACTACTCACACTCGACACAACGAAAAGGGGACAACTCGGAGACTCGCGAGCAGACTCGCCGAGTCGTTGCCATGCAGTCACTGTATACATGATTTTGCTCGATTCCAGTCCATGCCATTCACAGATCTGGGTTCCTAGAGCATGAATGACACGTAAAGTTTCCAACTTTATGTGTAGATAGTCACCAATGAGGGATTTAGGGCTCAAAATGCCTCAAAAGGGGTAGATCTAGGGTGAACAAGCAACATGGGTCCATAAAGGCAACGGATCTGAGCTCCTGGAGCTCAATCATGCCTAGATCTAAATGCAATCAACTTATTACGAATTATGTTGCACATACAAGCTTGGGGAAAGGCTCAAGAAAGACTTAATGGAGTAATAAGCATAGAATCAGAGGGAAAACGGGTTATACCTCAAAGGAATCACTGAGAGGACACTAAGATGCTTGGATTCCTTCCCTTCCTCTTGATCTACTCCACTTCCTTCTCAAATCCTTCAAGAACACACAAAAATGCTTCAACCTCTCAAGGAAATAAGCTTTGAACAAGGGTTAGGAGCTCTAAGGGTGAATGGGGGCTGACTTGGGGCGGACATGAGGCTTAAATAGGGTGCAAACCCCTGAAACTTAGGGTTTCATCCAACAACGGTGACTCGCCGAGTTCGGAATATGGACTTGCCGAGTCACCAACTTAATCGTGTCCCGGGTCCCGTCTCTACTCGACGAGTCAAACCTATGATTCGCCGAGTCCAAGGCTAAAAATGGAAAATACTCAAATAAGATTTATGTACCAGGAACCTGGTCCTACAATGAGGGACATCAGTAACGTTATCAAAGGCATGGAAGATGAAGGCTTTTCAGGTCATTGGCATGTCGAATTGAGAATCGACAGAGTTGATACGATCCAATGAAATCGCTGGTTCAAGCCATAAAATGCTGGGAGTTTCAATCGCCTCTTTCAAAAGCTTCTCGAGAGTCCAGGGAGGAAAAAGGGTTTTCCTGCTCTCAAGAAGGTCATGAGCCTCCTTTATTTTTCTTTCGTTCGCCTCAGCCTCTCTGGCAACGCAAGCGCTCATGTCTGCATCTTTATCACGGCCTTGTTTCTTTAAGAGATCTGTAATCGTCTCTTTATCATCATCATCACTGTCTTCAGCAATTTTCTTTCCTTTATCTTTGACACCCGAACCTGAGGCTTGACCTGCTGAAGGAGGTTCGGTTGCTTTAGTTGCTGTAGAAGTGGGAGGCGGTTGAGATACATCTTCTCCCCCTTGTTTCGGAATGGACACGAACTCAAGGAGCCCTTCAATTTTGCTTAGGAGAGCAAGGGCAGGAGCAAGCTTCTCCGCGAGAGTGCGCCTCACTGAGTAATTCAGTATCGGATCATGGGCTTCAACGATGTTGGAAAGGGCGGCGTGGACATCCGAAACACATGAATGAATAACCTCACGCTCAGATCGAAGAGAGTCAACTTCCTTTTGAGAGTGAAAAAGCTGAAGACTCTTGACATTGAGAGCGGTGGTCTTACGAGCGAGAGTGTCCATGATGGAGTTCTCGGAAGCGAGGTCTTCATGCAGTTTAGTCAGGCGCTCCTCAATAGTCGTTTTAAACGATGTGTTGTCATCACTAAGAGCTTGACGAAGACTGGCAAATGACTCCAGTTCTGAGGTAACTAAGGAGGTTAGCTTGTTGACAAGAGAGTCAAGCCTCTCTGTATTGGATTCAGTAGTTCCCTTTAAAGACTGTAAAAGAGAAGTAGCGTCAAAAAATAGTTATTCGACTTTTTCGATCGCAGCAGCACATGCCTTGGTGGAGGCGTCAATGGCGGCAGTGGTTGTCACACCCCCAAACCAGAATGGCGGAAACATTCGGGGATGGATGACTTCACGTAGTATCACAACCATTGAATATTGTAAAGAAAGTAACACAGCCATCACATATATAATGAAAACATATGTTGTTGCGTTATACATAATAGCAAAAGAATATTACAATGAGATGATAAATGTTCCATAATAAAACATCTTTAGTGTTTCCTTCTCCAAAAGCTGGTAGTTACCTGTATTACTGATTCCCTGAGAAATACAAGTGGTTTCGAAAAAGTGTCAACAATTAAGTTGGTGAGTTCATAAGTGTTTTGCATTGAAAAGTATGTCCTTTTTGTTAGTAAATCGATGAACGAGGTTTTCAGAAAATCCAATATTTTCTTTAAATGATTTGAAAAGTTTCCCGTGTTGGAGTGCATTAGTGTTTTCCATGCTTGAATAATAGGGATAAAATTTGTGTTAACAATAAAATGGAAAACTGAAATGCATGTATGAATCTCATAAATCTAACTTGTTTTTATACTTTTATGTGAGTTTTATAACCATGCTATTGACATTGATGGCCTGTAACAACGTTCTTCAGGCGTTGGAATTGTTATGACATTTGTCACCCCAGGCCTGCCTGCCTAGCTGTAGCTAACAGCTTAGGTGTGGGATTGTCAATCCCGCATAGATCTATACACAAGTATCACGCTCCCCCTATAAGGGATTATGGTATATAATACAGGACTTAATAATGCATACTCGAACGTACGTGAAGCTGTCTCACATTACTAGGTATAAATAGATTTACGATGATAAAGACTTTACTTCATTTGAAAGTATTTCATTTGTCAAGATGTATACGTAAAATGTATGAATAACTTGTTAGCTATGTTCGTTATAGCTTCTCAAAAGTATGTTTTCATTTAGTAAGAATAACTTAGTGATATAATAGCCTTCTAAGCATAAAGATGTTTATAAAAACGATACTTCGACTCATAATGTACTTGTATTTCCCCCCCCCCCCCCCCCCCTAAAACATGAAAAGAATTGAAAAGTAGGGGTATGAACTCACTCGTTAAGTTTGAAGAGAGAGGCTAGGTTTGAGCAGAACTTCGATCGCGGATGGTTGCGTCGTCGGGCTCTTCAGGGGTCTCTGCAGCGTAAATCTTTCGTCGGGGGCTCGAGTGTGGAAACCAAGGTCGTCGGGACAGCTTCTTGTGCTTGGAAGTGTGTGAGAGTAACTGGAGATTTGAGAAAGTGTGCCTAAACTCGCAGCTGATGCCATCTATTTATAGTGCTGGAAGAGTGAGTACGCGGGGCGTAATTTTGGAGTACGCTGCGCGTACTCACGTACGCGGCGCGTACGTCGTTACGCAGGGCGTAATATGGCGTCATGGCTTACGACTCGGGTCTAGCTAAGCGTAGCTTGGGCGGGCCGATGGGACTCAACTCTGGGTCTAGTACGCGGGGCATACTCCCTCATTACGCGGGGCGTCATCCTGGCTTCCGACTTCTAAATTCCATAACTTTCGCGTACGAGCTCCGTTTTTCGCGTTCTTTATATCCACGCGTAGGTGAGATTATGCTCTACAACTTTCATTTAGACTCCGTCGGCTAGTTTTGACTTTATTTTTGATGATATAATTTTAATAGGCCGGGCCTCCTAAAGTTCGTTAAAAATTCATAGGTTCTTTATTCGACGTCGGTTTTCGTTTGTCTTTTTATCGTTTTATTACTACTGAGGAGATCTTCAACTTCCGTTTAGGTGGCGATAGCTAAATAACACTCGATCTTAAATCCGAGTTTTTAGCTCTCTACTACTGTTGTGAAACTTTGAAAATCCGTAACTTCTTCATACGAGGTCCAATTTGGGCGATCTTTTTATGCACGCTCACCTTTCAACGAGATCTACGACTTTTGTTTAGATACTTAAGGCTAAAATGCATTTTATTGAGATTTTACTTTTTACGTCAAATAATGTTTTAACGTCGTGTCGTAAATATACGAGTGGTTATAATTTCTTCAATATAACTCGCTTTTGAGCGTTCTTTATGTTTTTGAAAACCTTGGCATGATATCTAATATTTGATGCATCCCAACTTAGACACTTGAACACTTTATTTTCGAGGTTAATTTCGTTGTTTTTAGCTTTCGAGTGTTTACAATGCTTTTTGGGAAAAATAGGGTTGTCACATCATCCCCCTGTTAAGGGAATTTCGTCCCGAAATTTAATCTAAGATAGAGTTTACAGTTTTAGGAAAAAGATGCGGGTACTTTTGTTTCATCTGATCCTCGCGTTCCCAGGTGTATTCATGTCCTCGCTTGGCGTTCCAACGGACGTTTACAATGGGTATGCGGCTTTGTTTAGTCCTTTTGATTTCCCGATCCATGATCTCTACTGGTTCCTCCACAAATTGAAGGTTTTTATTTATTGCAATTTCGTCTAGAGGGACGACAAGGGTCTCGTCGGATAAGCACTTCTTCAGATTCGATATGTGAAAGGTAGGGTGTACGTTGTGGAGCTCCTGAGGTAGTCTAAGTTTGTAGGCCACTGGACCGATCCTGGCAAGGATCTCGAATGGTCCGATGTATCTAGGGTTCAGTTTCCCACGTTTTCCGAAGCGTATTAAACCTTTCCAAGGTGAGACTTTGAGTAGGACATGGTCTCCAACTTGGAATTCCAAGGGTTTGCGTCTCTTATCTGCGTAACTCTTTTTTCTATCTCTTGATGCTGTTAGACGTTCTCGGATTTGAACAATCTTCTCCGTAGTCTCCCTTATGATTTCTGGTCCAGTGAGCGTGTTGTCAGTTGCTTGTCCTTTTGCTAGTTGCGTGTCCCCCACTTCGGCCCAACACAAAGGTGACCTGCATTTGCGGCCATAGAGGGCTTCGAACGGGGCAGCCTTGATACTGGTGTGGTAGCTATTGTTGTACGAGAACTCGACCAATGGTAGATGTGTGTCCCATGCTTTGCCAAAATCGATTACGCAAGCTCTCAGCATGTCTTCTAGGGTTTGTATAGTTCTCTCGCTCTGGCCGTCGGTTTGTGGGTGATAAGCGGTACTCATGTCTAGTCTTGTCCCCAAAGCTTTTTGTAGCGACTGCCAGAACCTTGAGGTGAATCTACTATCTCGGTCCGAGATAATGGATATGGGCACACCATCCAGTCGTACAATTTCTCTGAGGTATGTTCTTGTTAACTTCTCCAATTTATCCATCTCTTTGATCGGTAGGAAATGTGCTGACTTAGTTAACCTGTCGACAATTACCCAAATGGTGTCGAGTCCGCTTGTTGTCTTGGGTAACTTTGTTATGAAATCCATGGTTATCCGCTCCCACTTCCATTCGGGTATTTCTGGTTGTTGTAATAAACCCGAGGGCTTCTGATATTCCACCTTGACTTTGGCACATGTCAGGCATTTGCTTACGTAGGTAGCAATTTCGGCTTTCATGTTTTGCCACCAGTACAACTTCTTGAGATCGAGATACATCTTATCGGAGCCGGGATGTATGGAGTATCGTGTTTTATGGGCTTCGTCCATAATGATTTCTCTGAATCCACCAAACTTCGGTATCCAAATTCGATCCATGAAATAACGAATTCCATTGTTCTTGGTCTCAAGGTTCTTATCCATTCCCCTTAGGGCTTCTCCTGTCACATTTTCGGATTTCAAGGCTTCTATTTGGGCTTCCTTGATTTGCGTGAACAGGTGTGAATGGATTGTCATAGTTAGGGATTTCACTCGGCGACCTGAGTATTCCTTCCGACTGAGTGCATCAGCCACAACATTAGCCTTTCCGGGGTGATATCGAATTTCGCATTCATAATCACTAAGTAGTTCTACCCATCGCCTCTGTCTCATGTTGAGTTCCTTCTGGTTGAGGATATGTTGGAGGCTTTTATGATCAGTGAAGATGGTACATTTTGTGCCGTAGAGATAGTGTCTCCATATCTTCAGAGCGAAAACGACTGCTCCTAGCTCAAGATCATGCGTTGTGTAGTTCACTTCGTGCGTCTTTAGTTGTCTTGAGGCGTAGGCGATGACCTTCCCTCTTTGCATTAAGACACACCCAAGTCCTTGGTTTGATGCATCACAATAGACCACGAAGTCCTCCGTTCCTTCTGGCAAGGTTAGGATGGGCGCACTACATAAGGCTCGTTTTAGTGTCTGAAATGCGCTATCTTGTTTTTCTCCCCAGTCGAAGGTCGCATTTTTCTGGGTTAGGGGTGGTAAGTGGCTTGGCAATCCTTGAAAAGTTCGGTATGAACCTTCGGTAATACCCGGCGAGTCCCAAAAATTGCCGGATTTCTGTAGGGGTTCTTGGAGTAGTCCAACTATCTATTGCCTTTATCTTGGAGGGGTCCACGTGTATTCCTTCTTTGCTTACAACATGTCCTAGGAAATCCACTTCCCGAATCCAAAATTCACATTTGGAAAATTTTGCGTAAAGTTTCTCTGCCCTTAATGTTTCCAGTACTTGGCGGAGATGTTTGTTGTGTTCTTCCTGGCTTCTTGAATAGATGAGTATATCATCTATGAATACGATCACAAATTTATCCAGGAAGGGACGACATACTCGGTTCATTAAGTCCATGAACACTGCTGGAGCATTCGTCAATCCGAAGGGCATTACTACAAATTCATAGTGACCATAACGTGTTCGGAAAGCCGTTTTGGGGATGTCTCCTTCCAGTACTCGCAGTTGGTGATAACCAGATCTTAGATCGATCTTTGAGAAGTAGCTTGCTCCCTGAAGTTGGTCGAATAGATCGTCTATGCGCGGTAAGGGATATCGGTTCTTGATCGTGAGTTTGTTTAGCTCCCGATAATCGATGCACATGCGAAAGGATCCGTCCTTCTTCTTCACAAATAGGACTGGCGCTCCCCATGGTGAGAAGCTTGGTCTGATGAATCCCTTGCTCAGCAGCTCGTTTAATTGACTGGATAGTTCCTGCATTTTGGCTGGGGCTAAACGGTACGGCGACTTTGCTACAGGGGTAGCCCCGGGGATTAAGTCGATTCTGAACTCGACTTGACGTTCCGGTGGGATTCCTGGAAGATCTTCTGGGAAAATATCCGGGAAGTTGCAGACTTCCGGAATATCTTTAATGTTTTTTGATTCTCATTTCTTGTCTACTAGGTGGGCTAGAAAGGCATGATATTCCATACGAAGATATTTTTGTGCTTTAATACAGGAAATGATTTGTAAACTTGAACTAGGTTTGTCGCCATAAATGACAAGAGATTCTCCGTTTGGCAGATTTAGGCGAACAGCCCTTTCGTGGCAAAGGATATCGGCATGGTGAAGGCTCATCCAGTCCATACCGATGATGACATCGAAACTTCTTATGGAAATGGGCATAAGATCGACTCGAAACAAGCGCTCGTTTAAACTTAGTGTGCACCCTACGTACAAATCGTTTGCGTGTTCTGTTTTACCGTTTGCCATTTCTACAGTGAATATTTTATTGAGTGGTTGGGGTTTTTGATTAAGTAGGTGTTTGAATTTATGACTCACAAAACTTCTCTCCGCACCGCAGTCAAAAAGTATGCATGCATAAGTGTTGTTGAGTAGAAACGTACCCGTAACCACCGTGGGGTCCGCTATTGCTTCTCTCTGTCCTACTGCCAGCACTCTCCCCACACCGCCAATATTTCTTTCCTTGGGACAATCCCTCCTGAAGTGTCCAGTCTCTCCGCACCCATAACACGCCCGGCTTACTCCAGTGCCCGAAACTTGAGTGATTGGTCGTGCCGGTGCTTTACAGAAACGGGCTGTGTGCCCTTTCCTGTCGCAGTTCTTGCAGTGCATCTCGCAACAAATACCATGGTGATGGTAGTTGCACTTGCTGCACTTGGGCAGAATTCCCGCATATGGTTTTGTTGGCGTAGAGGTAGCAGGAGTTGTGGTGGGGGTAGTAGCAGCATGAACCGCAACCATTTGCTTCTTTGAAGGTTCTTGTGAAGTTTGTCCCTTCCTTTTGTTCCAAAGTTTCTTCTTGTTGTTGTTGTTGGCATTGATTTCATTGTTGTTGTTCCCTTTGGTTGGTTCAGCCATGATAGCTGTGACTCTTTGACAGACGCCATGATCAACAAGTGATTGCGCTAGTTCCTTGGCGCTGGCGAAAGTCAAGGGTCTGGAAGCTAGCACACTTCCACGAAGTTGGGGTGATAGTCCCCAGATGTATCTCTCGACCTTTTGGCTCTCCAGGGTTAACATGCCTGGGCAAAGCGTTATTAAGTCACTGAACCTGTTGGTGTAACCTGCTATATCTGAACCTACCATCGAGAGGTTCCACAGTTCCTGTTCAAGCTTCTGAATCTCGCCTCTTGGGCAGTATTCTCGAAGGAGCATTCTTTTCAGGTTTTCCCAACCCATGGAGTTTGCCACCACCAGGGTTAGTGTCTGGACGTGGCCGTTCCACCATGTCAGGGCGCGTTCGGAGAAAGTAAAAGCGACAAACTTTACTTTGCTTTCTTCAGGACATGCACAGATTTCGAATACAGCTTTTGTTTTCTCTATCCATTGAGATAGAGCCAATACTCCCCCAGTCCCGTAAAAGGGAATATGTTTTCCATTGGTGAAGTCTTTGTAAGTGCATACCCCTGGACGGCTTTGACCTTGGCCATTTGTAAAACTGTTTGTTCCTCCCCCCGATCCGTTGTTGCTCATTTGTGCCATTGCTGCAGTTACAGCAGCGGTTACAGCAGTCTGGAACATAACGGTGTCCATAATTGGAGGGGGTGGTGGAGGTGGTGTTGAAGCTGAGTTTCTGCGTGTTGATCTACGAGGAGGCATGTTCTGGTAGAGAAAAATAAGAATGAATACTATAAGTTTCTAATGTTTTGACAATTGTGTGTTAGTTGCATCTTGTAATTTGTTTTGACTTTAGTTTATGGTTTCAAGGTAGGCATAGAAATTTTAAAACTCGAAATTTCTGAGAGGTATATAATAAGAAATACTTCATATTTATACATATAGGTCACACCTGACGTGTGTTACATTGCATATCTTGTTCGGGAAAATTTGATCCTCCTAGAGATCTCCGATTACGGATACAACAAGGAAAACAAGGGAAATAAAGGAAAAACTTTTATCCGAAATCCTAATCTATAACAAAATTGTTGGGGCTTGAACAAGTTCTACTTGCAACGTTTGGAGCTAGATTCGGCATCCGACCGTTTGACTCCCATCAGTCGCCTCTCAAGATCTACTTGTTGTTCCTTCATCTCTCTTATTTCTGCCAGAGCCGTTATCATTTGATTCTGAAGTGTCCTCGTGTAGATTTGGGTATTCTCGTGTAGTCCTTCCAAACGGCGGATGTCAGCGGCGTTACCTTGGGTAGCAGCATTGACCTCGCGAACTCTGGTTGCTTGCCTGTCTGTCTCGTAGTTCTGGGTAGCTATAGCGTTCACAAGAACAGGAAGTGCTCGATCAGCTGAGCTTCCCCCACTGACATTGTAAAAATCTCGGCACATGCCGAAAGGAGGGCGTACACCTTGTTGGCGGCTCCAGTAGTAGAGGTGACTTCCCCACATGGGAATGGGTCCCGGTTGATATGGTCTGATTTCGGGAGGATGAGGGATGGGAGGGTCGTACACTTCTGGCTCGGAGTCTGTCCCGCTAGAAACTTCCACGATCTCCTCGTCGACTTCGAATTCCTCTCCGACTTCGACTTCGAATCCTTCCTCGATAACCCCTTCGGGTTCTTCCTCGACCTCTTCTTCGATTTCCTCTGGGTCTTCCTCCGGGTCTTCTTCTATCCAACCGTCGTTGCCTTGGTTTGGGTAGTAAGGATCTCCTGGTAAATGGAATCCGGCCATTTATCTGTACTAGGATGGATGTATGAGAACTTTATAAGAAAAGAAAATTCTATTTAACGACTTACTATTTTTAACTATAATTTGTACAACTATTTTTAATAATACTCCTTTAATATTTCAATTTGGCGAAACTAAATAAATTTGTATTTGGTAAGTTCTTGGCTTGTTGTCCACTATGACCATTCCTTGACGTACATTGGTCAAGTCCAGGATAAATATAGTTGATCAGGCTATATTTATTCTCGACCTGATTACATACCCCGAGGCTCAATCGTAGTGTCGTAACTTGCCTTAATACTTTTTAGTAAAACTTGTTATGATACGAGATTAATGCATGCTTTTAAAAATGTATATCTTTAAAAGAAAGTATTTTGTTCATGAAAATGTTTTATCAGAGGGTTTTTGGCGGAAACCAGAATGGCGGAAACATTCGGGGATGGATGACTTCACGTAGTATCACAACCATTGAATATTGTAAAGAAAGTAACACAGCCATCACATATATAATGAAAACATATGTTGTTGCGTTATACATAATAGCAAAAGAATATTACAATGAGATGATAAATGTTCCATAATAAAACATCTTTAGTGTTTCCTTCTCCAAAAGCTGGTAGTTACCTGTATTACTGATTCCCTGAGAAATACAAGTGGTTTCGAAAAAGTGTCAACAATTAAGTTGGTGAGTTCATAAGTGTTTTGCATTGAAAAGTATGTCCTTTTTGTTAGTAAATCGATGAACGAGGTTTTCAGAAAATCCAATATTTTCTTTAAATGATTTGAAAAGTTTCCCGTGTTGGAGTGCATTAGTGTTTTCCATGCTTGAATAATAGGGATAAAATTTGTGTTAACAATAAAATGGAAAACTGAAATGCATGTATGAATCTCGTAAATCTAACTTGTTTTTATACTTTTATGTGAGTTTTATAACCATGCTATTGACATTGATGGCCTGTAACAACGTTCTTCAGGCGTTGGAATTGTTATGACATTTGTCACCCCAGGCCTGCCGGCCTAGCTGTAGCTAACAGCTTAGGTGTGGGATTGTCAATCCCGCATAGATCTATACACAAGTATCACGCTCCCCCTATAAGGGATTATGGTATATAATACAGGACTTAATAATGCATACTCGAACGTACGTGAAGCTGTCTCACATTACTAGGTATAAATAGATTTACGATGATAAAGACTTTACTTCATTTGAAAGTATTTCATTTGTCAAGATGTATACGTAAAATGTATGAATAACTTGTTAGCTATGTTCGTTATAGCTTCTCAAAAGTATGTTTTCATTTAGTAAGAATAACTTAGTGATATAATAGCCTTCTAAGCATAAAGATGTTTATAAAAACGATACTTCGACTCATAATGTACTTGTATTCCCCCCCCCCCCCCCCCCCCCGCTAAAACATGAAAAGAATTGAAAAGTAGGGGTATGAACTCACTCGTTAAGTTTGAAGAGAGAGGCTAGGTTTGAGCAGAACTTCGATCGCGGATGGTTGCGTCGTCGGGCTCTTCAGGGGTCTCTGCAGCGTAAATCTTTCATCGGGGGCTCGAGTGTGGAAACCAAGGTCGTCGGGACAGCTTCTTGTGCTTGGAAGTGTGTGAGAGTAACTGGAGATTTGAGAAAGTGTGCCTAAACTCGCAGCTGATGCCATCTATTTATAGTGCTAGAAGAGTGAGTACGCGGGGCGTAATTTTGGAGTACGCTGGGCGTACTCACGTACGCGGCGCGTACGTCGTTACGCAGGGCGTAATATGGCGTCATGGCTTACGACTCGGGTCTAGCTAAGCGTAGCTTGGGCGGGCCGATGGGACTCAACTCTGGGTCTAGTACGCGGGGCATACTCCCTCATTACGCGGGGCGTCATCCTGGCTTCCGACTTCTAAATTCCGTAACTTTCGCGTACGAGCTCTGTTTTTCGCGTTCTTTATATCCACGCGTAGGTGAGATTATGCTCTACAACTTTCATTTAGACTCCGTCGGCTAGTTTTGACTTTATTTTTAATGATATAATTTTAATAGGCCGGGCCTCCTAAAGTTCGTTAAAAATTCATAGGTTCTTTATTCGACGTCGGTTTTCGTTTGTCTTTTTATCGTTTTATTACTACTGAGGAGATCTTCAACTTCCGTTTAGGTGGCGATAGCTAAATAACACTCGATCTTAAATCCGAGTTTTTAGCTCTCTACTACTGTTGTGAAACTTTGAAAATCCGTAACTTCTTCATACGAGGTCCAATTTGGGCGATCTTTTTATGCACGCTCACCTTTCAACGAGATCTACGACTTTTGTTTAGATACTTAAGGCTAAAATGCATTTTATTGAGATTTTACATTTTACGTCAAATAATGTTTTAACGTCGTGTCGTAAATATACGAGTGGTTATAATTTCTTTAATATAACCCGGTTTTGAGCGTTCTTTATGTTTTTGGAAACCTTGGCATGATATCTAATATTTGATGCATCCCAACTTAGACACTTGAACACTTTATTTTCGAGGTTAATTTCGTTGTTTTTAGCTTTCGAGTGTTTACAATGCTTTTTGGGAAAAATAGGGTTGTCACAGTGGTTGAGCTGATGGAGGCTTCATGAGCCTTAGTAAAAGCATCAACAATCCCCTGAATAGCGGCTTCTGAGATGGTAGTTTGTAAGGAAGAAGAGGAGGAAGCAATGAGAGAATCAATCTTCTCTTGAAGCTCCTTGAGATGCTTCTTGGTTACCGGAGCATCATCGTCATCATCGCTCTGCATTTGGTACGGACTGTAATAGACCGAGTCAAATGTCATGTCCTCTCCTCCAAGGAAAGGTTCTTCATTATCAGCTGAAGGAGCAGGAGATGAGGGTGAGGGTGAGGGCGGAGGTTCGGTTGTGGAAGTAGGTTCGGGTATGGATGTATGTTCGGTAGTGGGAGTGGGTTCGGGTGCTATAGTAGGAGCCCCCGTATTAGATACGTTGGTTCTAACTCCAGCGGTGGTTGTTGTTGTTGCTTCAGTGAAAATGGGAGGGAGTACAGGGATAGAAGTTGGTGGTATTTGAGTAGTGGAGGTTATGGGGGGAATAGAAATAGAAATGGAGATTGGTGGAGGAGAAACGGGTCTAGTGGAAACATGTACCTCAGGGATAGGCGAACGTGGAGGAGTATTACCATGTAGAGACTCTTCAGAGTCTGAACTGTCTTCCTCAGATTCACTGGAGGAGGAGGCAAGAATCAGCTTTCGCCTAGGTTGAGTCTTTCTCTTCTTTGGAGGAGGAGATTGAGCGGCTTTGGAGGGTTTTCGTTTCTTCGGAGAAGGACCTTTCGCTCCTTTGACAACATTCTTGTCTTTTCCTTTGTCATTCTTCTTTCCCCTAGGAGCAGGCCGATCAGCATCATGAATCGATTGAATCATGTCAGGAGTGAGTTCTCTGGGACCAGTGCGACGAAACTCCTTATAAGTTCTGATGATCCGGCTATCGCTTGGAACATCCCCATACATTGACTCAAGGATTGAGCCAATAAACTGAAACTTAGAAGAATCAGATACAATAATCTTCGTGGTGTGGAAAGTACCTATCGAAGAAAGTGGAGAATCAGCAACGATTGGAACGTGATACTTGTCCATCCCCCATTTTGCGACTAGTGTCCAGAATCTGGCGTAGGAGATCTCTGAATGGCGAGATGTAGATGCGAGACTCTGAATCAGCTGCTGCCATAGAAACTACCCATAATTTAGGTTAATGTCGTGATATAACCCATAAAGAATGGTCATAAACAGACGACTCGCCCCCGTCTGAGCCTGCACTACGTTCTGATAACCCCTTGAACAAGACGGTGAACAAGCCGTTCCATTGAGGAGGTAAGCAAGACTTCTTGAATTTGGTAACCGTCGTCAGAACTTCAGTGTATCCCATGTTATAAAACATGGAAAACAATTGTCCCACCGGAATCGATTCAGGGTTAACGCTAGATTCATCGGGTGCAAACCCTAAAAGCGAACAGAATCGCTGCTTGGAGATGGAGGCCTTGTGATCAAGAATGTCGAAGAAGATTCGATCGACAGTCTTGTCATAGTGGGTTGTGGAGAAGATTTGCAAGAGACACTCCATTGGAACAGTTTTGACCTTGGTGAGAGTTGGAACCAGTGGTGAGTACTTGAGACATTCCATGATTGGAAACATGAATGCATCATAAACTTGAGGAGTGAGGTCGATAATCAAGCTTTGTTGAGGACGGATTGGCAGAATGTGAGATGTAGCATGAACTGAGGATGAATCCGCCATTGAAGAAAGTAATTTGGAAAAGATGATGAACAGTAGAAGAAACGAAGCTTTTCTTGCTCTCTGAAGGTTTGGTGCAGTAAAGAGGTAAATGATGGTAGAAATTACCTTTTATACTGTGGTGAGAAGAGAGAGAAAAATATGTTCCCAAATCTTCAAGGGAAATACGAAGAGTTTACTTAGATGATTGACGCGTGACAGTGTAGAGCCCCGATGATTACGCAGGAGAGAGAAGAACTGTCCCGATTCACATGCCTTCCCATCAGGCGCCGTTTGAAATATCAAACCGATTGGACTTTCGGCTGAGTCAGCAGCTTATCCCTTTAGAGTGAGCTATTATCATAAAGCAAAGTAACCACGTGTAACATTGTGAGCCACATCTCTTTTATAACGTTGAATCTTATAGCCAAAATTTGCTTGTAAGTAATGAAACCAGATTATGGAAAATCAAAAAGATTTTCGTGCATAGAGTGTGTAAATGAAAAAGAAATAAAGCAACACATATGTGGGAAATTGTGATGTCAGTTAAGACACGAAACAATGGATCCCGGGCACGAGTCTCTTCCTTCAAAGTCAAGAGAGACCTTAAAGTGTTTGTTTGGTTTCCCGTTGAATTACGATCAGACACTTATTCAGAAGTGTTGAAAGGCATCTTTTAATTAGGCTAATTTGGGTGGCTTTCGCTTCAGTGCAGAATTCCTGAGCTTGACATAAGACAGAAATCGACTGAAGTACTTGTGAGCCCAATGTACTCTGTTGAACAAGTAGGTGTGAAGAGAATTTAAGTGGTAGTTTGAAATTACTTTTAGGGAAAATCTCAAAAAAAATAAAATTGGATTCTAAGGGAAGAAATGTTATGGTATTTAACAATTTCATAAGAATCACACAAAGAGAAAATTTAGAGATTTCAAGGTACAGCCCCATGGGTGAATTCGTCAATTCTTTAGTGAAAACTAGAGCAAATTTAATTGTTCACCGTTAATGCATAGTAGGTATTGAATTGTGGGTTTCACTTAGCACATAGTGGCACGAAGCTAAGATCATGAACACACAAATTGTGTAACCATAAACCTCAGTGGTAATTGCTGAGAGTCTCAAGGGTTACTTGTATGAGGCGAATAGGATGGAGAAAAGTATTGGAGATGGTGTAAAGAAACCAAAGTACCTCTGCTGTTAAAATAAGGACCAAGCAGAAAACTCTTATCTCATGTGAGAAGAGAGTAAGGTAGCTCATGATTAGAATAAATATAAAAGCCTAATTGGGGAAGACAAGGGTTGTATATACCAAGTCAGGAAGGCTTTTATTCAGAATCGGGTGAGGCTTTGGACACATACAACAGCATGCTTCTAGGGACACTTAACTAATTAAAACGTGAGAACTAGAATTTCCCTACAAATATCCACAAATAAAAATTAACGAAAGAAAGAAAAAAAAATGTTTTTGGAGTTTTAGATTTAAAGAGAAAAGCAAACAAAAATAATTTTGGATTTTTTGAGTTAAAGAAATAAAAAAAAAAAAAAGAAAAAACGTTGGAACCAAACCCGAAATAGACCGAACGCTCGGTTCATTTCGGTGAAAAACTTACAACCAAAGAAACTACCTTTAAGTGATACGCGAAGATAAGAGAATAGGACCGAACCCGAGCGTTCGGTTCATTTCGGCACTCACGTGAACCGAACCCGAACGTTCGGTTCATTTCGCTTCCAACTTTTAGTTTTGAGAAGTAGTTTTTGGTACTGACTCCGATTCCATCATACCTAGCCCGTGTAGAATTTTATTGAAACTTGCTTCAGGAAGGGCTTTGGTGAAGATGTCAGCCAGTTGATCATTAGTTCGAACAAAATGAATCTCTACGTTTCCGTCTTCTACGTGATCTTTAATGAAGTGATACCTCAATGCAATGTGTTTGGTTTTGGAATGTTGCACTGGGTTATGACAGATCCTAATTGCACTTTCTGAGTCACAATATAGAGGGATCTTTTTCATATTGAGTCCATAATCCCGGAGTTGGCTTTGGATCCAAATCACTTGAGATGTGCAAGAAGCGGCTGCAATGTATTCTGCTTCGGCTGTAGACAGTGAAACACATGTTTGTTTCTTAGATTGCCAGCTCACCAACTTTCCGTCAAGGAATTGACAACCTCCTGTAGTGCTTTTCCTGTCTAAACCACATCCTCCAAGATCTGCATCTAAGTAGGCTTGAACAAAGAAACCAGAGTTTGATGGATACCAGAGACCAAGGGAGGTGGTTCGCTTCAGATATCGGAGTATGTTTTTCACTGCTAGCATGTGTGGTTCACGAGGATTCGCCTGAAACCTAGCACAATAACATACAGAAAACATTATATCAGGCCTGCTAGCTGTGAGGTACATCAGGGAACCAATCATTTGGTGATATAGCGTAATATCGACTGCCGGTTTTTCCAAGGATGGTGTGAGTTTGGTGTCGAACGCCATTGGGACTTTGACCTTTGAATCTCCCATCATGCCAAATTTAGCAAGAAGAGTCTTGGTGTATGCTTCCTGGTTGATAAAGATGCCTTCGGGTCCCTGTCTAATGTTTAAACCAAGGAAAAAGTTAATCAGACCCATTGAGCTCATTTCAAATTTAGTCTCCATCAGCTTTTTGAATTCAGCTGTTAAGCTAGGATTCGTTGAGCCAAAGATGATATCATCGACATAGATTTGAACTATCATAAGGTGGTTACCTTCCTTTTTTCGAAATAAGGTTGGGTTAGCCGAACCTTGTTTGAATTTAGACATCTTTAAGAACTTAGTTACCGTTACATACCATGCCCTAGGCGCTTGTTTCAGACCATAAACTGCCTTGTTTAGAATGTAAAAGTGATTTGGATGCTTTTCATTTACAAAACCTGGAGGTTGCTCCACGTAAACCGTTTCTTCAAGTTCTCCATTCAGAAAGGCGCATTTCACATCCATTTGATAGACTTCGAAGTTCTTGTGTGCAGCGTAGGCAAGAAATATTCGAATAGATTCCAGCCTTGCTACCGGAGCAAAAGTTTCTTCGTAATCAATTCCTTCTTCCTGGCAGTATCCTTTCACCACGAGACAAGCTTTATTTCGAATCACATTACCCTCCTTATCCATTTTGTTTCTGAATACCCATTTGAGACCAACGACTGAGGCATCCATTGGTGTTGGAATGAGATGCCAAACCTTGTTTCTTTCAAATTCATTGAGTTCATCTTGCATAGCCTGAACCCAATCAGAATGATCAAGAGCAGTATTGACTGTCTTCGGTTCAACTTTGGATACGAAAGAATAATACATGCAGAACTCTACTTTAGAGAATAGGGAGGATTGCTTTGCTTTCACTTGGGATCGGGTCAGGACCTTTTCAGATACATTACCCACTATCTGAGATACAGGATGATCTCTGGTCCATTTAATGAGGGGAGGATAGTTTGGATCATAGGATGGATCCAATTCGGCGTTGACCATTTCTTCCAATTCAGATTGACTATCGTCATCATAGAACATATCAGAATTCTCCCCCTCGACTGATGATGAATTATTTGGAATTTCAGATTGATTTGGACCTTCAGGTGCAACAGAACTCTTAGGGGTAGAGGGACTTTCAGGTGCTACTGGACTTTCGGGTGTAGCAGGGCTTTCGGGTGCTATAGGACTTTCGGGTGCTACTGGACTTTCGGGTGTAGCATGGCTTTCGGGTGCTATAGGAATAGAATTCTCCCCCTAAAAGTGTGAGTTCGGTTGATTTGAAGAAAATAGATTCTCCCACTCAACTGAAGTGTCGTGCTGAGGAGGTTCGTTTGGAACTTGTTCTCCTTCACCCATTTGTTTGGCTGCATCTTCGACAATTTTCTTCAGACGATCGATTTTGTTGTCTGTTGCCTTGGCTTCTGAGAGAGTGGCTCTCTCAGTTTCATCAAATAAGTCAACAAATTGATCGAATAAATTAGCAATCGTGACTGTGACTTGACCTATTTGAGAGAAGATCTCTCCAATTGCTTCTTCAGTAGTCTTTAGCTTATTGATGTAGCTGTCATCGAAAGTCACATAATAGGTTTCTTCAATCTTTCTAGACCGCTTATTTAAAACCCTGTATGATTTTCAAGTAAGAGAATATCCCAGAAAAATTCCTTCGTCAGCTTTAACATCAAACTTGTTACGATTTTCTTTGGAGTTGAAGATGAAGCACTGTGAACCGAACACATGGAAGAATTTTATGTTCGGCTTCCTGTTATTGATGATCTCATAAGGAGTGAGAGAGAAACGCTTGTTGAGATAACATCTATTCTGCGTAAAACATGCTGCAGCAATAGCATCAGCCCAGAAATATAAGGGAAGAGAAGCAAAACTTAGCATAGTTAGGGCCGCCTCACACAAGGATCGGTTTCGCCTTTCGACAATACCATTCTGTTGAGGCGTGTAAGGGGCTGAGAAGTTATGACTGGTTCCTTTTTCTGCCAAAAAGTCTTCGAATTCTTTGTTCTTGAATTCCAGTCCATTGTCGCTCCTAATGTTTCAAACGACTTTTCTCAGTTGAACTTGAACCTGCTTGATAAACATCTTTAACTTAGGAGTGGCCTCAGATTTGTGCTTCAGAAAGAATACCCATGTAAAACGTGAGAAGTCATCAACTACAACAAGAATGTACTTGCTACCGCCAATGCTCTCGATTGATGATGGACCACACAAGTCGATGTGAAGCAACTCAAGTGGTTCAACCACTTTTGTGTTTATAATTGATGGGTGACTTTGACGACTTTGTTTCCCCATTTCACATGCAGCACACAAGTGTTCTCGATCAAACTTGAGCAATGGAAGACCCCGAACATGACCTCTAGTGACAAGCTTGTTGATGTCCTTAAAGTTGAGATGTGAGAAACTTCGGTGCCACAACCAGCTTTCGTCAGAATGAGCTTTGGACAAAAGACATATGGCTAGATTTCCTTTGATTTGTCTGAGATTCAGAGGAAACATTTCGCCTTTTCGATCTGATTTGAGAATGACCTTGTTGGATTTCTTCTCTATAATCTTTGAACCTTCGTCGTCGAATGAAACTTTGAGACCGGTACCTCCTACCAGTTGAGATACACTGATGAGATTATGTTGTAACCCTTCTACGTACGCCACCTTTCTTATTGTGAAGTCTCCATTGGTTATCATCCCATAACCCTTTATCGTTCCACAGGAGTTGTTACCGAACTTTACATTGCCACCATTTTGAAGTGATCGAAACTCTCTTAACTCTTCCTTCCTTCCTGTCAAGTGACGCGAGCAGCCACTGTCAATATACCATTCTTCGTCAAATTGCTCGTCACTTATAACCTGCAAAAATTAAGCAGATTTAGGAACCCAAAGTTTCTTGGGTTCACGTGAGCCTTTCACAAGAACAGGAATAACAAGAGAAACATCAACAAGATATGTGCGTTTTACTAAGGTTGTTTCATCTTTTCTTTTAATAGTAAACACTTTGATTTTGTTAGAATTAGCTACAGGTGTTTTGGATTCAGATTCTGGTGTTTGAGCACTAGACTGCTTTCTGTCTTCCTTGATTGAGGAAATCTTCCTTTTTCCTTTCAAGTTCGTTGATGATCTTGAACTTTGTGTAGGAACTGAAATGGGCTTACAAGAAGATTGAGAATGAGATGAATTAGAGAAAAAGAGATTAGAATGAGAGTTTCTTCTGACTTGAGATCCGAAATGACCCTTTCGTTTGTGGTCATTAACGGGACCGAACCTGGACCTTCGGTGGCTGCTCGATGATGAGTCGAAGTTGGATTTTTGAGTGTTGTTGGCTTGTGATCCAAAACTTGGTCTTTTATTATAAAGGCTTGAAGGACTGAAATCAGGTCTTTGCCTGTTATTACTTGGCGGACCGAAACTCACTTTTCGGTTGCTGCTGCTTTCGGGACCGAACCTTTCCTTTCGGTTATGTGCTTCATGTGGCCCAAAAGTCTTTCACTCTGACTTAGAGTTTTTATCATGGTAAGAGTAATGAGGATTTTGAGAGCGCCAAAACTGTTTTCGCTCTGAGAGATTTTTCATGTACCTAAGATTTCTCTGCTGCTTTTGATTTTTCACCTGTTTCGGTTGCTTGTGGATATTGGCTTTTTGTTTCAGCTTCTTGACAGCTTGTTCACTTTTCACAGATGAGGATTCGCTTGTAGAGGTGACTTCTTCTACAGGGATTTCTTTTGTGCCACTTGTACCAGGTACGTCAAAGTTGGTAGGCTTATTCAGCGGTTCTAGCACATATCTTCCTTTGGTCTTCCAGGATGTTCGCTCCGACAGACCAACCGTTTCGTCTGCATTCTCTATAGGAGCTGACCAGAAAAACTCATCACAGCCATCTGCATTGTCTTCATTCACTATGGCAATGAGTTCGGCTATTTGATGTTCGGTTACTCCTGTGACCTTGTACACCTGATTGGGAGTAGTTCTAACTTTCTAAAACACAACGACCTTTTCTTTAAGGGCTGGGGACTTCGTTTTGGACAGACAAGCAAATTCTACAGAATTTTTCAGAAATCAGATTTTTGTGTTTTTCGGGTTCGCTCTTGACAAACTCAGAACAGTCGACTTCAACCTCTACAGAAATTTCACTCATATCATCGTCCTCATCAAGTTCAGATGCGTTTTCAACATCAATTTTATTTTCTGAACTTAAATTGGCACTCAATGAGTCAAATTTTTGTATTGTTTCGGTCCTGAGTTTCAGCTTATCGTTTTCATCCAAAAGATTTTTAAGCATGCCCTTATGGTCTTTGGACTTTATAAAAGATTCTATTTTGTCCAGACCATACATATAGGTGGGATTGACATCATCAGAAGATACAACACTTTCACAGTTGTATGCTTTGGCATCGATTTCATCCTCCTTAAACTCAAGGAAGGGTAGAATCATGCGATGTATCTTCTGCCCTATTTCACAATTTAGAAGTAGTTGAGTAATGTTAGCATAAAGTCTTTTAGCGATCAAACAAAAAACATTCCTTTGTTTGAACAATTTCAAATTGTCTCTTTGTAAATAAATGTTTTCATCCCTAGACTTAATTAGCTCCGACTCCTTCTGCTCAATCCACATCCTTTGCTCCTCACTCTTGGATGATACCCTGCTTATTTGGTCAGTCAGATTAGAATTTGTGACTCGAGTTTGAGTTAAACAACTATCTAGATTTGAAAGTCTTGAATTCAAGTTATTTAATTCATTTTCATATGATTTTTGTGGAATTTTAAACGAAACAAAAACAGATTGTACCTTCTTGATCAGTTCATCAAGTTCATTGATCTGCACACTGAGAGGTTTTGCTGTGAAGCATAAGTCCTCTCGCTCCTTGGCTTCATCATTTCCATTCATTAGTATTATATCCCCTCATCTGAGATACATCAGTCACCATCAGACATCTTCCGTTGGTTTCATCATCTTTTGCAACATAAGCCTTTCCATGCGAAGGCTTTCTCACCTCATCGTCTTCTGAATCGGTCGACCAAACCTGTACGCCACTGAACTCGTCATCCTCTGCCGAACCCTATACAATAAGAGCATTCATAGAAGGATTAGTAGCAGCTTTCTTTCTTTTAATGTCCTCCAGATTTTTCATAAGAATTGCCTCTTCATCTTTCTCCTCATCTTTCTCAGCCATCTTCTTCAGCACACAATCCTTTGCGTAGTGATTCTTTCCCCTGCAGTAGAAGCAACTGACACTAGAGTCAGCTTCACCATTAGCTTCCTTTTTCGACTCCTCAACTTTCGTTTCATGTTTTACTCTTTCGGAACTATAGCTTCCTTGCCAATTACGATTTTTGTTGGAAGGAAACTTCTTCTTGATAAACCTTCTAGGATTTGACACCATTAAGGCATAGTCTTCGGCTGTCAGATCGTGATCTCCTAGATTAAGATCCTCTTCATCTTCTTCAACAATTTTACCCTTGGACAAGAGCGCCAGAGATCCTAGACTGGAAACCACGCTCTTCTCTTGTAGCACTATCTTTTCTTGGGATTTCAGAATTCCCACTAGTTTCGCCAGCGAATATGATTTGAACTGCTCGTGTGCTTTAACTGTAGACACAATAGCTCTCCACTCGGATCTTAAACCATTCAGAAAAGTGACCTTCTGTTCAATAAGCTTCCTTTCAATATCATGTTTGATCATCTTGCTGAGAAGATGATTGAAGCGATCAAACGTCTGTGTAACAGACTCATCAGGATTTTGCTTGAACTCTCCAAACTCAGACAGAAGCAAGGTTTGAATTGAGTGCTCCAAATCTTCATCTGTGGAATACAGCTCTCGCAGCAGATCCCAGATTTCTTTAGCAGTACTGCAGGAACTCACCAATCTAAATGTGTCAGATTGAAGAGCGAATCGAATCAGTCTCAATGCCTTGATGTTGCACTGAAACTTTTCCTTTTTGTCCCGAGCGACATCTTTCACATCCTTCAACAGATCATTATACTCCTTTTGAGTTTTAATAATTCTGGATGTTCCTGAATGAGCAAATGGTCCAGACACAATGGCTTCCCATATCAGATACCCATTGTCTTCAGATCCAATGACATAGTCTTCGAAATGATGCGCCCAAACTTCGTAATCTTGAGTGTAAAGAATTGGAATCTTAGTTGTAGATCCTATACTGTTTGAGATGTTGATAGGATTGGATTGAGAATCGTCCATGCTTGATCGTTTAACCTGTTGCAAGATCAGACTTGTAATACGTAATATTAGGGCAAAACAAATAAATAATGAGATACGTCAATTATGGAGTGACAGCTCAATAAATATCAGTAAATGCGGAATAAACCTGAATCACTTCTTTCACAAAAGAGATGTGTATGAATTACACAGCCTCCTGCTCTGATACCAATTGATGAGTTTAAGAAACTCTTTGATCGTTTAGATCTTCAAACAGGTTAATTAGAAAAATACTAACATAAAGATCAAACACAAGAATGAATCTGAATATGCCGAATGATTCGATTGATTCAATCCTCAGCAGAGCTCGATAAAGAACTTCCGCTGTAGAGGATATTAGGGTTACAATCAAGATCAAAATACTTGACAGAATTACTTCTTAAATCTTACGTTCTAGGATGCATGCAAGCACCTATAAATACAAAACCCTATAAAATAACTCACGGATGGACAGGCCCATACCGGAGACTAAATGGACTAAAAAGCAAGCCCAAGACGCAACACCTTCTGAACCTAACAAAAATGTCCGGGTCTATCAAGATCGTGATGAGGGAGTTCTATGATGATCGATATGCAACCATTGCTGAGACGACTGCTGTTGCAGCATCTGTAGTCGTGACGAATACATGTGTTGGGATAGGGCGGGTCTTTCAGTATCGGGACTTCGATAATATGAATCCATGGACTTTTGACGAAGTGCAGGACCCGATCATAGCCATGAGGTGGCTATCTGATGTGGAAGGATGTTTCTTCACTTATCCATGTCCTGCTGACCAGAAGGTCAGGTGCGCTCTGAACCTTCTAAGGTTCGGAGCGAAAGATTGGAGGTGGGTCGCTACTAATTCTTATTATGTTGAGCAGAGAGCTGCTGTGTCATGGGAACAATTTTCTAAGATGTTTTGTTCTCGACGAGTTGGGTGAACTCGACAAGTTCATAGCCCAACTCGACGAGTTTACTGTTCTGTTACCGTGATTTTCGATTTTCTGGCAAGATTTTGTTGAGGATAATTGCCAAAACTCGTTTTTCTTGCCTAAATCTGATTTTTTAAGTTTGGAATGGTTATCCTCATCAAAATTGATGGATTTGGTTAAATATGGATAAAATAGGATTATTATAAGTCAAATATTTAACCTAGTAACATTGAAAAGTTTCAATTTGCACCCTTTAGTTTTATTTATTAAATTTGAACTTAATAGTTTTAGTTTTTGAAATTTAAATAGTTAAACCTAATTATTTTTAAAAGTTTCAAAACTTTCCCTCAAGTTTTGGAATTTAAATTTTTTTAATTAAAAAGTTTAATTTTGAAATGTTTAAATTCTAAACCCTAATTGTTTTGAAAAGTTTCAAAACTTCCCCTCAAGTTTTGGAATTTCAATTTTTGATTAAAAGTTTTAATTTTATAATGTTAAATTCTAAAACCCTAGTTTTTTTTTTTTGAAAAGTTCAAATTACACCTTATGATTTTATTAAGTTAATTAAATGCATAATTAAAAGAGAGTTAATAAATTCATAATGGTATGGTTTGTGTTTAATTAAATTAATAGTATAATTTTATTAAATTAAACCTCTTAGTATTTTAAAAGTGTAAAATACACCCTTATACTATATATAAAATTAAAAGTCTAATATTATATATGTATGAGTAAAATGTCAGTCTTACTGTTAGTAGGCCTCATTCAAGAAGCTAGTCTATAAGGGGTGTTTAAGATAGCGACCTATAAAATGACCACCATTGGGTATCCATTCTTACCCACCGCACTCTTGACTAGTGGAGGGTCGTTAGCCGAACGGGTAGGATATGACACAACCTTCCATTATAATTATAATGAAATATGAAGTATATAAATGTTTTAAAAATTCCCAAATCTTAGTTACTTTAGGAAAAATGTGGAGTTGGTGCTATTCCAAATTGTAGAATATTGTGTTGGGCCCTAGCCTTAATATCCCATATGGGTGTTTTATTAAGGACTCAATCAACTAAATTGAATTTTCTACCGTTTTATAGATGTCAAAGTCTGACAACTATGGTCTTGAAAAAGTTTTCCATGTGAAGATGATGTTCCACGATTGGATTGTGGAAATGGAAATCATGCTTTACTTCCTCCACCTCCTCCAATAATTCTCCCGGACCCATGTGTTCGAAGACTTGAGAAGTTCAAGGTCACTTAAGCCCTATTGGCAAACAAACAAAAATATGGAAAGTTTGTATGTGCTCATGTCTTGGATATGAAGTTGCATATTGATAGATTGGAAATGTTGGGCTTCGATGTCTCGGAAAAGTTAGGTGTTAACTTGGTTCTTCACTCACTTCCCAACTCATATGGTAAGTTCGTTAGAGAGTACTATATGATCGAACACGACGTGCCCCTCATTGATTTGAATTATTTGCTTATTGTTGCTGAATCAGTAATGATTTGGCGCACTGGTCGAGCAAATTTGTCTAGTAAATCAATATCCCAACCTTCCGCGGTAAATGACAACATTGGAAGTCCAGAAAAGTTTTCTCTACGCAAGAGAAAGGCTGATTCTGAGATAGTCCCATGTACCATTCCAGAATAATCCATATGTTTCTACTGCCAAAAGAGTGGGCATTGGTTACGAAGTTGTTCTAACTACCTGAGAGATCTAAGAGATGGGAGAGTCAAGATGTATGAATCTGCTTCAGGTAAAATCCACTATCTAACTCTATTAAGTTCCTATTTGGAGATTTTATATACATGATGTGATAAGATTACATTTTTCGTTTTGTAGGATCAAAGAAAATAGAGGAAGCTTAAAGGAAGAAATGAGCTAAGTCTGATCGCGAAGAAATGGATTTCGATCGCATGATTCGATGATCGGATTGTTGGAGCTACTACTTTAATAGTTTTGATAGTTTGCTTAGGAATATGTAATAGCATAGTTTTCATTTGATTTGCATTGTAAGGACAAGTTTTTTCCACACCTTTTATAAATAAAATAAATTTTGGTTTTGTCTTGTTTATATATTTCCTTGCAATGGCAAGAATGAAAAATTGGCATTTGTGTATTTCTAGTTTTAGCAATGTTGAAATGGATGTGATTCTTAGTTATGTTATTTGTCATAATGTCAAGAATTTACCAAATAGGGAAAGATTCTTGTCACCTAACTTTCAATTGGACAGAAACTTGGAATCATACAACTTGTATTGTATGATGAATGAGAACCTTCATATTTGGGAAATTAAGACTAATTCCTTGAAAAAGAGTCAAGTGAAGGGCTAGGAGAACTGGTACACAATGTTGTGCACTAGTGAAGTCCACCACCAAGAACGATAAAATTATTCGTCATGATTTACTAAAAGTCTAGTAAATATGGTTATGCTTACAAGATTAAGTGTGATTCTGAATCATTGAAAATTTTCAATGTATGGCAGAACGAATAATATGAATCAATTAGGTAGAAAGATGAAAGTTTATCCAATATAAGAAGAAAGGAGAGTACTTTTGTATCATGTTTTATGATCATCTTGTTGATTATGAAACCATATCACAATTAATCCTCTAAGGACATCTTAGTGTACTAGTATGGCTAAGAAGATGAATTGGAAATTGTTGAAATGGTTAAATCAAAAGAATGACTCATACATCGTTTCGAAATCAAGTGTTTGAATCGTACTCCAAGATTGTGATATTGAGTGACACGTCTTAAGAAGTTTTACCACACTCATCAAATGTGAAGCATAATTTTTTTTCTTAATCTTGCACATTTGAAATTGGTAAATTGTGATGTCTTGGATAAGTCAAAGACCAACTAAGACCAATTGCGTGTAGTGGTTTGTCTTGATAAGAATCCGCACTAACTCTTTAATATTTGTTTGTTAAGAAATGGTTGTTGACAAGAGAATCTTATATGTCAAGAGGTCAGTGGGAGTCTAAATTATCTTGAAAAGTTTCAAGAACAAATCAAGAGTAAACTTAATTAAAAACACTAGCACACGACTTGAGGTTTATAACCTATCGTGTTGACATGTTCTTGTTTCTATGCCATTCCAGTTTAAGTCAACTATGCATGTGAGCTCTATTGAATGCATAAAGGCAAAGTACCTTGTTCAATGAAAGTAAATTGACTGGTATAGGTGAGCTGCTAAATAACTTGGAAGCAATGGTGGGAACCTTGATGGCAAGAATCAAGAATAAACAAGTTATGTCCATAGGAGTTTGGATTTGTCACAAACATTATCTTACAATTATGGTTATGGCAAATTCACATGGATAGGAACACATACACCATAAAATCTAAGTGTCATAAGGTTTCTGTCCTTAATGAAAATGATTGTGAGGAAACGCTTTCACTAGGAAGATGTTAAGGAGTTAGTTGTTGTGTAGATTGCATTCTCAAATTCGATTATGATTACGACATCCCTCTTCATAGTTCGAATTGTGAGATTTGGCGATTCGTCTGAACATTTTGGAACTTAGTAATATATATGAATTGGTTTAGACACACATGTGAGTTATCTAAGGAAAGGTGTATAAGTTTGAGATGCTCAGACAAAGGCTTATCGAAGCATATCGTATTAGAAATATGAACTTTGGAATTCGATAAGTATTGCTTTCTAGAAGTCCAAGTGTTTTCTGAATACGTGTCAAAGATAATGGGAGCATAAATGTTATGCTAGTATGGATATAATTATCATGTTAGTGAGAACATGATTATTATTTTAAGTGTTGCAAGTTAGCAATATTAATTATAGAAAACAAAGTTTCAATTCGCAAAGTTGCAAAGGTTGAATAATTGTTTTGCTATAATTAAGTGAGAGAATATTATACTTCGTTTTGAAATATAAAAGCTTGGTTCGAGAAATTTTAATTGAATTTAGTCAAACGACATATATGGATGTTATGTTGAAAAGATTCAACATAAAGTAATTCTATATATGGAAATATTATAGCAAGGAACTGGTAACGTATCGTTTTTTGTTATGAATCGTGTCCCATACGCTTCGGGTATAGGATCGATTGCATATGCTATAATATTCGACCGTTCTAAAATTTTTCCAAATACCTAGCGTATTAATAGGGAAAGGATACTAGAACCAGATTGACTAAAATAATTGAGCAACTGTCAAGTACAATCTAAGGTTCACCAAGGATTGGCCACTTGTGGGCAGTTGGAAGTATAGTAACGAATGGACAATAATGGCATTATTATGATTAGATATGATTCCATTAATAATGAGTTGTCGTATGGAAAATATGGAATTGTTTCCATATTGGGAGTTGGACGTTAATAATTTATGTCTAGATTAGAAACTTTTATACAAAAAGGATGTTCAAAGGAATGTACTTTGAATGTGAGACTTCATATCTATGGAATTGCCTTGTAGCAATCTCTAATAGAGAACTTTGTAATTTCATTGACAAAGTCCTGCTGACTTTTGTGCAATAAGATTACAAAAGGATCATTGCATAAAATGTTAGAATCTAACATATTCTAGTAGTGGCAAGAATTTAGTATTCTTACACTAATGATAAGGATTAGGAGTTGTGAAATCACTATCATTGGAAATGTGTTAAATTGATCTATTTCACAAAGTAAGGACCATAGGTAAACATAGTGTGCATGCTTGGTGCATGGGACAACTGTTGTTATAATTCAAGTAATAAGTTGATTACCCGAAACAACAAATAATGAGTAATCAATATGGTGATTAAATAGAAGTGTTTTGTTTATACTCAAAGGTTTGAGGCTATATAGTATTAGTATTATTTTTGTGTTTCACTTTGCATGTTCTGACTTCCCGAATAATAAGATTATTCAAACGTTCCACAATCACTCATACTTTGGGAGTAGGTATGAAAGAAGATTGTCATGAATTGGTTTGTAGATTGTCTAAAGTGTATTAGACATAGCAAAGGTTTGTTGCAACGTTCATGAGTGCTTATGAATATGACTTGGGTATTGGATTAAAACCACGCTCACTTAGATCGCTTCATGGATTTTATCACAAGTGATTGGTGAGACGATAATATCTTATATTCTTGAAACCGAGACGTGTGAGTTGTATTCCGCACGTCGGTTGCACATTGATAATATGTAAACACACCAGTAACTTGGTGTTATAAAACATATTGTTGTGTGTGATTTGATGAGTAGGTACAAGGGAGCATTGAGTCAAAGTTTATCCGTTCCTTTTCCCCAAAGTGGGATAAAAGCGATATCTGTGGGCCCCTCGATGATTTAGTGATGACACCCTAAGCGCTTGACCAAGTCGGGACTAAGTTGATGTGTTCAGTTGTAGTCTGTTGTCAGTCATCATAAATCAGAAGTCGGGAAACAACATATGAACAGATAGTATAATTAAAATCCATGTCTTAGTTCATACGATATCTAGAATGGAGGAATATATGATCCCTTATCTAAAGGACACATTTATGACATGATCAGAGTTCGACAACAACTTTTGAAAGGTACGATTGCTGATCAGGTTTGAAGTCATACACATAATAGTTGTTAGACTTATCCAAGTAGGAGACTGTTGGATTAGTCTCTAAGTGCATAACTAATTTGGTATATACTTGACTCGATTGTGAGCATGGTCCTTTTGGGCTGCCTTCACCAAAGCAAATTGATAGGATGATTTATGGAGAAACAATTTAATTATGATTTATTAATATATTATGTAAATAATATATCAAAAGAGAAATCATATTGTTCAATTAATATTAGTCAATAATTAATTTTGTGGCTAAAAGAAATTAATTAAACTTGGGGGACTAATATTGTAATTATAAGATAATTGCATTGTGGGCTATGGATTCCTATTGGAAAGAGGATTGGACGAAATCTATGGGAAGCCCATATGGATTTCGTCCAACGGCTTTCTAAAGGGACTCCATGAGTTGCTTAAACCCTAAGCAGAGAATTAGGCTTTCCAAAACGTGGCTAAGCATTCCTTGGAGGTTCTTGGACGTTTTTGGTGCCTCCTTCTCCTCTCCTAAGTCATCCTCTTGCTCTTGGTGTTTGTGAACCATTAGAGGTGTGGCACTTGTGACACTAAGCTTTCCGAAGTCAATTACAAGAAGGAATAGATTGTTATTGCTACATAACAATCAAAGGTAAGAGCTAAACCCTAATTCATATGTTAAATCATTTATTGTATGCTAAATCTAGGGTTTATGGCTTTAGATGATTATTGCGTGTTCATTAGACAAACTAGATCCAAAGCTTTAGGGTTTTCATGTACACCATAGGATTGATGTAGTGCTCATAACCCATTAGTATGTGCACCATATGATTGTTATAGTGCTCAAAACCCATCGTCAGGTACCTCAGTGGATCGTGAAAAGCCGAAGGCATGATCATGCACCTCCTCATGTTTTGATTTTACGATTTTGGGATTTCTGTAATGTGGAATTGATTTTGAAAACAAAGTGTAATAAATGATGGTTTTATGGTTGTTTAAAAAGTTTAAAATTTCAAAAATTTTACGAATGTTAATTGGAGGAGCAGTCGAGTGAATCAAGTCTCAAACTAAGAAAAAGATTTTCAAAAATGATTTCAAATGGTTTTCAAAATACTCAAGGAGGATGCGATGTGTACGTTCAGCAGAAGTCAGTAAGTAGACCCCCAAATTACCATACTTTTATTTGATATTGTGATATGTTAGAACTGCATGCTAGTAATAGGCTACGGATATTCAGGAATTTCATGATAGAATTGTCTGATTATATGATGCATGATAGCCTAGGACCTTTCTGTTATGGAATTAACATCATTACGGTAGTTTCTTAGTGTATGTATCATGGTTATATATAACTAAGATCTTATTGCATGAGAATGTTTGGTTTGGCCTTATTTCCTGGTCCATAAAAGATGTCTACATTATCATATAATTCAATAAAAACAATGTTTATACAAACTTATTGTAAGATTTATTATATAAAAGTTAACAACAATGCCATTGATATTTTTAAAAAACCATATATTTGTAAAGATTTAAAATATATTGTTTTATTATGTGTAATGTGCGGGTATTCGTCGAGTATTTTATAAAAGGAAGGTTTATAAGAGGTTTACAATGTTCTTTAGCGCTCAAACGTTCAAACTTAATGTTAGAAATTAATTTGAAATTTTGATCTCATCAATTATATAAAACTATATTTTATAAAAAAAAAAAAAAAAAAAAAAAAAAAAAAAAAACATTGCTAACATGTGATATTAATGTTTGATATTAATTTTAAGATTTGATCGCATCAATTATATAAAATTGGATCTTATAAAATAACATTGATAAAATATGATTTTTAAGAAATGTATATCATGACTTATCGAATGCTTGTAATAACCATGATATCAATTTTTTTTTTTGCTAGAGTTATAAAAACATCAAAAACCCATTATTGAAATAAAATCTATGCAATGTTATTTTAATAGAACTGGTACGCTAATTCTATAAGTTAGTGGGATAAATGTCACCTAACCATTATTATTATCTTTTTATGTTTCAGGGAGTTTTTGTGAATTCTCTAACCTAGATATAGGCCGATTACACAAGCTCTTGAAACTGGATGATTTGATCTGAAATATGTTCTGATAAAGGTCACATAACCGATAGAGATTTGAGGCATAAATGAGATCAATCATGTTTTATAAAATTTGTTAATCATGTTTTATAAATTTTGTTATTATTGATCCCATAATGTTAAAAATTCTATATTAGAATATGATTGATACTATAACATCTTGTTTTGCCAGATATTTACCTTTTCTCCCATTAGTATTTGATTTTTCTACTAAGTGGTCCTTTATGGCATTTCGTATTTTGGGGGAACATGGGTACGATAGACGTACACGAAGGTACGTTGGGCATACCTAGTCGCGCATGTGTATGCTGGTATGTAGGGAATATGTAGTTTGGACCAACCCCTAATATTTAGGGTTTGTGTAGTATATAAACGCCATTATAGCCCCAAACCCTTCCTCTTATCAACCTCCATCCCTAATATCGACCCCCATTGGGTCGAAGGCACCAATGACAACCCATTACCTTGTTATGTAGATTTCTAGTTGTCTCTGTGATACTTGTATGAAAGACCAGGATCTAGACCCTAACCCTTGTATGTAAGACCCAGATTTGGCCCACTATATAAGATCGGGATTAGGCCCTCAGCTTTACAAGGGAACACCATGCGGGAAGCCCATGTCACTAGTACGTTTTACTTTTGGCCGGCTCAGGAGTTTTCTGGGATTGGCCGGCTACT
This sequence comes from Lactuca serriola, assembly GCF_051521515.1. Taxonomy (NCBI): domain Eukaryota; kingdom Viridiplantae; phylum Streptophyta; class Magnoliopsida; order Asterales; family Asteraceae; genus Lactuca; species Lactuca serriola. Next base: position 56,860,641 of record NC_136415.1, read on the forward strand.
ATCGGAGATTTATCAAAGATTTCTCCAAGATTGTGGTACCTCTCACCAGATTGACCCGGAAGGGCGTTACTTTTGTTTGGGGGTCGGAGCATCAAATATCATTCTAGACTCTTCGCTAGACATTGTGCGAACCTCCGGTATTATCCCTTCCTGAGGGAGTGGAGGACTTCGTAGTCTATTGTGATGCGTCTATTTCAGGGATGGGTGCAGTGTTGATGCAGAGGGGTCACGTGATAGGATATGCGTCGAGGCAGCTAAAGCCTCATGAGACGAGGTATCCCACCCATGATTTGGATTTAGGAGCAGTGGTGTTCGCCTTCAAGATTTGGCGCCACTATCTCTATGGTGTCCAGTGTACCATATACACGGACCATAAGAGCCTGAAATACATGATGGATCAACCCAACCTGCATATGAGACAGAGGAGATGGTTGCATGTAGTGAAGGAATACGACTATGATATCTTATATCACCCAGGAAAGGCTAATGTAGTAGTCGATGCCTTGAGTTGTTGAGCCGAGAGCGCTCCGATCTGAGATGTGTGTATGACGATGATGGTGATGTCTCCATTCTTAGATACCATCCGAGAGGCTCAGGTGGAGGCTGTGAGACACGAGAACTGCAACAGAGACCGTGTGATTGGTCAGGTTTCCGAGTTTTTGAAGGACAATCGTGGGCTTATGACCTTCCATGGGCGGATTTGGGTGCCCTACACAAGTGGAGCTTGCCGTGTATTGTTGGAGGAGGCACATAGATCGAGATTCTCGATCCACCCAGGGGCCACTAAGATGTATTTGGACCTAAATATAGATTATTGGTGGCCCTGTATGAAGAGGGATGTGGCATGGGTTGTAGACAGGTGTTTGACCTGTCATCGGGTTAAGGCGGAGCACCAGCAACCTCATGGTCCATTGCAGCCTTTAGAGATTCCCCAGTGGAAGTGGGAACAGATTTCTATGGACTTTATCACCAAGTTACCGAGCTCTGCGCGTGGACTTGACGCGATTTGGTTGATTGTGGACCGGCTGACGAAGAGCGCTCACTTCCTCGCTATTAGTGAGAGTTCTTCGGCAGAGATACTGGCCGAGATTTATGTGACAAAGGTGGTAGCTTGGCATGGAGTGCTGACCTTGATAGTGCCAGATCGGGAAGTTGGCTTTACTTCCAGGTTCTGGAAGAAATTATTGGATTAGGTGTCTAATTTCATAACTATTTCTGGAATGTACTTGACCTGGTTGGCATGGTCCATTTGGGTTACATGGCATCATGTCACTTGGATAGACAAAATGAGAGAAATGACACGTATGCTTTATTAATATATTATAATTTCTAATATATTAATAATAGTATTTAATCAGTATTGATCAAGAATTAATTTAGAATTAATTTGGTAATCAAAAGGAGACTAATTAAATATATAGGGTTAATTGTGTAAATCATCCATTCTTTTATAGTGGGCTAATGATCCACGGTTTATTGAATTGGGCTAAATCGATAGGGTGCTCCATGGATAGTCCATGGAGGTTAAAACTCATGGATCATGGAGGAAATGAAAAGCCATGTCAATTAGGGTTTACATGTGTAACCCTACTTGTGACACAACTATAAAAGGACCCTATTGCTAGCAAAATCGGAACTAAGTGTAGAACAAGAGGGATAGCCGATTTTGAGTGTGTGTGAACTTCTTTCAAAGTTATTCCAAGAGTTGTGGTGTTGTGTGAGACATTAGAGGCATCATATTTGGGGTGCTAGGCTCACAAGGTTCTTGTAAGTCCCTAATTTGCCTGTGTATCAATCAGATCCGTTTGATGGTGCGGAATCCCAATCAAACGGATGATGTTAGATCAAATAGAAGATAAGGAGAAGAAGAATAATATGAATCTTGTTTGAATTGATTAGAATTATGATCCGGATACAAGATTCACAAAGAACACGGACTTGTTCTTCTCTCTACCGTACACTCTCTATTATGTTCATCAATCGCTACTCCTCACCCCTAACACCTATATATATACAAGGGGAACATGGGCCGGAGAACATGGGCCGTAAATGGGTTTATGGTCGTAAACCTGTTTGCGGCCGTAAACACAACCGTAAACATGTATACGGCCATAAACACCAAGTTGGTTACGGTCCAAGACACAAAAATACATTTTTATAGAAAAGTAAAGTATAAACCATATTTTTGACCCAACAATCTCCCCTTGGTTTATAACTTTTTTTTTCTAAATGACCCAACAAGCTCCCCTTAAAAAGTAGCTGGCTTTTCTTGTTAATCTTCATTGGGAGATTGGCTTCAGCATTTATCTTCAAATTCTTCACAACTTCAAGATGTACTTGATGAATCTTCAACGAATGACTTCATCTTGAGCACTTAATCTTTTCTTCAAGATTTGACTATGAACGCACATTGGGTGAGGAGGCTTTTTGTACTGATTCTTGAAAGATGGCACTTTCAGCTTGAGAATCTTCAGAGAGAACATATCTTCTGGATCACTTCAGCAGCTACAACGACAACAACAGACTGATTGAGGAGGCTTCAATGCAATCTGTCACATAATCTTCAATTTCTGCTTCTCCTTGATTCTGGGGTTGAAGGATTGAATGTTGAAAGAATAATCTTCATTTCTTGCTCTTTCGAATGAGAATTCTTCGATGCTCACGGACAAAGCCTTGGCTCAGAAATCTTCGACACAAACTCCATGAATTTCATCTTCACCTGAAATCACTTTTCAAGACAAAACAAAACTAAAAGAAAACTTAGAACAAAAAGTAAAATAGAAATAACACTATTTTTTGATTTTGAATTTTTTTGATTTTTGTTTGTTTTTTTTATTTTTAATTCTCCCCCTTTTATTTAAATTAGAAGAACACTACGAACAAACTTAACAAAAACAAAAATAATAGCTAACTTTAAGAGTGATTTGGGATCAAAGTTTTTAGACAACCTTTATCCGTTTATCAGTACCTCTCCCTTCATGAATAGATCTGGTTAATCGTCGGTATTATGGTCCACTTAAACACGAGAGATTGTGACAAAATTAGGACATACTATAAGTGACAAGAGAATGTGATCCTAAGTTCCTATATAATATTCCTTAAGGACCATTCAGCTGACGATGACCAGGGATATTGTTGTCCACCTAAATTGAGTAGTGAGATCTACAAACAATCTGTATATGTTCAATTTTAATTGTACTAGAACATGTTTCCTGCTTCCTGGCATGCTCCAACCATCAAGGACTTCCAGAATACTCCTTACACCGGGTGAGCAGACAATTATTAAAAGAGAAGATAGATTTAGAATGCATATGTTGTACATCCAGGTCGGATCTCTTCCAATCACGCAAATGATGAAATATATGACTAACTAAATTTTTTAGAGGGATTGAGAAGAGAATGGTGCATATACTGTGTACCAGGTCAGATTTTGAGTCACGCAAAGGAGACAGTATATGGCTAACAGATAGAAAGAATTGCATAGAGGGAACATGCAGAGAGATATAATTGCATATGTTACAGTCAAGGTCAGATCTCTCGATCACGCAGAGGAGGCAACATATGACTAATAGACAGAAAGAAAGAAAATAACCTTCTACAGACCTAATTTATCGGAATTCCCCAGTCACCCCATCCAACCGGAATTAAGGATAGAATCCGTACATCGAGGAAAAGTTAATCCACAGTTCTAGATACGGGTTTATTTAATGTGACCGGTAGATTCTCATGTATATCTCCCTGCTGAATCTATCTGATCGTCATATTGTCAGCCAAAATGGATCTATCTAGGTCAAGATTTTTCAAGTCTCTAGATTCCTTAAGTTCATCTATGCCTAGTCAAGTCCATTTTAATCTTTCGTGCCTACCAGCGCCTCGAACACAGAGCCTAGACAATTTAGATTCAGTCCCTTACACAGATTCAGATTGCCTGTTATAACATGATTATATCACTTCCCAAAACATCTCCTGCAAGCACATTCCATTAACACCATATTTTTGATTTTCTGATTTTCTAATGTTTTTGGATTTTTTTTTTAAAAAAAATTGTTTTGTTTTTATTTCTCCCCCTAAATTTGTGCATAGGAGAGAAACAAAAGAAAATGCGCAAATTTAAACTATCCTAAAACAAAAATTAGTCCTTAAAGCGAATCAGCTTAAAAAAACCCAGGAGTATAGAGAAGAAAACGCAAACCGTAATTCACCGATTGAATCTGCATTCAAAAGGTCTGAGAACAACAAGCATAATATCAGAACAGATCCGAAAATTCTTCATATCATTAAGCACTAACCCCATTTGTGATCTCTTCCTTTCCCCCTTTCCCGCAAGGATACATACTCTCAAACAATGTTATGAGTGTTGTACAGTTGAGAGATGTCCCCTATCATGTGCCTGGAACAGCCACTACCAATAAACCGAAGTCTGATGATATGCCTCCATAGTTGCTCCAGCACAGAGCGGGATTAGTTGGTCTTTGGAACCCAGTCCATTTTGAAACTGGGTTGACCGTTTTCATCCATGCACGGTACTCTCTCCCATGAGATATAATGTTTATCACAAACATAAGATGAAGAAATATTAGAATCGTTAGAAGATTTGGGAGAGTGAGCCTTTGGAACCCATTTATAGTTGGGTTTGACCCATTTCTTTTTCGATCCGATGGGTGGCTCAGTACTTGATTTTGAACATGAAGCTGATCGCCGAGATGACTTTGACCTAGCCGGTCTTGGTTTTGTTGGGGCATCTCTTGGATTGGGCTTCTGGGCCAGCATTCCCTTCTTGTTCTTGGGAGTTGGATGCTTGGCCTTGGGAGTTGGATGCTTGGCCTTGGGAGTTGAATTCTTGGCCTTCATGGCATTCCAGTCGGCATTGTCTGAACGTGACCTTGAGGGGTTTCTTTTGAAAAATCTCCCTCTTGGCGCGTTCTGCCAGCCTTATGCATAGTAGGGAACGTATGCGCGATTAGGACAATTTTTGGCAATGTGTCCAGGTGTTCCACAATGAAAACAAGTCTTTTTCTTCACTGTGAAGTTATTTATTCCTGCCCCTGGTGGCGTGTCCTTGCCTTGTCTCTTGCTCTTCCCACACGCACAGTTACAACAGGCACTCTGCTTCACTGGAATTGGTGGCCTGTATTTCACAACAGTAGGTTGATCAGAAGCAGCTGAGTTTGAAGCAACAGATTCAGAGCTCAAGGAGATGTTGGTTTGTTCAATGGTTTTCTCCTTGTTCTCATCTTCTGCTACTTTACCTGCACATGAAGTAGAAACATTAGTATTTTCAACATTAATAACACAAATCCAGCTCGTTTTCCATATTGAAGATGTGCCTCCTTGGAAATTTCTGCCTGTGTCCTAAGGATGGATGTGTAGTTATGATTGAAAGGTGGAAGAACACTATCATACCCTAGACCCTTGTTTTGATTATCTTTACATTTTAATTGGGTTTCAAATAAGGACTCGACTATCTGACATGACGCAGTATAATTTTTAAAACTAACATCAGTTTTTCCACACTTAATTTTCAAAGTGTCAAGGTCTTCAGTTATAGCAGCAAGTTGTCTCTTAATATAGTTATAATTTTCACACTTGTTGCTATACTCTTCCTGAAGCTTCCTAAAGTCTTTGGTTTTTGCTTCTAATTCAGCCTTCAGGGGTTTCTGTCCTTTCCTGAGTTGATATCCTTCATATCTCAGGTCCTCAACTTCTCTTTTTAAGAAATCAATTTGTTCCCAAAGAAATTTAATCGTATCTTCACTAGATAGTGTACATGAAACTTCACATGATTGAGAACATGAAACTTCATTGATCGAGATGTTTGCAGAACTCATTGTATTTCCACACTTCAAAGCATCATGTTCTTCAATTACATCAGCAAGACTAAGATGATTGAGATCTTTTGTCTTCTCGATGATAGCCACGTTCATATCCCACGATTTCGGAAGTGAATTCAGTAGCTTTTTGTTTATCTCAAACTTAGACAAGAAGATCCCAGCTATATTCATCTCAGTAGTAAGTGTAGTAAATCGTTGCAACTGAGTTTCGAGGGTTTCTCCGGAGATATAATCGAAAATGTTGAAATTTTGTCTTAACAATTCCTGACGACTCTCTTTCATGTTTTCAACTCCCTCGTAGACCTTAAAATCAATTAAAAAGCACAACTAGAAGCCAAAATCAAACTTAAATGTCAAACCCTTTGATTATAAACCTCAAAAGTCAACCTTAAAAGTCAAATTTAAAAAGTTAAAGTCAAACTTAAAAGTCAAACCAAAAAGCTAAATTTGAAATTTTAAAAGTTAAACGAAAAGGTCAAAGTTTAAAGTCAAAGGTCAAACTTGAAAGTCAAAGTCAAAATTTTAAATAAAAACTCAAAAATAAAAGTCAAAAATATTTTTTTTAATTTTAATTTTTATTAATTTATTATTATTATTATTATTATTATTATTATTATTATTATTATTATTATTATTATTATTTATATTTTGGATGAAAAAGGAATTTAAAAATAAAAGAAATTGAGTTTTTGGGTTAAAAATGTAAAAAATGCGAAATTGGAACCGAAAATGACGCTTTATGAATTAAATTTGGAAGGAGGATGTCATCTAGCAATGTGGTCGAGTTGGTAAGGCGCTTGGTTTACTTGGCAGGAGACCCGGGTTCGATCCCTGGCACCTCCAAAATTCCGTCCGCCTCTTTCTTTTTTTTAATAGACGCTGCGAAGACACCTGCTGCTTGTGAGGACGAGGTGCGATGTGCGATGCGAGGATCTGGTGCGAACCGGAAACCATGAGGCCCGTAATCTCGGACCGTGAACTCCGAAACCCTAGCCGCCAGCCGCAAACTCCGCCACACCCTCGCAGGTTTCTACCAAAAACACCAATTTTTTGACTTTGAAGCTCCAAAACACGATCAAAAACCCTTTTTTATGAAAAACACGAAGAACAAACCCCCCTTATTTTTTAGAGATCTATCCAAAAACGCAAAAATCTTTCAAAAATAAGATCAAATAATGCTCCAAATATGACAAAATTGACTGATACAACCAAGCTCTGATACCAATTGTAAGTCCCTAATTTCCCTGTGTATCAATCAGATCCGTTTGATGGTGCGGAATCCCAATCAAACGGATGATGTTAGATCAATTAGAAGAGAAGGAGAAGAATACTATGAATCTTGTTTGAATTGAACAGAATTATGATCCAGATACAAGATTCACAAACAACACACACTTGTTCTTCTCTCTACCGTCCACTCTCTATTTTGTTCATCAATCTCTACTCCTCAACCCTAACACCTATATATATATATATATATATATATATATATATATATATATATTAGGGATGGGCCGAAGAACATGGTCCGAAAATGGGTTTACGGCCGTAAACACCCACTGACCGTAAACCTAACCATAAACTCCAAAAATATTACAGAAAAATACATTTTCCTAGAAAAGTAAAGTATAAAGCATATTTTTGACCCAACAGTTCTCAAGGAATCCAAGCAATAAGAAAGGTGTGTTCTTCTACTAGCTTTATGTTTCATGTTCCCCATTCCATACTAGTTAGGTTAACAACCTTGGAAAAACAAATTTGCATGTATCTTAGTAAAACATACATCCAAGGTTTCTAGGGTTGCATGTACACCTTAGGAGTGTTACAATGCTCAAAACCCTTCAGAAATTTCATGAAGAGTTGGGTACCCGGTTACATTTCAGTACTGCATACCATCCGCAGACAGACGGGTAAAGCGAACGGACGATTCAGACGCTTGAGGACATGCTGCATTCATGTGTAATGGACTTCGGAGGAAGTTGGACACTTATTTTCCCTTGGCTGAGTTTTCTAACAACAACAGCCATCATTCGAGTATTGGTATTCCTCCCTTTAAGCTTCTTTATGGGAGGAAGTGTTGGACTTGCATTTGTTGGGGAGAGGTAGGGAAGCGAGTGATGGGTGGCACTGAGATAGTGCTGAAGACGACTGAGTAGATTCAGCAGGTCAGACAGAGGTTACTGACGGCCCAGAGTCGCCTAAAGATTTATGCAGACAGGTAACGATCCGAACTAGAGTTTCAGGTCGGAGATTTTGTACTCCTAAAGGTATCCCCTTGGAAAGGGGTGATTCAATTCAGGAAAGGAGGCAAGTTGGGTTCCCGGTACATCAGTCCCTTCTGAGTGATCGCCAGAGTAGGTAAGGTAGCATATCGGTTGGAGCTACCTGTAGAGTTGAGTCGGATTCATAACACCTTCCATGTGTACCAATTGAGGAAGTGTGTAGCCGATGAGACGGCAGTGGTACTCCTAGAAGACACTCAGGAGGATGCGATCCTGAATTACATTGAGAGGCTCATCGCGATTTTGAAACGAAAGGTGAATGTTCTAAGGAACAAAGAGGTTCCCCTGGTTCAGGTCCATTGGCAAAATCGGAAAGGGTCAGAGTCGACTTAGGAGCTGGAGTCAGAGACTCGAGAGCAATATCCCGAGTTATTTCCGCAGCATGAGTTCGAGGGCGAAGTCTGATTCTAGTGGGGGAGAATTGTAACATCCCAATTCCAGGTATACCTTGTAACCATTGGTATTTTGAGTACTTGTCCATTTTAGCCCTTTTTGAGAAAAGGTGGTGAATGAGTATGTGGGGTGTACACGAGTGTACGCTCAGTGTAATCATGTGCATGTTTTTAATGTGGAAGCCACGTAGTCCGTTGGGCGTACCAGAGGGTACACTGGGCGTACTAGGCCCGGAGTGAAAACCCTAATTTAGGGTGATTCCCCTATATAAAGGATATGATGGCCTTATTCCTGGCCACCATTCTCAGACAACAAACCCTCCTAAACCCTAGCTTTCATTCTTTAAGTTTGTGAGTGCATTTGAGAGCCTTGAGAGTCTTTGTGTGTTCTTGAAGTGATGGAGAAGCTTTGGAGAAGAAAGAGTGACAGTCCAGACCCTTGGCTCTAAGCATACCTGTGTTGGAAGCTTCACATAGAGGTATAAAGCTTTGAGCTTTCTCACTCTTTAATTTTGTGCATCATGGTAGAGTTTTTTAGGGTTTTGTCCCAAAAGTTGGAGACTTTAAGAGATATTGTACTCCAGAGACTATGATCAACCCCTTTGAGTGTATTTATTGGTGAAGTGTCATAAAAATCCATTCTTGAACGTTGGAATCAAGTCATGAATGAGACATGAGCTTTTTGAGATAAGAGAGTGAATGTTTTGTGTGTTTGTCACCATATCAGCCATCCAAAGGCTTAAAGTCACTGACTTTATGAAGTAAGATCTATGAGGGAGTCTAGATATGTGATATGAGCCAAGGTGTTAACTGATTAAGACCGAATGAGTGGAAAGAGTGAAACTAGGACATACTCTAGGCATAATCCCAGTACGTGCAGTGTAGCAGTCGAGCATCCCCGATGCATGCATGACAGCAGAGTACGCCCAACGTAGACAGCTGGTACGCGCAACGTACTCTCTGTCGTTGAATTTTGGTTGACTTTTAGGGTTTGGTCAATTTGTGGACTACTAAGGCCATTGAGGGGTAAAATGGTCTTTTACCCTTCTGTGAGTTTGTAGAAGGGTTAGTGTATCTTCTTGAGAGTCGCGATTCATTAGGGTTAATTTTCGTATGTGTTAGGCGGAGGCTAGACCGGTGATTTGATTTCGAGATTATCTGATTCATTGCGAGGGGAGCCTTCTCATTATACTTACCATGAGTGGTACTTTGTGTGACCGAGATGTCTTATGTCCTTATCTATGTGTTATTATATTATTCATTATGTCTTTGTGATTTATGTTGAGTATTATTATTATGAGCTTACTGAGTTAGGACCAGAGGGCCCACCCGAGTTGTGGGACCGGAGGGTCTCCATTGGAACACATTGACCAGAGGGTCGTATTGAGTTAGCCTCGAGTGGCTAATGTGATGTGTGTGGTATTTTGGGGAACTCACTAAGCTTCTTGCTTACCGTGTTATGTGTTACATGTTTCTGGTACTTCCGAGGATCGCGGGAAGGCCCCGGCTTGATTGTACACACACTCGCATTGGAGATATGTTTTTGGAGGATCCTGGATTTGTGATAAACAATTTTTTAAATATGTGTTGATGTTTATTACTTGAGATTTTTGAGGAATGTGACATGTGTTTATTTGTGTTTGAAAATGAAAATTTTGGTTTGAAATTTTACGGTGTTTCAAGTTGGTATCAGAGCCTTGGTTTGAGGGATTCGGATACACCTCCAGGTGTGTTTTGACTCAAATTGAGGATTTGAAAAAAAATTTCAAAAGAAATGATTTTTCTAAAATGAGAAAGAGTCTTAAGAGAAAATGAGTTGGAGCAGTGTGTACAATCAGCCAAAGCCCGAATAGTGATTTCCCAAAATACCCTTACTTTCATGTTATGAGATATTTATGAAATATTTTAGTAGAAATGCATGCTAAAGAGTAGGCTTGGTATTTCATATTCTAGGGCTAGAGTTTCCTGATTTGTGATGCCTTAGCCTAGGAGATGCTTTTGATCAGTGTTATTTGTTATTTGCTCTAAGTATGTGCTGAGTTCTGAGTCGGGAGATAATCTAGGAAGAGATACTTAGATGAGCATGCGAGTAGCCTACTGAGAGAGTAGACTGAAATTTGTGATAGATGGAGTACTTGTGACTTTGAGTCCGAGGAGGAGGACTTAGGGTGACTACAGGTGGAGTGTGCAAGGTAGTATTGGGCCCGTACTACTGAAAGCACCCGGTCTGTATGCAATCCAAGTAAGAATCCTTAGGATGCTAAGGAACAAGTAGAGATGAGTAGTGGAGTGTGAGCATGCTCGAGAGAGTCTCTGATGATTTTGTGTTGTGTTTCAGATACATCATGGTGGGTACACGCCACACCCCAGAGACCAGTGGAGTTAGAAATTATGAGATTCGTAGGATGATTCACGACGAGGTGGCCGCAACCATACGAGAGGCTATTCCGGAGCTGTTTAGGTCTATTAAGACCACTTTGACCGAGATGTTTGACGAGGGATATGCTGCAGTTATTGAGGCGGCTGCTACTGCAGCCATCACAGCTGTCACTGCTGCCAGGCCACAAGGAGGTGACTCGTTGTTGTACATGGAGTTCTGCAACACGAAGCCACCAGAGTTTGATGGGACTCAGGATCTTATTGTTGCGATGAGATGGATCTCTGATATCGAGGGGTGTTTCTACACTTGTTCTTTCCCAGAGCATTTGAGGGTACGGTTCGCACTGGACCAACTTCTTTTGGGAGCGAAGGACTGGTGGAAATTTGTGACGGCCAGTTTTACTCCTGCAGAGCACACTACAGTGACATGGGAGAGGTTTACTGTGACATTCCGAGATGAGTATGTTTCCCCGGTGGAGAGGGAACGGTTGGCCCAGGAGTTTTTGTCTCTCGAGCAGAAGGCAGAGTCGGTGACTGAGATTACACAGATGTTTCACAAGAGGGCGTTGTTTGGCCATGAGCATGTATTGACTGAGCAGGCGTGCATGAGCTGGTATTTTAGCATTCTGAGGAGGGATATTCGAGATTTCGTGGCGAACTCGTCTTATCGGACATTTGTTGAGCTTCAGGAAAATACCAGGAGAAGGGAGATCGATCTGGAGACTCATGCCAGGGAGGAGGTGGAGTCTCAGGGGAGAGACCGGAGGTCGGCATAGTCGCAGCCGACACCGAAGTGGGCTAAGCCCGCTGATTCGAGGACTGGGGGCCAGAAGGGTCGCAGTTGTGGAAAGTGTGGCAAGAGTCACGAGAGGTCTTGCTCAGAAGGGATTTTCTACAAATATGTCAAGGAGGGGCATATGGCGAAGGATTTCCCCACGGGGTTAGCAGTTTGCTTCCACTACAACTAGAGTGTCCACCGGAAGGCCGAGTGCCCCCAGCTTTTCCAGGGATCAGCACAGGGACTTGCACCGACTGCTTTGTGTGCTATTCATAGTCGGCTTGTAAAGGTCGAGGTACCAAGGGCTTGTGGGAGAGCTTTTCTGCTAACAACGGAGGAGGTCCGCGCAACACCTGATGTTGTGGATGGTACGTATTTCCTTATTTATTTATTTTGAGATTTATTGTGTTTATTCTGTGCTATATTTAGGTACATTTCTTGTGAGTTCAATACTTGGGTTAGCGTTATTTGACTCGGGTGCGAGTCGATCTTTCGTGTCTTTAGCTTTTGGTTATCACATCGGTATCCGACGTGACGTGTTGAGTCGACCTTTGAGGGTTTCTATAGCTGATGAGCATGCGGTTTTTGCTATTGATGTGTTCTGAGGATGTGTGTTGGAGATTTTTTTGTCGAGTTTCCGATTGATCTGGTACCGATTGCGATGGGTGATGTCTGTGTCATCGTGGGCATGGATTGGTTGAGCTGTTTTGGAGCCATGATCGACTGCGAGCGTTAGTTGGTGACTATACGAGACCCCAGTGGGGGAGTGCTTACAGTGTATGGCGAGGGTACCAGATTTGGGTCAACCTTCTCCTCTGCTGCCAGGGAGAGGCAGAGTTTATAGCAGGGTTGTATGGGCTTTTTAGCGTACGTGATGGATACACGAATTGTTTCAGAGAGGCCGAGTTCTATCTCCGAGGTTCCTATAGTGTGCGATTTCCCGTATGTTTTTCAAAAGGAGTTACTAGGTGTGCCTCCCAAGAGGCAGGTGGAGTTCCAAATTGATTTAGTTCCAAGCATGAAACCTATTGCCAAGGTACCTTATCGCCTTGCGCCACCAGAGATGTAGGAGTTATCCTCACAACTCCAGGAGCTACTGGGGAAGGGATTTATTAGACCGAGTAGCTCGCTGTGGGGAGTGTCGATCCTTTTTTTCAAGAAAAAGGATGGTTGACACCGGATGTGTATTGATTACCGGGAGTTGAACAAGCTGACGGTCAAGAACCGTTATCCACTTCCGAGGGTCGACGATTTGTTCGATCAATTGTAGGGGGCATCTTGGTTTTCGAAGATTGATTTCAGATCCTGATATCACCAGATGAGAGTATGCGAGGAGTATATTTAGAAGACATCCTTTAGAAATTGTTATAGACATTACGAGTTTGTGGTGATGCCTTTCGGGCTCACCAACGCACCGACAACATTCATGGATCTCATGAACCGGGTGTGTAGGCCTATGTTGGACTGGTCGGTGATCATGTTCATTGATGACATCTTAGTACATTCGAGGTCCAGAGAGCAGCATGAGGAGCGTCTACGAGAGGTTCTTGGGGTATTAAGGTTGGAGAGGCTGTATGCCAAATTCTCCAAGTGAGATTTCTGGTTACAAGAGGTCCAGTTCCGGGGACATCTCGTTAATCAGAATGGGACATTGGTCGATCCGGACAAGATTAAGGCAGTTATGTGATGGGAGGTGCCGAGATCCCCATCTGAGATCAGGAGTTTTCTGGGATTGGCCGGCTACTATCGGAGGTTTATCAAAGATGTCTCCAAGATTGCGGTTCCTCTCACCATATTGACCCGGAAAGGCATTACATTTGTTTGGGGGCCGCAGTAGCATGGATCATTCGAGACTCTTCGCTAGAGATTGTGCGAAGCTCCAGCGTTAGCCCTTCTAGAGGGAGTGGAGGGCTTTGTAGTATATTGTGATTGCGGTTCCTCTCACCACCCATGATTTGGATTTAGGGGTAGTGGTGTTCGCCCTAAAGATTTGGCGCCACTATCTCTATTGTGTCCGATGTACCATATACACGGACCGTTAGAGCCTGAAATACCTGATGAATCAGCCCAACCTGAATATGAGACAAAGGAAATGGTTGGATGTAGTGAAGGACTATGACTGTGAGATATTATATCACCCATGCAAGGCTAATGTGATAGCCGATGCCTTGAGTTGTAGAGTCGAGAGCGTCCGATCTGGGATGTGTGTATGAGGATGATGGTGATGACTCCAGTCTTAGATACCATCCGAGAGCCTCGGGTAGAGGATGTGAGACACGATAACCGCAATATAGAGAGTGTGATTGTGCAGGTTTCCGAGTTTGTCAAGGACAGTCGTGGGTGTAAGACCTTCCATGGTCGGATTTCGGTGGCCTACACAAGTGGAGCTCGTCGCGTATTGTTAGAAGAGGCAGATAGATCGAGATTCTCGATCCACCCAGGGGCCACTAAGATGTATTTGGACCAGAAGAGAGATTATTGGTGGTCATGTATGAAGAGGGATGTGGCATAGGTAGGAGAGAGGTGTTTGACCTGTTGTCGGGTTAAGGCGGAGCACCAGCGATCTCATGGTCCATTGCAGCCTCTGTAGATTCCCAAGTGGAAGTTGGAACAAATTTCTATGGATGTTATCACCAAGTTACTAAGGTCTACACGTGGACTTAACGTGATTTGGGTGATTGTGGATCGGCTGACGAAGAGCACTCACTTCCTCGCTATCAGTGAGAGTTCTTTTGTAGAGAGACTGGCCGAGATTTATGTGAGAGATGTGGTATCTCGGCATGGAGTGCCGACCTCGATAGTGTTAGATCCACACGTGCGCTTTACTTCCAGGTTCTGGAAGAAATTTCATGAGGAGTTGGGTACCCGGTTTACGGTCGGTGCCAGATGGACCCTAGTTCACGGCCAGAACGAGTTTACGACCGTAAACTCGTGTACGGCCGTAAACCCTGTTTACGGTCAGTGCCAGGTGGACCCCACCACCGACCACACACCATGGCCTAAAAATACCGGACCCCCACCCTCAGTTGAACTTTCTTAGCCAGAAACACCCTCTTTCTCTCTCTAACCCTCTTGACCGTAAACACTATAAATCCCTCCTGTGACCCGAAAAACGCAGGAAATCATCATTTGGGGCCGTTTGGAAGCCTCTGGAACACTTTTTTGTCGAGAAAAGCACCCTTGATCTTGAGTTTACGGTCGTAAACCCTTCAGTCTTCAAAAGCCGCAAACACAGTTCACGACCGTAATCGTGTTCACGGCCGCAAACCCAGTTCATGGCCATAAACCCCATATACGGCCGTAAACAGCTCTTTTGTGGGGAAAAGCCTATTTTCCTCGATTCAACCAAGTTTCGGTAACAATTCTTAACCGAAATCAAGTGTATAGTTGACACTTCATCTAATGAAATCGTTAATTTAGATACGAATATGTATTTATTGATATAAGGATTCTGTTATGTGCCACGTGCGTCAACTCAAGGATCTTCCAGTTCAATCCTTTGCAACCAACCAACTGTGACTTCATACCCCTACACTTTTCTTAATATTTTTACACGTTTTCAGGGGGGATACAAGCCAAACACAAGAACTTTTGAGAACTAAAAACAGAAATGTTTTCAACAAGCAAAACTTATGCAATTTACACAAGTTAATGGATTTTTATAAATCAATTAGATACTTTATCCCTCTTGTAACATGCAGAGCGTGAGGGTCACTTTCTAATAAAAATTGCATAGTTTTCGGCGTGTATCACGAACATAAATTTTCAGTCAAACTATAATAGGTATAGTTTGGGAACTTCATTACTAGTTCTATGAATACAAACAACTTACATGGATCTACAAATAAACTATGACAGATTTAGCTTATCACACATCACAAGAGCACAATAGTTAATAATTATTTAAATATAATATTTTTTACTGTACAAAGCAAACCTCGTATTCAAGTACCAAAGAGCATTCCGTTTTTCATATTATTACTCGTAAAGTCGTTGACATATATGGGAGACACGTCCTTGGGTGCTTACAACATTATCTAAGTGGAGGACTACCCTTATGAACCAGAATTTCCTGGAGGGAAAGCGTGACTTTTGTGTATAGATCTATGTAGGACTGACTATCCCGCACTTGGTTGCTAGCTACAGTCGGACCGGCAGGTCTACGAGTGACAAATTTCATAAAGGATATCCGCGTTCAAATCCACGTCGTATCAAGTTTAAGTATGGTCATAAAATTCTCCAATAGTTACGACACTTTTACGTAATAATACAATGTTCACAAACAATTGGTTTAATCACATAAATATGGATTATATTTATGCCTTACCGTTACAAAAATATTAATGCAACCACTCATACAACAGGGAAAATAAGGGATTTTCTCGGTCAAACTACAGTATCTATCATACTAACATAAATCAGGGTTTTCAAACGGAACATACTTTACTTACTGGTGGTAACCGGGATTTCGATACAAACGATGTTTTACATATAATGAAAATAAACCATTTGTACAAATTCAGTGATTAGTTTTTAATACAAAAACGTTGCTTATGAACTCACCAGCTTTATGCTGAAACGTTTTCAAAACCGCTTGTATTCTCAGGAAAACGATAGACAAGTACCTTTGCCAGCTTTTGGAGAAGACGGAGCGTTTTTGGAGTCTCGTCTTTATCTTTTGCTACTTTTAATGTATACAAACTATGCTTTCAAACATATGTAAATATTCATATTATAATGTAATGGTTGTGCTTACTTTGATTGCTATGATATGATTGTTGTGATACTACGCAAGACGTCACCCGCCCCCGGACGTTTCCGCCGTCTGTTTTGACGGTTCGTGGGTGTGACAGATTGGTATCGGAGCTATTTTTTATAGTGAACTAAGTATACTGAATCCTAGATGGTATATAACTATAAACACTAAAGGGCCGAAGCACTCTGAACTAAAAATATACTTTAAAAATATAAGTATTTTTACGAAAAGTATACTAGTATACCTACCTACCAGAAACAGTAATGTAAATAGAACAAAACAAAAGTATTTGGATGTTGGATACTGCGGTTAAACCTGGGCAGTTATGTAATCATGTCTAGGGTCAATATAGCCTGATCAACTATATTTATTCGAGACATGACCAACATGTGCCTGGGAGTGACTACGGTGTTGCAGCAGGCCTAAAACTTACCAACTATGCATACATCAAAGTATCAATAGAACAAAACATACAACTTAAAATACTATAGGAGTATTTTTGTTAGAGCCAAAGAACCGTGAAGAGACTCATTTCCAGTGTTGCTACTCATTCATTTTAGCAATAGTTTGTCCGTATTAATAGCATTTCTTTGTTTATCGCTTAGTAGAACACTTTATCTATCAAATGAGATATATCTTGCTTCATGTATCATGATCCATATCTAGGGGACTTATCATCCTCTTCTTCCTAATTACTTTTAGAACAAGATGCCTCCGAAGAATAGACCCAACAGAAAGAATAACAATACCCCAACAGATCCAGCACCACTGCCTCCTCAGTTTGATCCTGCTATGTTCCAGGCAGCAGTCACGGCCGCTTTGGCTGCCGTAATGTCGCAAATAAATTCTGGCGGCTCTGGCAGCTCTGGTAGTGGTACCCAACCCCTCAATATCGATGGAAGCCAAGGAAACCAGAAGGAGTGCTCCTATAAATACTTCATGAATGCAAAACCCACAACCTTCGACGACAATGAAGGTGTCATTGCCCTGACTCGATGATTCGAGAAGATCGAGTCTATCTTCGAAATTTGCTCTTGTTCCGAAGCCAGTAAGGTGAAATTCGCTGCTTGCACTCGCCGCTTGCGCTTTCACCAACAGAGCCCTGACCATGTGGAATGGTCGGGTCAAATCCATAACCCTGCCAGTAGCAAATGCAATGGGTTGGGAGAGCTTGAAAGAGCTCATGCTTGTTGAATACTGCCCAAGGGGCGAGATGTAGAAACTGGAGCACGACCTATGGAACTTAAAGATGAAGGGTTCCGACATGGCCTCCTACACGGCTAGATTCTGCGATTTGGCTCTCCTCTATCCTGGAATGGTCACCCCGAAAAACAAGAAAATAGAAAGATACATTTGGGGATTGACGCCCCCAATGCAAGGAAATGTCTTGGCCGCCAGGCCAACTACTTTTGATAACGCCAAATGCCTGGCGTAGACTCTCATAGATCATGGAGTTGATCTTGATAAAGTGATAGCCGCTCTCGAACCAACAAAGGTGAGTGGTGAGAAACGAAAGTTCTGGAAGCAGCGAAAGGGCCAGCCTTTGCAGGAGCCCTCAAAGAAACAACATACGGTGGCAGTTCACGTTGCTGCTACTCCCGTCGCTGCTCCCGCCACTCAAGCACCTACCAGTAAATATGTTGGTTCCCTTCCTCGATGCAACAAGTGCAATTACGAACATAATCCCGACCCATGCCGTGAAATGCTTTGCACCAGCTGTGGCAAAAAGGGGCACACATCTCGAGTTTGTAAGGCACCAGTCCAACCAACCAATCAGGCATCTGGAGCAAGTATTCGTCAAGCCTGTTATGGCTGTGGGGAAGTCAGGCGCTAGAAGAGAAATTGCCCCAAGGCAAAAACAACTGGCACCACAGGGAAAATTCTAGCGATGGGCCATGAGGAAGCAGTTGCAGATCCCACAGTTGTTACTGTTGGATAAGGTGTCTAAGTCCATAACTATTTCTGGTATGTACTTGACCTGACCCGGCATGGTCCATTTGGGTTGCATGGCATCATGCATTTGGATAGACTAAATGAGAGAAATAACACATGTGGTTTATTAACATATTATAAGATCTAATATAGTAATAGTATTATTTAATTAGTATTGATCAAGAATTAATTTAGAATTAATTAACTGATCAAAATATGACTAATTAAATATATGGGTTGATTATGTAAATCATCCATAACTTGTATAGTGGGCTAAAAGGCTCCATGGACTATCAAGTTGGGTTAAACCCATAGGATGATCCATGGATGCTCCATGGGAGTTACAAACGCATGGGTAATGGAAATGAAGAGTCATGAGACATTAGGGTTTACATGGTGTAACCCTAGATGTGTCACACTATATATGGAACATGTTATCTACCAAAATCGGATACACTAAGAACATAAGAGGGCTAGGCCGATTTTACAAGCGTGTGCGTTCTCTCAAAAGCCATTCCAAAGGCATTTGGTGTTGTTTGAAGCATTTGAGGCATCACACTTGGGGTGCTAGGCTCACAAGGTTTTCAAGGAATCAAATCAACTACAAGGTATGTAATTATAGCCATCCTTTTAGGATAAAGTTCCCCATGTATTCTAGATAGGATTATGAACCTCGGAAATCATATTTTGCATGTATTTTAGACAAACATAGATCCAACGTTTTCTAGGGTTGCATTTACACTTAAGGGTGTTAGAATGCTCAAAACCCATCAGTGGTAATAGAGCCTAGGCTTGTTTATAAATACTTGATGCAAAACTGTGTTGGAAATCGATTTTTTGTTGTCTTCACGGGGGACTCGACGAATCCATAGGGAGGACTCGATGAGTCCAAGTGAAAATGCAACCAACTCGGCGAGTCAGTTCGTGCACTCGACGAGTTGGCCATGCAGAATGCAGAAATTCGATTTGTGCTGCTGGAAATGGACTAGAAACATTACCCTAAACTGTTTTGGTGTAATAAAACTTGTTTTAGATGGTGTAATGGTTGTTCTAATCCATTTACAATGGCTAATATCAATTTTTTCATGATTATATGTGTTCATATGTTCTTGAAATTTTGATATGAATGTTCATGTTCTTATGAGTTCTTGATAGATCATCGGAGTTACTTGTTTATATGATTAATTCATGATCTTTATATGTTTTAATGGAGTCCATAACTTGTCCTCAAGTTATGGATAACCAGAAGTCTCTTTGTGTTAAAAGCCAATAAAAGAACACCTAAGTTATGAATGTGAAAGGTTTTGTAAAGTTACAAAACTTTCCCTCAAGTTTTGGAACATGTAAAGTCACTTAATAAACTTTAGTTCCAACCCGTAGAATTTTAAAAGTTAACATTCAACTCTTATACTTTATAATATTATAAGTTAATAATATATATATATATATATATATATATATATATATATATATATATATATATATATATATATATATATATATATATAAGATCAAGTCGTCTTACCGCTAGTACGCCTCATTCACGAAGCCGGTCTATAAGGGGGGTATAAGGTTGTTGCCTATAAAATGGCAACTTAATGGGTGTCTACTCTCACCCGCCGCTTCCTTGATCGGTGGAGGGTCGTTAGCCGAACGAGTAGGACAAGTACTTATAAACTTCCACTAAAAGTATAATGAATATTATAAAGTAACTAAATGTTTTATTAAATTCCCAATCTTAGTTACTTTAGGAAAAATGTGAATAAGGTGCTAATCCATGAAATTACACTTTACACTTTGTTTAAGTCGTTGGTAGAGCTTGTGTGGTTAACCGTCACACTAACTTGGACTTAACAATGGAGGAAAAAGGTGACTTAAGGTTTATCATAGTATCGGTGGAGCATGTGTGGTTAACCGGCACATTGATTGAGTGATGAACTTTAAGGGTACCAAGTGATTTGCATGGTTACTTCACACCTCGTTTTGTGATCCTCGGTATCCCAGTCACAAAACTTGGAGGGCACACTCAATATTGAAACATGCCTTTGAAAAGTTCATTGAATCTCAATAGAATCTAGGAATTTCTAAGAACCAATTAAAAACCTAATATTTATATTTCGTTTCTCATGGTGGAAATTGGTGAATCGTCATGCACCTACCTTTCAAATATGTTATAGCATGGATTACGACATACCTCTTCTAAGTTATAATATATTGTGATTGGATCCTAGCCTTAATATTATATTTGGGTGTTTTATTAAGGACTCTCTTAATATCTAAACTAATCTTGTTCTCTTCTTTCAGATGTCTTCCAACAACACTGCTTCTGGCTTAAACCCTACCGGCTCCTTTTCCCTCATGAACCTATGTGGGAGGGTCATCTTCGATGGTTCCAACTTTATGGATTGGATCCGGAACATCAGGATGGTGACTCGTTACGAGGACAAGGAATATGTCCTCGATTAGGAGCTGAAGGAGATCGATGAGAACACTGCTACTCCACAGGAGATCGCTAACTTCCAGACTCATGAAAGAGATGCCACCAAAGTGGCATGCATCATGATGGCCACCATGACAGAAAAACTTCAAAAGTCCTATGAGGACTTCTACCCTTTTGAAATGTACCAAGATATGATGGAAAGATACCATCAGAGTACTCGTCCAGAGCGTTATGAAATAATCTGCTCCATGATAACAACCAGGATGAAGGACGCAGACTCCGTCACGAGCCACATGTAGAAAATGCAAAGGTATGTGGATCGTTTGCTGAAGCTTAATGTGAACTTCCCTGAGGAGCTTGCAACAGATATCATTTTGCACTCCTTACCCTCGTGTTATGATCAATTCCGCATGACATACCACATGAATAAGGAAGAAGTCACACTCAACAAACTTCAGGGACTCCTCAAGACCGCAAAAACAGGTCTTAAAGGTAAGTCGGTTGTTAACACTCCAACTCCTACTCCAAACTCCGCCCCTGTCTTGGCAATCAAGAAAGATAGAGGGAAGAAGAGGAAGAGGTCTTCGAAGGGTACCAAGGCTAGGACCCTTGATGGCTCTTCTTCAAATGGAACCAAGAAAGGTTTCGTCACTCCTTCTTTTGACCCAAAAGAGGCTGAGTGCTTCTATTGCCATGAAAAGTCGCACTAGATGCGGAACTGCCCAAAGTACCAGCAAGATGTGAAGGATGCGAAAGTTAAACCCAACCATGCAGGTATTTACACTATCTTATCTAATAACTCACCATATTCTAACTCTTGGGTCCTTGATACCGGTTGCTGTATTCATATATGTTCTGATTTGCAAGGACTAAGAAGAATTGCGAATTTGGAGCATGGAAGAATAAACTTAATCATGGGGAATAGGAAAGCTTTATC
Source organism: Lactuca serriola (assembly GCF_051521515.1). Lineage (NCBI taxonomy): Eukaryota > Viridiplantae > Streptophyta > Magnoliopsida > Asterales > Asteraceae > Lactuca > Lactuca serriola. The sequence continues at coordinate 56,882,368 of NC_136415.1, forward strand.
TATCACCAAGATTAGAGTTTATACTTTATTGCCAAGTAGTGGGGTTAGTTAAGATTTGAATAAATGTTGTTACTCGCCAGAAATGGCAAGAAATATTATTTCCTTTCATTCATTTTATAAACAAGGTTTTACCTTTTCATTTGATAATGAAGTTGGTTCGATTAATGCTTTCTTTAATAATGTTCTTTATTTTAAAGCATTACCTTGTGATGGTGTGTATGAAATTGTATCTGTTATAGATAACTTAGGAAATAATGTATTGTGTATTGATTATGTTAATGATAATAACTTGGATAAAGCATCAATATGGCATTGTCTTCTTGGATATATAAGCAAGAAACGCATAGGCCAAATCCAAAAGGATGGATTCTGGGAATCATTTGACCTAAAGTTAGATGATAGTTGCGAATCATGCTTACTTGGAAAAATGACAAATTCACCCTTCACAGGTTCTTGTGAAAGGGGTGAAGGTTTGTGGGATCTTGTACACACGGATGTGTGTGGACCCTTCAAACATGCCATAAGGGATGTTAATCATTATTATTTGACTTTCACTGATGATTATAGTAGATATGGATATGTCTACTTAATCAAGCATAAGTCAGAGACTTTTGAAAGGTTTAAAGAGTTTAAATAGGAAGTCAAGAATCAATTGGGCAGGAACATTAAGATGCTTCGATCCGATCGAGGTGGTGAGTATCTTAGTTCAGAGTTCCTCGACTATCTTAGGGAATGTGGGATTGTCTCACAATTGACACCTCCTAGGACATCGCAGTTGAATGGTGTGGCTGAGAGGCGTAATCGAACCTTGTTGGATATGGTTCGTTCCATGATGAGTCGAGCTTCGCTACCAATCTCATTTTGGGGATATGCCTTAGAGACTACCGCCCATATCCTTAATCTAGTCCCTACAAAGAAAGTTGCCAAAACTCCTCATGAGATGTGGACTCGTAAAGTACCCAAACTAGACCACATTATGATTTGGGGTTGCGAGGATTTCGTGAGACGCGAGGCTCATGATAAGCTCGAACCTCGAAGTGAGAGGTGTATTTTCATCGGCTACCCACAAAAATCCTTTGGTTACCTCTTCTATAGACCTAGTTAAAATGTGGTCTTTGTAGCTAGGAGGGCTGTCTTTTGAGAGAGAGAGAGAGAGAGAGAGAGAGAGAGTTCATAAGCCAAGGAAACAGTGGGAGGCAATTTGACCTTAAATAAATTCAAGAGTCAAGTGGTGAAGGAACTTCAAACCCTGGGACTCAACTTGAGGAGGAAACTCTTGTTGAGCCAATTGACAAGTCTGTACCTCTGAGGCATTCCACGAGAGTTAGGAATGCACCTGAGCATTACCATGGATTCCATATTATTGTGGGAAGGTGATACCCTTATCAGTGATAAGATACTGATAGGTCTGGATGAACCTAATAGTTACGCGGAAGCCATGGCTGGCCCTGAGTCAGCCAAGTGGAAATAGGCAATGGACAGTGAGATACAGTCCATGTATGACAATCAAGTATGGAACTTGGTTGACAATGTACCAGGTCGTAAGACAGTTGGGTGCAAGTGGATCTTCGAGAAGAAGACCGACATGGATGGTAATGTACACACTTATAAGGCACGAACGGTTGCAAAGGGCTTCTCTCAAACTCTGGGAGTTGATTATGATGATACCTTTTCTCCAGTATCCAAGATTAAGTCTATTAGGGTTATGTTAGACATAGTTGCATTTCATGACTATGAAATATGCCAAATGGATGTCAAAACCGCTTTCCTTAATAGAAAGTTTGCTGGGGATGTTTACATGAGTCAGCCAGAGCGCTTTGTCAGTACAAAGTACCCTAATAGAGTGTGTAAGCTTGAGAAATCCATTTATGGATTAAAGCAAGCACCCCACAGATGGAATCTTTGCTTTGATGAGAAAGTCAAAGAGTTTGGCTTTTTTAGGAGTGAAGATGAATCTTGTGTATATGTCAAGGCTAGAGGTAGTATAGTTAGCTTTTTGGTATTGTATGTGGATGACATACTACTCATAGGAAATGACATCCCAACTCTTCAGGAAGTTAAATCCTGGCTTGGGAAGTGTTTCTCTATGAAGGACCTAGGAGAAACTGCCTATATTCTAGGGATAAGGATCTTGAGAGACCGGAGTAAAAGACTAATTCGACTTAGTCAGAGTACCTACTTGGGTAAGGTGTTGAAGAGGTTTAGCATGTAGGACTCCAAGAAAAGAGAGTTACCCATCCAGAGTAACACCAGATTGAGTAAGACACAAAACCCAATTACTGAAGCTAAGATAGCATAAATGAGTCGAGTACCTTATGCTTCGACTGTAGGATCGATCATGTATGCTATGACGTGTACTCGACCTGATGTAGCCTTTGCTTTAAGCATGGTTAGCAGGTATCAGGGGAACCCTGGCAAGGCACTTAAGTACCTACGGAGGACTAAGGACTGGGTCCTTACCCTCGGTGGGAGTGATGACTTGAGAGTTGTAAGGTATAGTGATGCTAGCTTTCAGACTGATAGGGATAATTTCCGCTCTCAATCAGGCTGGGTCTTTACCTTAAACGGAGGAGCAATTTCTTGGAAGAGTTCCAAGCAAGAAACAGTGGCTGATTTAACTTGCAAATCAGAGTATATAGCAGCAAGCGAGGCAGCAAAGGAGGCGATATGGCTGAAGAACTTCATTGGAGACCTTGGAGTTGTGCCATGTATAAAGGAGCCGATGGAAATTTTATGTGATAATGAAAGTGCAGTTGCCTTAGCCAAGGAACCAAGGGATCACGGGAGATCCAGACACATCGATAGAAAATATCATTTCATCAGACATCGAATAGAAGAAGGACTCCTCGTGGCAAATAGGGTATCATTGGATGAGAATCCAGCAGATCCCTTCATGAAGGGACTGACTCGGGTTAAGCATCTCCAACATGCTCGGAGCATAGGGCTGAAGGATGATATTAGTTTTAGTAGTTAGATAATTTTGAAATTTGATGATGATTAAAAGTTGTGTTTATTTATGAGTAAAGTGTTGCTATCTCTTGTTAATCGTTAACTATATTTCTTTTGCATGTTTTGACTTCCAGAATAATTATGTTTGGTATATCATACTATTCAAATGTCCACAGTCTGTCATATGTTGGAAGTAGGTATGAATCAAGACTGTCATGAGGTGGTTGCAGAGGTCTAAGTTATTGGACATGGCTACAACACTCATGAGTGTTCATAAGTTCTGAGCATTGGACTCAACCCACGCTCACCGGTATCACTTCATGGAATTTATCTCGAGTGATCGTGAGACGGTAATATCATATAAGTCTTCAAACCTAGAGATATGATTTGTTGCCTATGAGTTGGTTATGCATTGATTATACAAAAACGTATTGGTAACTCGATGTTATAAAATATGCTTTTGTGTATAATTCAATAAGTAATAGAGCAAACATATGAGTCGAATTTTATCTGTTCCTTCTTGGATTAGAAGCTGATATCTGGGCCCCTCAATGATTTTGTTTTGACCTATGTATCGGGCCCGGTCAGAACTAAGCTGATGTGTTCAATTAAGTTCTATGTCAAACAAATCGGAAATTGGGAAACAAACTGCTAGACAATAAGTAAGACCTTGTTCCATGTATTTGTCCGGCTGATATCTAGAACAGAGGATTATATGATCACTTATCTTAAATGGCGTATCATCGTCTTCTCAGTTCCGAGAGACCTTGAAAGAGCTACGATTGCTGATCGGATCCTAAAGTCATACTTGCAGTTATAGTTATTAGACTTATCCAAGTGGGAGACTGTTGGATAAGGCGTCTAAGTCCATAACTATTTCTGGTATGTACTTGACCCAACCCGGCATGGTCCATTTGGGTTGCATGGCATCATGCGTTTGGATAGACTAAATGAGAGAAATAACACTTGTGGTTTATTAATATATTATAAGTTTTAATATATTAATAGTATTATTTAATTAGTATTAATCAAGAGTTAATTAAGTGATGAAAAGATGACTAATTAAATATATGGGTTGATGATGTAAATCATCTATAACTTGTATTTTTGCTATTATGTACTTTGTCTTTTCATTCTTAGTGCAGATTCCAAGGAAGTTTTACAAGGGTCATGCTTGCGTTCCTAGGGTAAGGTAAATTTTCGAAACTTTGTACTAGTTAGAATGTCCCTAGAAGCATGTTGCCGCATGTCGACCCAAGCCTCTATTGACTCAATATGTGTTTTTAAACGCCTTAATGAAATCTTTCATAATGAAAATTTCTTCCCAATCAGGCATGCATTCACATTAGTCTACCGAGCTACCTAACTCTTCTCATCTGAGTTAAGAGTTTTCTGCTTGGTCCATACATAGTAGAGGTACATTCGATTCGTAAACCAAACTTTTTCAGCTTAAAACTCTTAACACATTCCACACACAATGACATATGTCCAAGAGGTCTTTGATTAAACCAATCAAGACTTAGACATATCAAAACTCTGTGTTTACGATCTGAACTCATGAGGCAGTGATGAAAGTGAAACCCAATTTTCTAAATTTTTAAGGAATTGACGGGGAACTATATTCTAGATCTTCACGAAACATTTGTTTCAGTACCAAATTTTCGATGCTCCAAATCATATTCTTTCATTATGAGTGGTCTTGATCAAATGTTCGAAGCCCACGGCATTTGTTATCCAACAGGATCCAGCTGAAAATAATTTTTTTTTTGAATATGATTTTCATGTGAGTATTAATTCTTTCAATTGTCACTTTCAAATTAATCCAAAGCATACTTGTCACTGACTACACTGGTCACACAACTGATTTTTGTTGCAATTACTCACCTTATGTTTAGGATAATATGTAACAAAATTTTTAAGCAACCCACGAAGCCTTGAAAAAGAAGCCCTTCGATACTTCTTTATAAGTATTCGATTGTAATTCATGGGAAACCACACATGTTGTTGATTATCTTTCTTGATAATTAACAAAGCAACCTTTGCTCAGGGTTTAACTGCCTTTGTGTCGAAATTTATTTTTCGACATCACAGATCCCAAATTTTTGTTAGCTTGCTTCTTATCTTATTCTATTGGCACACTGCACTCATGAAATCCTTGAGGTTCTGAGTGTTACCAACTCAGACAGATGATTTCGACAGACTGGCATATGATTTCGTTTCTAAACCCAAAGACGAAAGAGCCTAACCTCCATGTCGAAGGTTTTCGATCTTATCCACTTGGTACTTACAAACAGTTTGATGTGACGGTTTGGCAATGTGGTCTGACTTTCAAGGTACTTTATCTGACATGGTACAGATTACAGTTAATGCTGCGAGTTTCAAGGATAGACATGTCTTAGTCTTTAAAGAAAAAGTTTGGAACTCTATTGGGGATACATATAAAAGGAGGATATTATCTCCTTTTATAATTACACGTTCAAATTATCAAAAGATCAAAAACCCCTAAATTTCTCTGTTCTTCAAGAATTTCTCGAAACCCTAATCAATGGTTGCTGCTACAACCAACACTACTTACGAAATTGCATCTCAACCAATTATGAAGATTCAAAGCACAAAATATCAGGTTGACGGAGATGTGTCAATGTATCCTGAAGAACTCAAGATGCTGATTGTTACTCTTCAACATTTAGGTCTCGCAACTGTGATGTTCAATGATTTTGATGTCCCGATGTCATGGTTATCAGTTTCTGGTTCCACTGCATCTTACATCAAAGCTACTGATGTAATCACATTTAATCTGGTCAATGAAACGCGAGTTCGACTCACGAAGAATATGTTTACTCAAATCTTGGTAATTTTGAATTCACCTCCATTCTTTCAACCTACTACTGCTCAAATTCTGTTCATGGTTAACGAGATGGATCATTAGCCACCACTTGTCAAGATCACTGACTTCAAGAAGTCTGGTCTTCCTTGCATATGGAATTTCTTGTTCAGGATATACCTTCGTTGCTTAATTGGGCGAAGTGTAGGTATTAACAAGGGGAGAATGGAAGTCTATGCTATGATAGCAGGGTTGTACTATAATCATAATGTTGATTATGCTACTCAGATTTGGAAAGAGTTTATAAAGAGCCTGGAAAACACGAATGTAGTAAAAGGAATTTCGTGTGCATGCTACTGGAGTTTGGTTCTTCTGTCTGTATATGAGAAAGAAGGTATTCCAATTCCTACTGATGAGGAAAAGGAAGAATTCATGAAGTATCATTTTCCAAAGACTGTTGAAGATGATTCAGAAGTATTCCCAATTGTTGCTCGAATTCCTGATGGGATGCTGAAGAAAATTGATCCAACAAATTCAGTATTGGTGGCATACTTGAAACGTGTTAATCCTTCAGTCGAAACTAGGATTTTGCTGAAAATAAGTGATGAAGGATCAACTAAGAAAGTTAGGAAACCGAAGAAGGGAGTTGATGATGTTGTTCACGAAAGCCCCAAGAAACAAGCTAAGTCTAAGTCTCCTAAGAAGTTTATAATTGAAACTGAGAAGCCTAAGGAGAAGGTTGTTGTTGAATCTTCGAAGGAATTGATCCCTTCAAAATCTGGTGTGTTCAAAAGGTTAAGGAAATTATCTTATAAGAAACGAACTTCATTAGAAGATCAATCTCCTACTATTCGCAAACCTCAGCTTAACAGACAAGGAGTGAAAGTTCGTGAGATTCCTACACCAATTTCACCATCCTCAAAGAAGTGAAGAGCTGGGGATATTGTGACATCCCCATTTTCACGGCCAGAAAAGACCGATTTTGCTTATGCTTTATAAAAAAATCAGAGTATCTCTTTTAATAAAAACGTTGCGGAATTTGTTCCCAGAAAAACATGATAATTTCATTATCAAAGCATTTCCGAAGAAATGTATTTTTATTCATTTCAAAACATTTGGGATGTCATCGTCAATATAGAAACATAAGCATAAACAGAATTTACATTCATTTACACTAGTGATCTATATCTCCTTAATCTCTCGGTGTAATGTAACTTCACATCGTCACCTGTGATACAAGTAAACTCAGAGGGTCAGGTTGGGAAACCTGGTAAGTACATAGGGTGTTCAACCCACAACAATATAATTATTATGTTTAATCATCAAACAATTAACCCAATCACCCATCCCCATTATCTTCTTTATTCCTAAGTACCTTCCCTAAGGATTTATCCTAAGGTTCGTCTCCTACATCATATTTTCCTCTCATCTCCTTACATCGCATTTCCTTATATATTTGTTCCTAAGGACTCTCCCTAAGGATCATCACCTACATCACATAGATAGTATTGATTCAGGGATTACTCCTCAATACGTGCACAACAAGGGTTAGGGTATCATCGCATGAATATGTAGTTACAACATCGCCTGAACTCGTAATTCATAGTAAGGGGTTAGAGTATCATCGCATGAATATGTAGTTACAACATCGCCTGAACTCGTAATTCATCACCTACAGGTAATGAGCCTGCTAGTGTTTCCACGGGGTTGTCTAGAATAGTCCGTGGTCGCCATCTATACTCTGGTAGATGACTACATCTCCAAATTGTCAGACAAGGTTATAGTATCTTTCGTCCTACATCACCGATTCATCATCACCTATCTATCCTCACCTAATTATCATCACCTTCCTATCATCACCTGTCTCTCATCATTTTATTTCATCACACACCAACTATTTCATCTACCCATGTTTTATCCTAACATATTTGTAGATATAAAATAAATATACAGTTTAAATCATTTAAAACATGTATAAAATCATTCCTCCATCATAGAAAGCAAGTATTCAAATAATATGTACACATAGCACGTCATTTATATAAAATACTTCATATCTATGTGTAAGATGAAAAGGACCATGCACTCACTTGGGAAGGTGGTGACTCGGCACTCGGACAGCACTTCGTTACTCTTAAAACAACTTCCTCGACAAAACCTAGTATCAATATAACTAGGGTTTAGTCTAACGTTTAACCACGACAAATTAATAGTCTGACTAGTATTATTATTATATAAGTGTTAAATAACACTCAATATAACTCATAATAATAGCCCAAATAATTATTTTAAGGACCTAATAACATTACTATAATTATTTGAAAGCTATATTAAAAATTGCGTAAGCGTAGCTCACTTACAGTGGATTTTAAAGAAAATCGGGCTTTGCTCGGAGCAGCGTTTCGAAACCAAAAGACACTTTTTCTCGGGACTCCGGGAGCCTTGGGCTTTCTTAGGGTGCTAGGGGATTTATCTAGGGTTTAGGGGGGTTTAGGAGCCTTAGAGAGAGAAATTAGTGAGAGAAAGAAGAGGTTTTGCAGTGAAGAAGAATGGCAGCCTCGCACATCTATTTATAGTGCCCAGCTCCTCGGTTACGCTGGGCGTTCGGACTTAGCTACGTTGGGCGTAATGCTCAGATAAGGGTGCCAACGAGCCTCCAACTGTCTCGCATTCGGAAGGGATAAGAACCGAAGTATGTTGGGCGTACCCGGCCTCGGACGTGGGGCGTAGATGCGAGGCGACGTGTCATCATCCAGAGCGACTCCGTGTTCAGCAAGCGACGGCCCTGATTGAGCCACGTCACCACCTCGCAACAGATTTCGCAAATTCATACTCCGAATTCTAAAAATCATAACTTTCACATACGAGCTCCGTTTTCGACGTTCTTTATATCCACGCGAAGGTGGGAACGTACTCTACAACTTTCGTTTAGACTCCGTCGGCTAATTTTGGCTCTAATTTAAAAGTTATATTATTAACAGGCCGGGACAGGATTGGTCCGTTAAATTCTCATAACTTCTTCATCAGATGTCCATTTTTGCCCATCTTTTTCTCTTTACACTACTCTTAACGAGATCTTCGATTCTCGTGCAGGTCGTGTGGGCTAAAAACCGTTCGATCTATTATTCGAATTTCGGGTTGTATACTGCTAATCCGAAACTTCGAAAAATCATAACTTCCTCATACGAAGTCAAATTTGGGCGTTCTTTTTATGGACACTCTCGGTTTAACATATTCTACGACTTTTGTTTAGATCGCTAAGGCTAAATATCGCTCTATCGTAAATTCACTATTTACGTTTCCCGGTATCGTGCCGGTTCTGTCGCGAAACTTCAACGGGTCATAACTTCTTCGCTATAACTCGGATTTCGACGCTCTTTATATGTACAGAAACCTTGTAACATATACTACAACTTGGTTAAGATTATTTATTCTAAATAATCTTTTGTCGAGAAGTCGTTTTTGATCCCTATTGCCTCTAAATTGACTAGCCCGGATCTACGGGCGTTACAGATATGGCGAAGCACATCATTGAGAAGAGAAAGACATCACTGAGAAGAGAAAGAAACGAAAGCTGGTGATTCGTGATGAGTCATCAGATAGTGAGATTATCCCAGAAACACCTTTGGGTTCGAATTCCCCAAAACTCTCAGAACCACTAATCCTCACAAGTGTTTCATTGCCAACTACAAAAGTTCCAGTTAAAATTGTAGTAACCAAATCAGTTTCTGAGGAGGTTCCAATTTCTACCATTTTTGCAAATGTATCTGATTCGGGTACACATGGTTTTGTGAGTGTTGATCCATCATCTCAAGGTATTCCTACTACATCTTCTTCCGAACCTATTTCAAGTACTTTTGTTTCACTTCCACCTTTTATTCAACACATTTCAACTACCACTACTTCATCCACTTTCGATCAAGTATTACAACAACCCATCACTACACTTTTCCAATCACAATCCACCGATCCACCAAAACCAAATTACGATGATGAAACAGATGGAGGAGGTTTCGGAGAAACATTTGCTGATTTGGAATTTGATTCCGAAGAGGAGAACATACCTGATCTTATGCTGATGTCGGGGAACCAGTTCAAGATTCTCAATCGAAAAATCAATCCTATTCTTCAATCACAAGCTGATTCCAGAGCAAAGAATTATGTATCAGGGAAAGAAGTTGATGTGATGCTTAAAGCTGTAGAACTTCGAATGCAGTATCAATTGGATGTTATCGACAAGAACAACGAGTTGAGAGTCAAGGCTCAGGCTGATTCATTTAACTCTGAAATCAAAGATCTTCGTATTCTAACAAAAGAACGCCATGTTCTTTTTGTTAAAGATGTCAAAACCTTAAGAGAATATGTTAATCGAAAACTTGAGGAGCTGAAGGTTGATGTCTCCAAAGAGATGAATGAGCTGAATTCCAACTATTATATAATCAAGTCGAATGTTGACACTATCGCGGCTGTAGTTAGAACGATTGTTGAATGGTATCAATCATTAACTCCCAAGTTTGACGAAAAGGCTAAAGAAGATGCTCAAAATTTCGACAAGATGGGTGTTTTACTTGGTGAACTGAAAGAGTTAGTATCGAAACCAGCTCCAACTTCGTTTTTAACTCCTGATTTTTTAACTCAGAAGTTACATAGTTTGGATCAAGCTATTCAGAAGGCTGTTGCTCCAATTAAGAAATTTTCCAACATGTTGCCTACTGGTGCCCCTCCTGTTGTCACAGGGGTGCAAGGGGGAGAAAAGAAAATTCAAAAAGGCAAATCTTCAAAAATTACAAAAGGGGTTGAAAAGTCAAAAAAGATTGAGAAGATTGTAACTACTGGTGAATTAACGAAAGTTGTATCTACTCAAGTCCCAACACCTATAGTTTCAAAGGTGAATACAACAGAAGTTATCAAGACAACAACAAGACCCATTCTGAAGGGAATTGTTATTGGCTCTTCTACTGAAGTGGGAAGTTCAAGTTCTTCTACACCAAAACCTTCTGAAGATGGTGGAAATGGAAGGGGGTTTTGGTTGAAAAATAGAAGGAAGAGAAGAAGGCCGAAATTGAAGCTGAAATGGAGAAACAAAGGCAGTTACAGAGCATACTAAGACTTCGCAGAAGTGATCCACCTGGTATGGATAAGGGAGATCCAAAGAAGTTGTACAACTATGAGAATATTGAAGCAAGAATTACTTTTAATCACATGTATGCATTCGAGAAAAAGCCTAAGAAAAGCTATTCTGTCATTAACACTGAGATGAGTCAGCTTGATTTTCCGGTGAATGAAATGATGTTTATAATGGCTCAGTACAAGACAGTTGAGAAGTTCGACAATGAGGATGATTTTATTCATATGAAACTTAGGTTTCATGTGGTTGTTGGAAAAGAACCAGAAGAAATATGGTCATTAGTGAAGATCAAGAAGGTTATCAGTATAACAAAAGACGTAATGTTCGAGAATATGATACAGAATTTTCGGTATCGTGTTGTAAGAGCAAACAATCAAGTATGTGATTTCTCGGTTGCTGATTTTCCTCTAATGAACTTGAATGACCTAATTCAAGTTGCATTAATCTTGAAAGACATGGAGGCTTTGCAACTTCAAGGGACTCATAAAGATGTATTGAGGCTTGGTCTTGCCCATATCAAAATCTTCATAGACAATTACTATGATTGTCTATCATTGATTGATGTGGAGTTAGCATAAGCAATGGGAAGGGAAGTGAAAGTTTCTACGGAAGTGTCGAAGACCCAAGCTGAACTGAAGAAATATGTTGATGGGGAGATATGCTTAACGCCTTTTGGATTGGTCTTTGTAGGAAAAGATAAAAATAGCAAAGCTAAGAGCTTTTTATTCCAATATTCAGAGATAGAAAGATATACTACTTCGCAATATACGAACTTCATTGTTCATATGAATAATTGCAAGAAGAATAATAATGGAGATAAAATTGAGTTGAGAAAATTTTTGACATGGTGCTTGGAGATACGAAGGATGATGCAATTTGTTGAACAGATTCTCACGAATTGAGAAGTTCGACATGATTACAAAGAGGGAGATTGTAGAGTTGAAATATCTTGTAATATGTTGAAGTCTGTGTAATAGATAGTTTCGTATGTTTCCTTATGTATTTGCTAAGGCATCTTTTTGACGAAGCTTAATGTCTAGCCTTAGTATTTTTTGTACTTTCAGCCTCCTATAAATAGGAGTTGAACATAGAGTTGATAGTAGAGTTTTCGATCATTTATTATCAGTTTTGAACTCTTGTTCTCTGAAAGTAATATGAGCTAAACCAGACCTTATTACTTCTTGTTTTCATACTTCATCGTTTTACTCTGATATGATTCTCATACTCGATTAAACACTTCTACAACGGTCATTTTATAGGCCGCTTCCTTAAACTCCCCTTATAGTATAGCTTCGTGAATGAGGCGTACTAGTGATTTGACTGACTATTCTTATACATATAATATCTATTAAACTTTTAATTATATACATAGTATAAGGTGTATTTTAAAACATTTTAAAATAACAAAATCCATTTTATTGATTTATTAATTATCTGTCAATTAATTACTTAATTATATACAATCATAAATTAAACTTTTAATTTAATTAAATTTAAACCATTTTATGGATTTATTAATTATGTGTTAATTAATTACTTAATTAAATTAATAACATAATCCATAGGGATTTATTTTAAACTTTTCAAAATACCAAATCCATAGGGATGTATTTTAAACTTTTCAAAATACCAAATATTATTTGACATTAATTATTAAGCTCAATTAATATCTAGAATTATTATTTAAATATTCAAAAAATGAATCATATTAATCACATAACAAATAATCAAGTCAAATGATTATTTCCTAACTTCTAGGCATTTTTTTTATCATCATAGATACAAGAAAATCAGATTTGGAGGATAATTATATCAAGTAAATATCAAACAAAAGCACATTAGGCAGAAAATATCCAAATTTTCGGATCTGGACTGAGCTCACGTCGTGAGCCTCATTTCTTATGCCGTGAGCTACGAAAAACCAAAAAAAAAAAAAACAGGTCTCTTTAATCGATTCACCAACGTGCAAATACATGAAAGAAAGCCCTAGGCTCTAATATCATTATTGGGTTATTAGTGTTAAAACTACAATGCACAAAGCGGAAAATATTTAAACAATTCAAATGATTAGGGCACATGCAACCAAATAGGATCTATGTCTTTGACATATAGCAACATACTATGAATACTATCCTATAAAACTTTCCTATAAGAAAACTAACCTTGAAGATAGTTATAGCAAACAATCTTGAATTCCTCCTTTAAAAAGAATCTTGGAAGCAAGCACCACAAGTGTCGTGCCTCTAATGGTTTACACCCAAGCCCTATTAACCAAGGAGCTAGAAGAGAGAGAGAGAGAGAGAGAGAGAGAGAGAGAGAAGAGGTGGAAATTTCGGCCTTATGCCTCTAGGAAGAGCATGAATGAAATATCAAAACCTTAGGGGTTTATAGAGGAATTTAGGAAGGTGTTGGATAAGGCATGTATCTCCAAGATAACCCTAATACCTTTTCTTCCTCCCTAAGGCATCCAAGGTACTCTTAAAGCCCAAAGAAACCCTAGAAGGCTTCTAGATTTCGTCACCTCCTTATGGGAGGCTCTAGAATTCCTTAATGTTCAACTATTGAACATTGTTACCTTTAGTCCTCCTACTTTTAATTAATCCAATTAAACCCAAAATTAATTCTAGTTGATTTATGATTAATATATTATTTTCATAATATATTAACAAATTATTTATTTGATTTCTAATTAACTTATTAACCAAGTAATAAATTAATAAACCAGTCTCTCTATCTAAAAGTTATCTTATTCAATTGACAGGTTTGAGGGCAACCCAAAAGGACTATGCTACTATCAATTCAAGTTTATACCAATTATAGTTATGGGCTTAGACACCTAATCCAATAGATACTTGATAAAAGGTACTATCTTTGTATCCTTAGTACCTGAGATACATAGTGAGACTTAAGTGTAGGAATGTTATACTTTGATGTGGTCAAATGTTCATCTTTAAACATATAATTATAAAGGTTATTATCAGGTGTGATATTAACTATGAAAGAGGATTATGTACTCAAGACGGGATTTGATCCTATTATGTAATGAGAGGTAGATATCTAATGCACATTACCTAAATCAAAAAAACTTTATATATCAATTGCAACTTTGATCTTTTGGGAATTAGAAGTTGCTGAATGACATTCTTCGTTGTATGTTATTGGGGGAAGTGAAATGTTGTTAGACGTTCAACACTGTCTATATGAATCTATGACAGATCTTGTGATAGTGCAAGATTAAAAGATCTTTTTGCCAAAGAGTCATTATAGAATGATATTTACTAAAGACATATGATCGTATAGGGTCACACCTTATAGAAGATTACTACTAATTGATTATTTATTAAAGTAATTTGAATATTAATAAATATTATCAATGCTTGTATTTAATTGGAAAAACATTAATTTATGACAATAATATTTTACCAACATATTGGAAATTATTGTATCGAGGAAATAATAACAAAAGAGAACAAAAACTAGTTATATTTATAAGGTATGAATATAAATGTAAGGTATAAGTTAAATGGGCACTTTGAGTAACAATTTAGTTAGCCTATGTAACTAGTAATTGGAAGGTAGAGTAGAAAACACAACACCTTTACTTCTTGGAAGTCAAGTCCATAGATTTTCTTCATTAAGAAGAGATAGTGTGTTGGTCTTGTTTCTTCATACCATGCTAGTAATATGTAGCCCATGATTTCTTTTCGTTAGCTTTGACTTAGTAAATATGAATTATTTTATAAAGAAGAGAGATGGACAAAAACTAGCAAGTTTTTCCATCATTTTTATTTCTCTTTGTCTGCCAAAACTCTAGGGATGAAGGCATCTCTCCCTCTTCTTCTTCCTACAGCTTAGTGCTTGAATTAAGGGCTTACAATTTTCTTATCCTTAAGAATTATTTGTTATATGTATTGAGGCTTAAGAACAAATTATATACGAGTGAATACTAGCATGTTTTACTGGTTGATCCTTGCTTGGTGGATACATTATAAAGAGCTTCTTCTTTGGAGCTTCATGCCATCTTCATCAACTTCCCATCTCCCGTGAGAATCAAAGTCTTCAAATGTTGTAATACTTTCCTTCTATGGTTAATTTAACTTTTCCGTGATTGCAAAATGATCCTTAGTGAGTTAAAAAGATTTTTAAGTTTATTTTAAAGCTTTCGTTTCTATTTTTAACGTTTATAGGAAAGCGATTTTGAATAATACTCAACATAAACCCCACCAACCCACTATTTCTAACCATAGTTTCCCTTCAACTTTAACATAAACCACAAATATGCAAATCACATTTATACATCTTGTCTATGAGAAACCTTAAAATAGATATCATTTCCCTCCCCTCTATCCCACTCTCATTCACAAAAACCAAGCCATTATTCCTATTTATTTCCCTCCATTTTAATGTATGCCATATGTACTATTTTTTCCTCTTCTAATTTAATCTCCCTAAACTAGTACTACCAATAGTTTGATCACTTATGAAAATGGTTGTCCTGTTGGATTTCCCAAAAATAGCTCAATGAACACATGTCATATGCTAGCAAATCAAAAACACAAGCTAGAAATGTTTTCTAAAGAACTTATCATGAACTAGTAAAAAATATTAATTAATGCAAATCAAAACAAGAATGTAAATCAACTTGGCCAATTAACTAATTACCAATTAAAATTTTCTATCACAAACCTACATTGATGCTTTAATACATGAAGAATCCTCAAGGGTTACATGAAGATTCCTAAAGGTTTTTCTAAAAAATAAGACACATGAAATTTTATCTTATGTAAGTATCTTTATGGTGTTCGTTAAGCATCTCAGAATTGGTACCAAAGGTTTACACATGCCTTGTTGGATCAAGGTTTCATATAGTCAAAGGTCGATCACTCACTTATTATCTACAAAACGAACACAATATTCATTGTAATTCTTATATATGTGGATGATGTTATTATAATGGGCAAATATGATGCAATAATTCATTATATGATGTTAATTGGAGGTGTCTCGATTTCATAGAGAACTAATAAATAGTCATGTATGTCTTGTTATTTCACATAAGCATAATATAGAGCTATGGTTGCAATATTTAATTATATTTTTTGGTTACGTTGCCTTTTATGTGAGCTTGATGTGATAAAAGCCACTCCTACCTAACTTCCCTCTTATAATTAGGAAACCAGACCAATTGATAATAATCTTGTTTTCCATGAACACACTATATATGTTGAAATAGACTACTACTTTTTTCAAGAACGGTTTGAATAAAAGGAGATCATCGTAAAAAGTATAAGTTCTAGAAACCAAGTTGTAACGTCCTAAATTTTAAATCTAATTTGTTTTTTCAAAACATAAGTAACACATCCAAAACCTTTTCTCAAAAAAAAACAAGTATTATTTTTTTTCAAAATCATAGATTGAAATCATAAACCGTTCCATAATGATAAAAAATAATAGAGGAGTCTAAATCATAAATCATCAGTGATGCACGTACGGTACATTTAAGCACGACTCTTCTCTCTAGTAGTAGAACCACTTGAAAACAATGAATCAACAACTATAAGAATGAATCTTATCGAGTTCCCCAATATACCATATATCATATTACATATACAATATATACATACAAGGATCATATTTAACACCTTAGTGGTCCTATAGGCAGAAAGCCATCATCCCAACGACGTGAAGAAGTTCCAACCATTCTCCTAATGGGCCTAATGGTGCATAGCCAACTTCCCCTAGGTCCTAACAATATCCTAATAGGTTTGAAGGCACATAACAAACTTCCCCTAGGTTCTAATATTATCCTAGCAGAACTGGAGGCACAAAGATAACTTCTTATATGTTCAGACATTCTACTAGTAGGCCTGGAGGCCCATAACCAACTTCCTCTAAGTTCCAACATATATCCACCAAATAGACTAACCAACTTAAACACAAAATCATCTCCTAATAGTACTTATACAACCTATCACATTGGAAATACAATTCCACACATAATATGTTAAGAAAACTCATCTGAATCTATCAACAAATTCTTAACAGCAACCTCTATGACAAAATAGTTGGCTCGAATCACCATAATACCAAAATAAGATGAATTTGTAGTCAATTACTCTAATTCATCAAAGTTTGACCAAAATCCAAACTAGTCAAAAATTCATGGTCAACAGTCAAGTCAAAGTCAACGGTCAAATAGGTCAACACGTCGTGACCAGCCCTTGATCGCACCGCTAACACTAGGAGAAAAATAGTTGCGCATTCTTCCATTTGCACACCACGACCATCCAAAAGATCACATCGTGATTCTCAACTGATCATACTTATTCCATAAGTCCTTAATCCCTTCAACGATGAGCCATAACTCTTATATCTGAAACATATGAAGGTCTTTATGGATAATGTTTCCAACTTTATCCATGCATTTGACTCAATCAAATCTAATATCAGATCCTAACTCAAAATGAGCCCTAAAGAGACTTCCTTTATTGCATGGCTAAAAAGGAACCCCAAACATGCACTCATAAGGTCTTAGAAATGTCCAAAAGTCCAAACATGACAAGTATAATGCTATTAAGTTCTTAAAACACCAAAGCTTCTAATATAATGGACCAAAGAGACCTAAAACTCATCAAAATCCTAGATATTAACCTGAACATACATAAATCAACGATCTTGATCACTTCTATACGTTCAAAAAATAGTTAGGAAGTTGAATCTACTCTTGATCTAGCTTCATGAACACAAAAGCTACTTGCTTCTTCACTAAAGGTCACTAAAACATCACTAAGACACAATAAGGAGAAAGTGAGCCTAGGTTTTAAATTTAGAAGATTTCCGGAGATAGAGGCTGAGAATTAGCGGAAACCCTAGAAGTTAAGGACCCTATATAGGGCCTAAGGTTTGGGGCCTAGGGTTTTGAGCTGTGACGGCTTTGCATCACGACATTCACTTAAGTCACATCGCGAATTATGACGCGGTGTATCATTCAAGACTCACGTTGTAACTTAAGGGTTTTTCCTAAAACCCATATCCTTATATTCTTAGACTAATTTGAGGCAAATCTGGAAACATGTGCTACACAATTGGACATCATATTTACTAAGATACTTAGTACAAAGCATCTCTATTCTTTTTTTTGGCAAGCTGGGCATTCAGAATCTACATGATCCAATTTGAGCGGGAGTAAAGGAAATCTTACTTTATTTATTCCTTCATATAGGATATACTTGTTTTGCTTTATCATTATCTTTTCCTGCTTTATCTTAGAACTCTTTTATTTATACCTTCTTGGGCTATATTTTTATCATAAGAAACTTTGATTTCTGTTAAGAAATATATTGATTCTAAAACTATGATCATTTGATATAATTGTGTACAATAAAACATGTTGTTTCCAATTAAAGTATTCATCTTGGTTTCGTGTGTGAAGTTGGATATAATCCTAACGAGTGTAAATTAAGATAAAGAGGAGTTGAAGTTGAGTCTATTATATGTTCATTTTGCGATACAAGTTTAGACATGAGTGATAATTTATATAACTTGTGTTCAATGGTGGCTAGTTAGATTTGGGCGAAAGTGGCCATATGAGTGATCATTTATATAACTTGTGTTCAAGGTATCACAAAGATTTTTTGGATGTTGTAATACTTTCTACTATTTGGGTTATATGGAATTTCATGTATCTAATGGTCGTTGACATATATAAATCGAAGAAAGAATGTATTCTTTATCATATTGTTTCTTAGTCGTTTTTAGAGTTTGTATATGAAGTCTCAATTGAAACTAGATTAGGTTGGTTGTTAAAAAATGTCACTCATAGTATTCCTACTTTGTAATTGGTAATGTTTTATGCCTATAGCATCTTGCTAGGTTTATAAAAGTTTTGACCTTTCAAAAACAAATATTCCCTCTGTCTCATATTGATTGTCAATTTTTGACTTTGAAAGTGTTTATTCTTCAAGTTTGACCTTAAATATTTTTGTTTTTGATATATAATACTTGTTGTAAAATATATGAATGGATTTTGTTTTAAATGTCTTTTCATTGTTACGAGTTTCATCAAGTAGTTTATAACACAAATAAAAATATTTAATATCAAAGTTGAAGAATAAAAACTTCAAAGTCAAAAATGGACAATAAATATGAGACGGTAGTAATATATATTAGTGAACTTATCTAATGAATTTTCTTGTTATTTTTGTGAAAAGCATAACAATTACACAAAAGGGTTAATGTCAAATTTTGTCATTTAACTTTTGGTTTTGTGCTCATTTAATCACTTAACTCATTTAAAGTTTTAAATGTCGTTGAACTTTTTAATTTTTTCCAAAATTGTCATTTTGACCGAAACAGGCTTCCATATTGCTTTTGGCTATCTAAGGTCATTGAACCTTTTTTTTTGGCTATTTAAGGTCATTAAATTTTATTAGCTATAATTAATCACTGAACTTTTGAAATTACATCGCTAGATTGTATAGTATTTTTACTATTCGTTTTTACAACTTCATTTTTATTTTACGTTTACATATTTTTCGCAGTTGGTTTTTATAAATTTATTTTCACTTCGTTTTACATGTTTATTTTTCATAATTCGATTGCATAACTTCATTTTTACTGCATTTTGCATGTTTTTTTTATTTCACAATCTATGTTTACAATTTCATTTTTTACTCGTTTTCATGTTTTTTTCAATCAATTTTTACAACTTCATTTTTTCACAATCTTAGAATTATCATTTATTATACATCCGGTAACAATTCATAATTAACGACTTTTCCATTCAGCGGTTTACCTATTACACAAGTAGGAATATCATATAGATGTTTCTCGTCCATAAATTCTTCATTACATAACTTAAAGTGGGAATAATTTTTGTCATCAAGTTAATAAAGAATAAAATCGTCTTTTTGGTCCGTACAACCAATAATCAAGAAAAACAAACAATTTAATACCAAAAGAAAAAAACGAACAAGAAAAAACTAGGATCGAACAAGGAACAGATGATAAAAGCAACAAGAACCAAATAATAATGATATCGAAACGACATATCCAACAAAAACAAGATTGAAACAAGAAACTACGATGAATAGTTTGATCCACAATAGTAGTGCATCCTATAAAATATTCTGCAACCATCAAATTAAATGCTATGGATCAACTAGACCTATGATACAATGTGAAAAAACATGTCAAAACAAAATATAAAGTTATAAAAGTTTAATGTGAAAAAATGTATAAAACGAAGGAAAAAATAAAGTTGTAAAAATGGGCTTTGAAAAAACATGAAAAATGAAGTAAGAAAACGGATGTAGAAATGAATTATGAAAAAAAAAAAAAAAAAAAAAAAAAAAAAAAAAAAAATGAACAGTTTAGTGATTAATTATAAACTAAAATATTCCTAGTGGCCTTGGATAGCCAATAAAAACGAAAGTTCGATGATCTTAAATAACCAAATGGATAATGACTTGGAAGGGTAACGAACTTTCGATTTTTTTCACATTTAGTCACTAAACTTTTTTTCGTTATCTATTTGTCATTAAACTTTGGAAACTGATCACATTTTACCCTTATGACCGGCTGTTACCGGTCATAAGGGTAAAATGTGAAGAGTTTTAATAGTTTAGTGGCAAATAGATAACGAAAAAAAGTTTAGTGACTAAATATGAACAAAATCGAATGTTCGTTTCCCTCTAAAAAGTTCAATGACTAAATGTGAACAAACTTCCTATTGTATTATGTTTTAGCAAATTATTTATTTTTATTAAATTGTAGCAACATTTGTTGATTAAGAAATCTATGAAATAAAAAATAAAAAAAATAAAAACAAAACCCTGAAAATATATTTAAAAAAAAACAAAAAACTGAAACCGAAATAAAAAACCAATGGTTTGACATTTTCCAAAATAAAAAATCAAAATTTTCAATCTGATTTTGGTTTTACAAAAAAATGAACCATTCTCACTGATGTGAATTATGACCATTGGTTTGGCATGCAGAATTTGTGACATCCCATGAATACGTAGTTACAACATCATCTGAACTTGTAATTCATAGTAAGGGGTTAGAGTATCATCACATGAACTCGTAATTCATCACCTACAAGTTATGGGTCTGCTGGTGTTTCCACTGGGTTGTCTAGAATAGTCCGTGGTCGCCATCTATACTCTGGTAAATGACTACATCGCCACATTGCCGGTTAAGGTTATGGTATCTCCTTTCATCCTACATCACCTATTCATCATCATCTATTTACCTAATTATCATCACCTTTCTATCATCACCTATCTCTCATCATTTTATTTCATCACACACCAACTATTTCATCTACCAATGTTTCATCCGCAACATATTTGTAGATATAAAATAAATATACCGTTTAATCTTTTAAAACATGTATAAAATCGTTCATCCATCATAGACAGCAAGTATTCAAATAATATGCACACATAACACGTAATTTATATAAAATACTTCATATCTATGTATAAGATGAAAGTAACTATATATACCATAAAAATCCCATAAATGCTTCCTAACTTCAAACCCCAAGGTTTACTCAACTAAAGCTTCATATTCTCGGCACTCTGGACCTAGAAGGGTCCAGATTCCTAACTTCAAACACCAAGGTTTACTCTACTAAAGCTTCATATTCTTGGCTCTTTGGACCTAGAAGGGTCCAGATCTATAACACAAACTTGCAAGAGGGGTTTGAGGCATTCAAAACCCCAAAGATGAAGTGATTCAAGCCCTAACCCCAAAATGGAATCTACACAATAGGGAAGGAAAAGGGTTCAATTTTGTACCTCAGAATGAAGCTCCTTGCTTGAATAACTCAGAACAATAACCTTCCTTGGTCCCTCTTGCTGGAACTCTTCTCATTTCTTGCAAAATCACACCAAAAAGCTCAAGATAGCTCTTCCTCTCACTCTACACACTCAAGCTCGCTAGGGTTCTCACTTATGGGAAAGGTAGTCGCAATTGAATGCCATAAGTGCCTTTAAATATGGCTCGGGCCTAAAGATTTAGGGTTTCTGCCAACAGCGCGGACTCGTCGAGTCGCCTCACCGACTCATCGAGTCCATTCATTAATCCGAGTCATCAGTCTCGACCTTACTCGACGAGTTGAGGCGTCAACTCGTCGAGTCTCTCTTCTTAACTTAAAAGAAAAATACTTAAATTATGATACCTGAAAATCCAGATGTTATATTTTGTTTTTTTTATTTCATAGGTTTCTTCATCAACAAATGTTGCTACAATTAAATAAAAATAAATAATTTGCTAAAACATAATACAATAGGAAGTTTGTTCACATTTAGCCATTGAACTTTTTAGAGGGAAACGAACTTTCGATTTTTTTCACATTTAGTCACTAAACATTTTTTCATTATCTATTTGCCACTAAACTATTGAAACTGTTCACATTTTACCCTTATGATCGGTAACAGCCGGTCATAAGGGTAAAATGTGAACAATTTTAATAGTTCAATGACAAATAGATAATGAAAAAAAGTTTACTGACTAAATGTGAACAAAGTCGAAAGTTCGTTACCCTTTCAAGTTATTATCCCATAACCAAATATAATCTTAACCCAAGGCAAAATGAATACTTAATTGAAAATTATAAACTCATGGTATATCTATTTGAAACGAGTATTACAATTCAAAGAAAAATAACAATACCTTTGGATCTTGTAAATTTAATTATTAAAATTACGTACAATACTTAGGTCCAAGGGTGCATGCGGTGATGGGAAGGCTTCCTTTATTTTTTGCGTGCGAAGTCATCATTTTCTCTACTTTTCTTTCCCTCACCAAAAGTAAGGGTGTGTGTGGGAAACTTCCTTAATTTTTATTTTTTTTTTAAATAAAAATAAGTGATTTTTATGATTTATAATTTTTTTTAATGAGTAATAAATATAAAATTAATTAAAAATAAAAACCATTTCATTAATTAAAATTAAAATTACATAAAAACCCTAAGATTTAAATAACTGAAAAAAGAACAAACAAAACAAAACAGACAAACATACAACAATCTACGGAAAATATTTTTGCATAATCCACTCATTTTTCTTCAAAATGAGCTCCAAAGCTAGTCCTGAAAGATGGTCAGTGTTTTCCATCAAAAACCTCATATTCTCCATTTCTTGATTTTTCGTGCTCTCTTTCTTTTTTTTCATCTTCTTTTTCTTTGTCGAACGCAAAATGTTCAAAGAAATTAAGATCATATCGATCAAATATCACCGTCATTTTCCGCATTTGGTCTGCGTCCATGTTAAAATCCAATGCGCTTGAAGAAGTCTAATTTCCCTTCCTTTTTGCTTTGTCCCTACCCATCGGTCGGACAGTTTCTTCTAACTCGAGTTCGTCCTCCTCATTTAAATCTAGACCAACCCGAGCATCGGAGGAAGTTGTGTAACCACTAAATCATGTTTTTGTTCGCTTTGATCGGTATACTTCAAGTATAAAGTTTTGCTCGTATTTTTTCCACCTAGGACTTCTAATCAATATTTTTCAACAATCATGCTGCTTGAATGACATTCCCATTTCCTCTAGAAAAAAATGCAAAGCTTTCTGAAGTATTTCTTCATGTCCTTTGCCGCTTTTCCGTTGGGTTTTTACGTTTCTGTACAACCCGTTCATTTTTTAAACGACCTTCATTATTTCTCGAAACTTTGAATTCAATTGATGATTGGTATGGTACTCGTCATCTTTTCCCAGCTCCTTGCGAAACCTCTCAAGAATGCAAAGCCAAAAATGATCCTCCAGTTGTGCATTTCCCGTCGTCGAATCCTTTGAAATGTCAACCCAATCTTTTACCACAATTATCTCTTCTTGTGCAGTCCAAGCTTTCGGCTTCTGTCTTCTCGATTGTGCGACACCATCCTTCACTTTTTGTTTTTATTTGCGGCGTTGGGGTGGGGGGGTTGAGTTCCCCGTACAATATTTTCATTCGACTCATCGATGCTTTGGTATTGTGGTTGAGATCGAGAGGGTTGTGTTTGGGTTTGGGTTTGAGATTGAAAGAGTGAGATTTGATTTTGGGGTTAATTTGGCGAAAGTTGATCGGGAAAAACAATAAAGCTTGATAACATATTTGGAATAACCTTTGGAAATTGCATCGGGTAAAATTTCTTAAGATTTTGGTATTGAAATTGTAGTGGAGATTGAATGGGAGTATCGAGTTGTGGACGATAAACCCCTTGAGATGAATCGATAGCGAAAATATTTCGAGTTGGGGTGCTTGAACTCGAAACATTGGTTTTTTTCCTTCTACCAGAGATTATGGTTAAATTGTCGGGATTCAGTTTTTGTTTTTTGAAGAAAGTAGAAAGAAATAGATAGAAGGAGATGTGAATTTGAAGGTTAAAGTGCGTGGATATTTATAGATGATGTAGAGGGTAAAAAAGTTTTAAAAACTCAATTTCCTATATCTAGCTGTTGAGTAAAAAAAAGTTCATTTTTTTTATATTTTACCATTTCGAACAGTTAGATAAAAAAAACAAAAATTGCCGGCCAATAGAAAGAAGAGAGAGACTGCAGCAACCCCTCCCCACCTCCTCCGCACCACTGTTCCTGCAATCCGGATACGGTGTTCCAATGAACAAAAAAGGGTCCTGCAGCCCTTCCCTTAAACACTCCGTCGTGTCTTTTTAGAAATAACAAAAAAAAAACCCCTCAAATCCAATAAAGACATTTGCAACTATATTTTAATTTGGTCAAGAAGACAAACACAATAAATGTTGTTGACTATTAAAGTTTGAAATGTGTGTAAGGAGACAATATGGCGATTTGTTTTCATTTATTTAATTGAAACGGATGGTTTTGTAATCTTGAATTCACATTCAACCCATCTAAACAAATCTTGTATAACTTACCCACCCCTCTCAATTTATTGTCATACACACTAATATTAAACCCACACTAGCTCCTTTTTAATATAAACCACCTTGTCTAGAGGAAAGTTGATTTTCTTTTTTATTTTATATCATGGTAACTAATTTTTCTTAACACACACGTAGGCATCAGATTTTTTGGAAGTATTAACATATAACTATTATTACTAGTTGTAGCAGATTATATTCGGTCATAATAGGCATATGTGAACATCATATCAAGTTCCTTACCTAGATAAAAAAAAATACTAAAAAATGAAAATGTAATTACCCTGATAAGTCAATTTCTTTTTTTTTTAATTTTACCTTTTGATTTTGATTTGGTATAAAATTTAACCTAAATGATAAATATTTTTAAAACAGCACCATTTTGGTAAATATCTTATTACTATACACTACTTTGTTAAAAAAAAAAAATAAACTCTAGATTTGACATAAAAAATAGATCGTCGTTTTATAGAATTTTAATTATTAAGGTATTAAATATAAAAATTAAAATTTACTAGACACTAAAAGTACCAAAGATGGTGACCAATAACATGAAGAAGAACATCATTTTTAATGAAGTTTGCTCCATGTATTATAGGACTTTAAAATACAAAAAATAGAAATAGTTTTTATCTACATCGATAACATTACTCACTCATATATATATATATATATATATATATATATATATATATATGTGTGTGTGTGTGTGTGTGTGTATGTGTATGTGTTATATATATATATATATATATATATATATATATATATATATATATATATATATGTAAAAAAATGATCGGCGGTAACTAGTCGGTCAACTGGTTAAGGGATTAATTGGCATAGCCGGGGATTAATCGTGGATTAATTAGAGACTGCTAGACAATAAGTTCCATAATATTGTCCGCATAATATCTAAATAGAGGACTGTACGATCCCTTATCTAAAGGACAGGAGATTGATAAGATCAGAGTTGACAGTGTCTTTGAGAGCTACGATTGCTAATCGGTTTGTGTTTGCATATATAGTTACTAGACTTATTCAAGTGGGAGACTGTTGGATTAGTGTCTAAGGCTGTAACTATATTTGGTAAGTACTTGACCCGGTTGTGCATGGCCCTTTTGGGTTGCCTTCACCATAGCAACTTGACAGGATGATTTGTTAAGAGAGAAGAAATATTATTGTTAATATATTATGAGAATAATATATTAAAGGATTAATAATGTTATTTGATTAATATAAGTCATATATTAATTAAGAATTAATTTGGTGACTTAAAGAGGTTAATTGAATAAAAGGGCATAAACTGTCAAATGTGTGATAGTTGTGTTTTGGGCTATGTATCCTTATGGATATGAGGGTGGACAAAATTTAGGGTTTGGGAACCTTAAAATCGTCCAAGCCTAATATCTAGGAGGATCTTGGATTGCTTAGGGCCTAAGTTATTCAATTAGGGTTAAAGGTGAAACCCTAGTAGCTCATAGTATAAATAGACCCCTGGGGTGAGGGAAATCGCCACTCATGCAAGGCAAGAAACCCTAGGGCCGATTTCTCACCCTCCTCCCTCTCTCTCAAGATCATCTTCTTGCTAGTTGGTGTTTGTAAGCCATTAGAGGAGTGACAATTGTGACTCTAAGCTCCAAGAAGAAGAAGAAGTATCAAGCAAGTAATCCAAGGTATTGTTCTAGATCCAATTTCATATGATTAGATTCAATTGTTTACATTAGATCTAGTATTGTAAGTCTTGGATTCAATGCATGTTCAATTAGAGAAACCTAGATCCAAGCAATTAGGGGTTGCATGTGCACATAGGAAAGTTCTTATGGCTCAAACTCATCATATATATATATATATATATATATATATATATATATATATATATATATATATATATAATTTTGGTATATAATTAAAACATTTAGTGCCCCTTTAAATTAGGAAAAATAGTTTAAACCCCTAGAAATCACCCGATTAGTTCATCTGCATCGACTCACACCTCCATCTCATCCCTATCCATCATATCTCCATTTTCTCATTGCTAAACCTTCTTTTTACTAGAGATCATCTCCAACGCTCGTCATCTCGAACCTGCAAATAAAAAATAAGGAAGAAAGGTTATTATTTTTGTTAATACAAAATATTCCACCATCAAACACCATTGATAGCCTGGCACCACCACTGAACTGCACAACCAAGACCTATCATACACATCCTTAATGGTCATCACAACTCCAACAGGCTAATTGCTACCGCCATCATTCATCGTGCTCGCCACAAAACCCTATGACCACCACACACACACCTCCACACTGCCACTAAACTCTAATTTCTTCAAGAAATTAAAATGCTTCAAGAAATTATGCATGTAATTATAAATTTCATTATATATTTGTCATTCTCTCACTCTTTCCTCACCGTCCACCAACAAAGTTAAAGAACAAAATCGATTCATCGATATTCCACTAGCCACTATCTCTCTTACATTCGCTGATTTTCCATACAATCGATTTCATAACTTTTTTATCCAAACCAAATGTGTTTCTCTAGGTTGGCATCCTTTCTCTTCCATCAATTTTTGAGCAATCATGTTGCGATGGCTTTTTTCACATGTTGCACAGATAGTGTAGGAATTGGATTTTCTACCATCGTGGTACCAAAAAACGAGACAAATAGTCGCAGAGATGATATAAAGTTAAATTTTTTACCTATCAATTTTCCCGTCTCCCTGTCTTTGGGACTTCAATCAAACACATTAAGTGCCCTACAAATCCCATACAAATTTTTATAACCAAAAGAGTCTCATCCACAAAATCCTCAGGCACCAATTCCTCTAACTTTGACTAAATGGCCTATAAAAACAAGTAAATAATTATTAATTATTTTATCTATGATTTGATATATATGATTTCAGGTCATTAAAAGCTTCATATGATGTTCTTAATGTTATAAACTAGAAGTAAATACTTATTTTCTATATTTTCTCATATGAAGTAGGATGTTTAATTTATTGCAGTCATCAGTTTAGAGTTGATTTTCTTATGCATCTTATACTTTTTGCCTCGTGTAGTTTCATATTCTAGAATAAGGGCCAAGCTTTGACTCTAAAGAAAATGACAAACATGTGGCCTCTTACCTCAGATTAATAATATAATCGTAAACGAAATATCAATATGCTTAAGAGTCCTTACAAAATGATATTGTTAGAAAATATATGATCCTAAAGGATCACATAAATAACAACTTGATGCAAATATTTTATTTATATAGTTTGTGTCATTGATAAATAAATATATTTTTTGTAATTAATTGAAAATTATTTATTTCATGGAAATAATAAATTTTAATAACAAGTATCAAAATAAAATAATAAGCAATGATTTATATAGATATGTACATTCTTGTCTATATATAAAAGAGTTTTGTTATATAAATTAAATGAATATAACTCATAAATGGAAAAATGAAATTGAAAGCATTTGTTTCTCTATTTTGATTTTAAAAAACACGAGTAAGCTTAAAACTAGTTTCCTTTTGTCCTTGATATATATTATAATGAAATTAACATGATTTTAAGACATATGTACTTTCTAATGATCAAAGGTGGGCAAGTGGGACAAAGCATGAAACTTATAAGTCTTTTATAAAGGGTTTTAAGACTTATATTTTTAATAAAAAGTGGTTACCATTTCTTCTTATATAAATAGACCCCTGGGGTGAGGGAAATCGCCACTCATGCAAGGCAAGAAACCCTAGGGCCGATTTCTCACCCTCCTCCCTCTCTCTCAATATCATCTTCTTGCTAGTTGGTGTTTGTAAGTCATTAGAGGAGTGACAATTGTGACTCAAAGCTCCAAGAAGAAGAAGTATCAAGCAAGTAATCCAAGGTATTGTTCTATATCCAATTTCATATGATTAGATTCAATTGTTTACATTAGATCTAGTATTGTAAGTCTTGGAATCAATGCATGTTCAATTAGAGAAACCTAGATCCAAGCAAATAGGGGTTGCATGTGCACATAGGAAAGTTCTTATGGCTCAAACCCATAAGTGGTATCAGAGATTTGATTGATTTCTATTGAATTGATGCATTGGTTGATTGCTTGTTGCTTGAAAAAATTCGATTTTTTTGATTCTTCCTGATGAACTCGGCGAGTTCCACTGTGGACTCGGCGAGTAGCTCCAACTCGGCGAGTCCATAGTGGGAACTCGGTGAGTTCGAGCGTCAGAAAGAGGGAGTTTCGGGATTTCTTGTTGTTTTACTTGAGGAAACTTGCCTTAACTGCTTTGGGTCATTAAAATCTGATTTTAAACATATATATATATATATATATATATATATATATATATATATATATATATATATATATGAGTATATTCTTGACCAAACAAAAGATAATTACCAATTAGTTGAATAATAATTTATTTATATGATAACAATTGATTATTTGAATTGAATTGGTGGATTGTCTTGCGAGTAATATTAAATAAGATCAAATTGAGATAATCTAATTAGTTGATTTATATTGTTTGCTATTAGATCCTTATGTTTTGAAAAGTTTAAAACTTGCCCTCAAGTTTTGAAATTAAAAGTCTAATTCGAATAATTTAAATTTCAAACCCTAGAATTTTACAAGTTTAAAATTCAACCTATAATAATATAATATTACAAGTTTAATATATTTATATGTATAATTAAAGATGCTAGTCTTACCGTTAGTAGGCCTCATTCACGAATCCAGTCTATAAGGTGGGTATAAGGTTGCTGCCTATAAAATGGAGCTTAATGGGTGTACACTCACACCCAACGCTTGCTTGACTGGTGGAGGGTCGTTAGCCGAACGGGTAGGATAGGGCAAAACTCTTCTCATTAATAAGTATAATGAATCTATTTAAAGTAACTAAACTATTTTATAAAATTCCCAATCTTAGTTACTTTAGGAAAAGTGAATTGACGCAATCCCATGAAATTACACTTTGCACCCTTCTTTAGATGTTAGTGGAGCGTGTGTGGTTAACCGGCACACTAATTGGTTCTAAGCAAAGGTGGCAAAAGGTGATTCATTGTTTTGTCATAGTTCGGTGGAGCGTGTGTGGTTTACCGGCACATCGAATAGGTGATTGTAACAATGAAGGCACCATGTAGATTTTCATGGTTATTCACACCCGCTTTATGATCCTCGGTATCCCAGTCACAAACTAGAGGGGCATATCGAGATTTAAACATGCCATTGAAAAGTTCAATGAATCTCAAAATCTAGGAATTCTCAATACATTTGAAACTTAAAGATTATGTTTTTCGTGGTGAAGAATTAGTGAATCGTCATTCACTTACCTCCAAATTATTTGCATGTTGGATTACGGTGTCCCTTTTCTAATGTGTAAATAATGTTGTTGGTTCCTAACTCTAAATTTCCATTTTGGGTGTTAATTAGGGACTTAACTCTAATCAACTTTGTTCCTTTCTATTTTTAGATGTCTAACGCAAACAACGCTACTGCTAGCTCATTCACGCTAATGAGCCTTTGTCAAAAAGTGACTTTTGATGGATCGAACTTTAGCGAATGGATAAGATACATTCGCACGATCGCTCGTTACGAGGACAAGGAGTATGTTCTCGATGAGAAGCTCGAAAAGATCAATCCAGAAACTGCCACTCCCGAAGAAATGGTTGTGTTTGAGACACATGAGTGTGATGCAACGAAAGTCCATTACATCATGATAGCCACAATGAACTCCGAATTCCAAAAGTCCTATGAGGACATGTATCCTTATGAGATGCATCTAGACTTGATGGAGAGATATCACCAAAGCGCGAGGCAAGAGCGCTACGAGATCATAACGAATATGATCACTGCTAAAATGGGAAGTGAAGAGTCTCTAACCGTGCACTTGCAGAAGATGCAAAGGTATGTCGATCGTCTTCGCAAGTTGAATGTCAACTTTGGGGAAGGTTTGGCTATCGACATTGTTCTTCACTCCTTGCCCTCATGCTACAATCAATTTAGGATGACCTACCACATGAACAAGGAAGAGGTCACCCTAAGAAAACTCCAAGGTCTCCTAAGGACTGCTGAGAGAAACCTAAAGGACAAGTCTGTTGCACCAACTCCCAATCCGTCTGCTGCTCCTGTTTTGGCTATTGGGCAGGGAAGGGGCAAGAAAAGGAAGGCTTCTTCGAAGAACCACCGCAAGGGAAAGTCCCAAGATGGTTCCTCTTCTAATGAGACCAAGGTTGATCCTGCCAAGCCCAACCCTAACCCAAAAGAGGCAGAGTGCCATCATTGCCACAAAATAGGGCATTAGAAGAGAAGCTGCCCGGAATATCTGCAAGCCATCAAGGATGGAAAGATCAAGCCATCTTTTACAGGTATATACACAATTAAATCAAATGATTCATCCCATGCTATTTCTTGGGTTCTTGATACACGGTGTGGTTACCACATTTGTTCTGATTTGCAGGGACTAGGAAGAAATAGGGACGTGGAGCTTGGAAGAATAAATCTAATCATGGGGAATAGAAGATCGTCGCCTGTTACCAAGATTGGAGTGTATTCTTTAGTGCTTAGTAATGGATTGAATTTAGATTTAAATAATTGTTGCTACTCGCCAGATATGGCAAGAAACATCATTTCTTTTCATGGTTTGTTTAAACAAGGATTTAGATATTCGTTATATAATGAGAATGGTTCGATTTATGCTTATCTAAATGGTGTTTTATATTTTGAAGCAATGCCTTGTAATGGAATTTATGAAACTGTTATGGTTGTAGATAACCTAGGAAATGATGTGTTGTGTATGGATTCTTCCAATAGTATGGATAGAGCATCCTTGTGGCATTATTGTCTTGGACATGTCAACAAGAAGCGCATAGCCAAACTCCAAAAGGATGGAGTGTTGGAGTCATTCGACCTTAGGGAAGATGACACGTGCGAATCTTGTTTACTTGGAAAGATGACCAAGTCACCCTTCACTGGCACTTATGAGAGGGGTGAGGGTTTATTGGATCTCATACACACTGACATGTGTGGGCCCTTTAGATCTACCACAAAGGATGGGAACCGCTTCTACGTGACTTTCACCAATGATTATAGTAGATATGGGTACATCTACTTAATCAAGCACAAGTCAGAAACGTTTGAAAAGTTCAAAGAATTCAAACATGAAGTGGAGAATCAATTGGGCAGGAAAATCAAGATGCTTCGATCCGATCGAGGAGGAGAGTACCTAAGTTTTGAATTCCAAGACTATCTCAAGGAATGGGGAATAGTTTCGCAATTGACATCACCTAGGACACCGCAGTTGAATGGTGTGGCAGAAAGGCGTAATCGAACCCTGTTAGACATGGTTCGTTCAATGATGAGTTGTGCTTCACTACCTATCTCATTCTAGGGGTATGCCTTAGAGACTGCCACCCATATCCTTAACCGAGTCCCTACAAAGAAGGTTGCCAAGACACCTCACGAGATGTGGACAGGGAATGCTCCCTTGTTGGCACATATGAAGGTTTGAGGCTGTGAGGTTTTCGTAAGACGAGAGACTCACGACAAGCTCGAACCTCAAAGTGAGCGATGTATTTTCATCGGCTACCCGCAGAAATCCTTTGGATATCTCTTTTAAGTTTATTCACAATTTTAAAGCTTTCGTTGCTATTTCTAATGTTTTTAGAAACCGCTTTTTGAATAAAGTCCAACAATTTGTATCAGAGTCATTTTTTCAAGCTTGGTTATGTTATTAGATAATTTGGCATTATCTTTTTTTTAAATCATGGATGGTTTTCTTTTTGTAAGAAAATTTCATACATATTTTCTATGACAACTATAAAATGTTAATAATTATTCTTTTTATGACTAGACGTTTACATGCATCTTTTTAGTCGTAAAAGTTTTCTTAGAAAAACAAAGTGTGGTTGTATATAATTTTGACTGTATAAATACATATGATGTGTATAAACTAGCCATGGACCTATTGTGTTCTTGTATGTGTTGATTTGATGAAATAGTTGTAAGATTTATCTATATGGTATGTTATAATTAAATAGATTAGTTTTCATTTTGTTTATTTTGTAACTAATAGATTAGTTTTATAAATAGTTTATTTTTATAAAAATATAACAAGATGAAGATGAAGACCATTTTGTAGAATCAAGAGTCCTCCCTATGATTTTATAAAATAATATAGTTTTGGAACTTGGAGTTGTCAAAGCAAGTGTGTGTGTGTGTGTGTGTGTGGGAGGGCGTGCGCGGAGGGACAAGTTTAAGATTTTTGGTACATTTATGTCTCTTAGGAATAGACTTGATATTTTTACTATGGCTCACAAAAATGTCATTAGTTTTTAGTTGGTTTATGCACATATGTTTTACATGCTTGTCTTGTTTAAATTTATGTTGATATTATGTTTATAATTGTTAAATTTAGATTTCACATGCAAAATAATATTTTGGACATAAATAACATCACAAAGAATTTGGATTGAATAAAATTTACCTTTTAACATAAGATGGTAAAAATAGCTTTAAAAATAAAGTTAATTTTATTGTTAAAACTAGCTAACGATAAATTTCGCAATTAAAATTATATAAATTTAAAATTGAGATTTTAGAGACTTATCAAACTATAAACGGTATTTTATAAAATGAATTTCTTTTAAAAGGTGTATAAATGTTATTTATCTATCCAACGGTAAAACGTAATACTAGTTATTAATTTTAAATTTTGATTGCGTCGATAATATAAAATTTGGATTTTATAAAAGAAAATTGCTAAAATGTGATTTTAAAGAAAAATATACCATGACTTATTAGATTCATGCAATAACTATGATATAATATGTTTTTTAAAACTAGAATTATAAAACATTAAGAGACTCATTATTAAACTCAAATCTATGTAATTCAATTTGAAAACATTTGCACATCATTTGTATAAGCTAGTGGGATAAATGATACCTAACCACTAGTGTTATCTTTCGATGCCTGGAGTGTATTTGTGATTTCTATAACCTAGATATAAGCCAATTACACAAGTTCTTCAAACTTGATGATTTGATCGGAAATCTGTTGTGATAAATGTCACCTAGGCAATAGAGATCCAAGACATAGATGTGATTAAACATGTCTATTAAACTTTGTTATTGACGATCTCATAAATCTTGGAATTATATATTAGTATATAATTGATAATCGATGTTTACCTACATGGCCGGTCCATTGACTTTTAATGTCCGGGGCAATATACTAAAAAAATGCCCTTATATATTAAAAAAGTTATAGCAAAATTGAAATAAATTTTTATAATCAAACAATCAAAGTTATGCAAAAAAAACATACAAAAAACATCTAAAACGATGCCTACGTGCATTTTTTGAAGCAAAAACATCCCTAATTTTATGATAATCAAGACTTTGTAGAAAGTGACTTTCAATACTCAGTATTGCTAATCTGTTTAATCTTTCTTGACTCATGTACTTCGAAGATATGATTTCAATAACTTCAATTTTGAAAAACTCATTTCCGCAGTAGCTACTGTAACCAGTACTATCAGCAAAATCTTATATGCTACCAACACATTGGGAAACATGTCCATTTTCTTTGCGAACTCCATAATTTGAATAGCCGACCAAGGAAGTTCACATTTGTATGCTTCATCCGACAACATTACCTGCAAAACTTGTAACTCAATAAATAAATTTCCTCCATCAATATCAAGTTCCTCACCATCTGTCAAACTAGTTTCAAGTTTCATACAATATTTTTTTAATTAATCATCAAGTAAGGATTTTAACTTTGAACCATCAAACAAAATTCCAAAAATGGATTCAAAATGTTGCATTTGCTCAAATCTACTTTTCAATTGTGTAAGGGCCATATCCACTAGAACAATAAAATAATTTGTTTTAAATTTTTTTTAGAAGACTGTTGTTCTATTTCAGTATTTGGAATTTCATCAAATTGTGTTTTTCTATAAGCAATACGTTTAATAGGAAATTTAGGTTTAACTCCAACACTAAGTGCTATTTCTTTAGCTTCATTAATAGCATAGTCAAGCCCTTTTTCCCTATAATTTTCAAAATAATTAACTAACCCTGCTAAAAATTTTACCGCAACATCAAGAATCATATCTTTGGTTTGTAATTTTTTACTTACCAAATTAATTCTAAATAAAATATCATGGCATATTACTAAACTTAAAATAAATTCAAAACTAGAAAATTCACCATTTATTAATGATTCAGCATTTCTACAAACTTTTCCATCATCACTCACTTTAGCTAATTCTTTTAAAGCTTTTTTAATTTGAAAAAGTTGAGGTTTTATTGCCTTAACACTTTCAATGCGACTTTCCCAGCGTGTTGCAGACAATGATTTAAGTGTTAATTCATCTACACACTTACGTAAAACTCTCCATCTTTGTGTAGAACTAGAAAAAACATTATATATTGTTTGACAAGTACCAAAAAAAGTTTTTGATTTATGACAAGAATTTGTCATATCACACAAAACTAAATTAAGACTATGACACCACAAGGAATACAAAAAGCTCTTGAATTTATATCAAGCAATCTTTTTTGAACACCTTGATGTTTGCCTTTCATATTTGCTCCATTATCATACCCTTGTCCGCTGATACAACTTAAATCCAAGTCATGAGATTTCAAAGCATCTTGTAAAACATTAAAAAGTCCTAAACCAGATGTATCTTCTACAACTAAGAATTCTAGAAAAAATTCTTCTACTTTTATTGGACCACTCACAACATCGACACATCTTATAATCAAAGTCATTTGTTCTTGATGAGTTGCATCCGGAGTGCAATCAAGGATTATAGAAAAATATTTTGCATTTTTTATTTTTTTAATAATTGCACTTTTTACTTCGGATTCCAACATTTCAATTAATTCGTTTTGAATTTTATGACTAAGATAATGATTATGACTTTTTTTATCTTGAATAAGTCGACAATGTTGTTTCATTACCAGATCAAATTCAGCAATCATTTGAACTATACGTAAAAAGTTACCATTAGAATCCTCATATATTTTTTCATTTGTGCCACGAAAAACCAAGTTACTTTCAGCTAAACATTTTACAACTGCAATTATTCTTACTAAAACTTCTTTCTAATGTTCGGTATCTTTTTTAATCATTTCTTGTAACTCTTTATCGATTGTTTCATTTTTATTTAACCTAATTCATGTTTCAGTCCAAGTTTTTAAATTAATCATATATTCAGAGCTATTTTCATGTTCATTTAATTTTTCACTAAGATGTTTCAAATCTTTAATTGTAACGCCCGTAGATCAGGGCTAGTCAATTTAGAGACGATAGGCGTCAAAAATGACTTTTTGATGGAAGATTATTTAGAAGGATTAATCTTAACCAATTTGTAGCATATGTCACAAGGTTTTCGTGCATATAAAAAACGCCAAAATCCGAGTTATAACGAAGAAGTTATAACCTGTCGAACTTTCGCGACAGAACCGGCACGACACAACGCGACGTAAAAAGTGAATTTATGTTTGAATGATATTTAACCTTAGCAATCTAAATGAAACTTGTATAATACGTTAAACCATGAGCGTGCATAAAAAGAACGCCCAAATCTGACTTGGTATGAGGAAGTTATGATTTTTCGAAGTTTCGACTTAACGGTATGCAGCCCGAATGCTCGATTTGAGACCGAGCGGTTTTTAGCCGAAACAATCTAAATGAGAATTGAAGATCTCATTAATTGTAGCAAAACGATAAAAAGATAGGCGAAAACGGACGTCGGATGAAGAAGTTATGATTTTATAACGGAGTTTTCCTGTCCCGGCCTACTAAAAATAAATAATAAAAATAAATCAAAATTAGCCAACGGAGTCTGAACGAAAGTTGTAGAACGTAGTCTCACCTACGCGGGGATATAAAGAACGTCGAAAACGGAGTTCGTATGAGGAAGATATGAATTTTTGAAGTTTACTAAATATTTTCGATATTTAATTTAAATATATATTGGCCGATATTATCCATGGGGGGAGTCAGCGACCTTATCGTCGTTACGCCCTGCGTAACTAGGATTTACGCCCTGCGTAAATCGACCTTCCAGCCCCTATAAAAGGGTGTCGAGGGCAGCCGAGTAGTTTGCTCATTTCTTCCCTTTTTCTCGCGTTTTTGCATCGTTTTTTGTGCAAGAATTATCCCGAAGCCTCGGTATAATTCCCGAGCCCCGAAGCAAGTCCCGAGGCCCCGAAGATCCCGAGAAGTGAAATTCCTGAGCCGAAGCTCTGCCCGCGAGGAGTCCGGTTTTTAGGAAGATCTTCCAGATCTGCCGAAGAATACTACTTTACAAGCCGTAATGCTGTCCGATCATCTTCTGATCAAGTGAGTGTGTAGTTACTTTCTTCTAACACATAAATATTAAGTATTTTCTATAAAATACGTGCTATGTGTATAATATAAAGTTGTTTATATGCGTGGGTGTATAGTCCCTTTCATAAACACAGGTATAATACAAGTATTGTTTGAATGTATTAAGTATATGTTTGGGAGAGTGTGTGGTTACTTTCTTCTAACACATAAATATGAAATATTTGTTATAAAATACGTGCTATGTGTTTATATATTGTTGTTTATTTGAGATGAGTATGGAATGAATGTTTTATATAGTTTTTAAATGAGTTAAACTGTATATGTATTTTATATATCTACAAATATGTTGGGTAGAACATGGGTAGATGAGATAGTTGGTATGTGATAAAATGATGAGTTATGAAAGACGATTAAGAATGATATTGGTAGATGCACCAATTAAAGAATGTCATAAAACTAGCAGATGCGCTTGAGAATAATATCGGTAGATGCACCGAGTAGTGAAAGTCGTGATCTTGGCAGATGCGCCAAATAGAGATTGTCATAACAATAGCAGATACACTTATAGAATAATCTTGGCAGATGCGCTTATAAGATAATGTCGGCAGATGCGCCTAAAAGGGAATGTCATAAACCTGCCAGCTGCGCCTCATAGTGTATGACGTAATCCTGGCAGAGGCGCTTAAAGGATGATGTTGGTAGATGCGCCTTATGTAGCAATAGATTTTGTGCTAATTCCTTAGGTCAATCCTTAGGAATGAATGAATGACGGGTAGTTGAATTCTTAGGGTAAAATCCTAAGAAATAAAGAAGATAATGGGGATGGGTAATTGAGTTGATTGTTTGATGGTTGAATATAATAATTATATTATTGTGGGTTGAAAACCCTATATGCTCACCAGGCTCCCAAGCCTGACCCACTCAGTTTTCTTTGTATCACAGGTATCGATACGAAGATATATTTCACAGAGAGATTAAAGGAGATGTAAACCCTTTAGTGTAAATAATGTAAGTTCTGTTTATGCTTATGTGTCTGTATCGGAACATGACATCCCGAGATTTTGTTATATAATGAAAATACATTTCTTTAAAAGAAATGCTTTGATAATTTTTATCATAATTTGTTTTGGGAACAAATTCCGCAACTGTTTTCTTTAAAAGATTACTTTGATTTTAAAAACCAAGCATAAACAAATCGGTCTTTTCTGGCCGAGAAATTGGGGATGTCACATTAATTCCTTGGGTTGCCAAATTACTTCTAGACTGAACAATTTTAAACAACTTACAACAAAAATAAAAAACCTTATCAAGTTCTATTGAATACACCAACCATTTTCTATCACAAGTATCACCATTTCTTAATTTACGAATATAAAATTTACAAGAAAAATGTCTACCGAGTGTATCTTTTGGAAATTTTTTGTTAGTTTCAATTTCTCTAATAGACCATTTTTCTATACGCAAATCTTTTATTTTTAAATCTAACTCATCTCACACTCTTGTATCAAAAATATTAAAATTACTTGGTTTTTCAACAAAATCATTTTCAAAATTATTAGAATTATCAACCTGCTCATTGGAATTATCAACAGAGTCATTAGAATTATCAACAGGGTCATCATTAGAATTGTTTTTGTTATCATTTTCAACAACATTTTCATTTCTAGGAAAATAATTATATAATCTCCCATGCATTTTTTTTAGCAATTTCTTGTTCTCTATTTTTTCGTTTTCTATTTTGAGCAACCGACGGTTGTTTATGTGGAAACATACTTAAACAAATCAATTTAACAAATAAAAATATAACAATGAAAGATACAACCTGATGGAGAAGACTGTGAGGCTGTTGAGATAGTACTAGTAAGAATGAATTCTGAAAACTAAAATCAACAAAAAAAAAATTATTCTAACAGAGATCAGGAATCAAAACAGGGGTAGTTTAATTATATAGAAATGACCTCAGTTTGGAGACTAAGGCATCAAATTTGCTTCCAAATACTTTCCTGTCTTAAAAAAAATTCACTACTTTATGTTTGTATACTTCACAATCATAATATCAAAGTAATCACTTATAAAAATCACAAAATTTAAACAGCTAATATACCTTAGAATTTCCGAAATCAAAACCTGATAAGTGATAAATAATAGCCAAGAGGGCAAGAGACCAAAAAATCTGTGAATAAATCTACAAATGGATTACAATAAATATTAATGTCTTCAAGAAATCTCAATATCTTTACAGGAAATCAACAAGCCAGAAACTCAAACAAAACTAACCTCATTCAGAAAATTGTTGTCGATTATATGATTTCACTAAAAATCGTTTCTTTATCACAAGTCTTAATCAACGATCGGTGTAGATGTTCAAATTAGGGGCGACTTTGAATCAGAATCATCCAACAAACAGCAAGATGCCAAAATCGATTTGAGGGTTTGCGGATTAGGTGGACCAGATCGATAATGGAGAGAAGAGAAGTAGAAGGGGAAGAAACGAGAATCAGTAATGCCTAACGAATTGCAGTTTGCAAGTCTATTAGGGGACCGGTCGTGATTACGTGATTCAATGGGCGATTAATAGCGATTATCCTCATTCCAATCAACGCCTTTGATAGCGATTACCAAAAAAAAACTTCGGTGATTCCTTTAATTGTGGCGTGAAAAATGTGTGAATTGATATCTTTCTCCCGCGTTCAATCTCGCCTGGTAGGGTAACGATCATATTTTGGCCTAAATAATTAGTATGTACCCAATGGACCTCTTCAAAGAATGTTGCCGGCTCTGTTTACCTAGTTGAATCCAAAGGAATGCGATAAAGATCACCCACCATTGATTTGTTTTTTGCAACATGAATCTGATAATTAACTTTTTTGGAAAATTAGGTGTATTAATTATTAAAGTTTTAAATACCGAAAATAATAAATAAATTTTGTTAAAATTTTGTATTTGAAAAACAAAATCCGATCACATTACCATACTCCATATTTCACTTGATAAACTACATGAAACTATACTAACAATGCTTTTATTAGGTGTACAGAAGAGGTTTATGATGTTTTGAAAAAAGAAAAGAAATATGTCCATATATTTTATAAACAATCTAACTTCAAGGAAATAATGCAAGGTTTATCAATATCATATTTCTCATCAAGATTGCGATGATGATGTTTGAGTATATGTCACAACATACGGCACATAGAGAAATATGTTTGTTATATTTTTTGTAAATTCATGATTTTAATTTCAATCATATGTTTGTGTGTTGTAGAAGTAATTTTTAGAATATCCTCGCTCTCATGTACACATGGGCTTGTCACCTCTCTCACCTCTCTCTCTCTCTCTCTCTCTCTCTCTCTCTCTCTCTCTCTCTCTCTCTCTATATATATATATATATATATATATATATATATATATATATATATATATATATATATATATACCCTTAAGGATATATAAGTTTATGTATCCAAACTCACTATACTACGTCGTTTTGTATCATATATATATATACATTTTAATTGTCCAATATTCTTATAACTCAACTTCTAACTTGATTTACTTCCAATATTTTTATAAATTTCACATTTATCTTTCTCTTACATAATTTTCATTTTCAACTATAATATATTTAGCCTAGTAGGTGTTCGGCAAAAAGATGTGATGTAAGACGAAAATAATAGTGAAATTTCAAAAATCTTGAAAGTAAATCAATTTAGGGGTTGAAGTTTAAGAACATTATAATGAATATATAAAAAAAAACGACGTATTGTCGTGGGTTTGGGTACCTAAGCTTACATACCTTTAAGGTTATATTCACTTTTCCATATATATATATATATATATATATATATATATATATATATATATATATATATATATATATATATATATATATATATATTAAGGTTGTAAAAAAATAATCAGCGGTAACTAGTCGGTCGGGTTAACGGATTACTCAACATAGCCGGGGATTAATTAGAGACCCTTAATTATAAATTCGTTGAATTTAAAAAAAAAAAATTAAACATGATTGTTGTCATAACAAAGTTAGTAAATACCATCAATATCATAACAAACTAGATTAATATGATTAGTATAACATTAATCGTTCCTTAAATAATTTCTATTGAGTTAGAACTTTTTCACAGTGTTAAAAATTCACCGGCTTCTACAGCTTCACTCAGTTTCTTGGCATCGATTAATCGCTTAGCGCCTTATTGTCGTTAGAGTAGCGCCTAGAGACTAATCGAAGATTAATCGGGGCTTAGTCGGGATCCTTACAACACTTATATATATATATATATATATATATATATATATATATATATATATATATATATATATATATATATATATATATATATTGAATTTTGGTAAATAATTAAAACATTTAATGTCCCTTTAAATTTGGAAAATCAGTTTTAAACCCTACAAATCACCTCATCTGTTCATCTCCGTAGCATCTCTCCATTGTCCCATTTCAAAAACTTCTTCTTACCAGAGATCATCATTTCCACGACCTGTCATCTCAAACATGCAAATAAAAAGTAGGGAAGAAATGTTATTATTTTTTTTAATACAAAAGAATACACCATCAAACACCATTGATAGCCTTGCACAATCACTGAACCGCACAACCAAGACCTATCATACGCATCCTCAATGGCCATCACAACACCAACCGACTAAATGCCACCACCATCATTCATTGTGTCTTCCACAAAACCCTACGACCATCACACGCACCTCTAATGCCGCCAAACTCTAATTTCTTCAAGAAATTAAAATGCTTCAAGAAATTGTGCATGTAATTATAATTTTCTTTTTAGATTCTTCATTCTCTTACTCTTTCTTCACCCTCCACCAACAAAATTGAAGAACGAAATAGATTCATCGACACTTCACAATCCACTATTTCTCTCACCTTCGTTGATTTTCCATACAATCAATTTCATAACTTTTCTATCGAAACCAAATGTGTTTCTCTAGGGGTGCATACTTTCTCTTTGAACAACGAGATGTAATCCATGTTTAATAATTAAGCATGGTCTTGATTAATATTCCTCCTTATTGCAAGGCTATAAAGAGTAAGTAATTATTTTAGAAAAAATATATACATGGAGATCTATACACATTGTACAAGACTTGGTTTTAAGGGATATTATGTACCATAACTACATATGCTAATTATGAGATGTGCCAAATAGATTTAAACAAAAACCCACTTTTCTTAATAGAAACCTACTTGAAGTTGTATAATTCAGGCTAGAGGTTTTCTTAATCCAAGTTATCCTAAAAAATGTGTAAAACTTAAGATCCAGTTGTGGATATAAAACGAACATATCAAGGTTAAAATCATCATTTTAATATGAAAACACAAGGTATGCTTTTATATCCAAATGAATATAACATTTGTGTTTACTAAGAACTAGTGAGAGAATAGCGATCTTCCTAAAATTTTATGAACGAGACATACTTAACCATAAGATATTGCATTCCGAATATGCAAGCCCATTTTCGCCTTAGATTGAAATGTATTTCTAAGATGAAAGACTTAATTAAGAAAGACATGATACATTTTTAGAATGTAAAATCTATAGTGATAGATAAATATGAATGTTAAAGTTTTAAATATTTATGCATAAGTTGAAAATATATTGAAAGAGATCCAGATAAAAGATTCCTTTGGTGGACTCTTGGTAGGACTCTTGGCATTGCCACATGACACCATTTTGAGCCTGTCTTAAAAGGACCTAGCAAAAAGGTTTGAGCTAGATAAAATGATTTATATTCTATTTTCTTGACAAATGAATCCATCATTTATCTTGTATTATGCACAAGACCAGGTATGTGATCACGCTAAGAACATATCATAAGATATCAAATGAATACATGGGTAAGTCATTGGATGGCTATAAGGACATTATAGGAGTACATAAATAGAACTAAGAGAATGTATATGAGTTAATCAATTTAGAAAAAGATCTTTATGTAAACAGATACATAAGACGCTAAATTTTATTGTGGAACGAATAGTAAGTTTTATTGAAATGAGGTCCAAGTAAAACATAATTGTAGAGTCTGCTATGAAATCAGAATAAATTGCTACTTCAGAAGTTGCAATCAAATATGA
Organism: Lactuca serriola; assembly: GCF_051521515.1. Classification (NCBI taxonomy): domain Eukaryota; kingdom Viridiplantae; phylum Streptophyta; class Magnoliopsida; order Asterales; family Asteraceae; genus Lactuca; species Lactuca serriola. The sequence continues at coordinate 56,925,629 of NC_136415.1, forward strand.
TTGATTAAATAATTTCATTGAAAAACTAAGTTGATAAGAAACTTTGTGTCACATTAGAACACCCATCATATTATCCATGATATTTAACTATACTTAGAATAAAGTTAAATATGGAGATGATCGTATTCGTAGAATTCACACAAATTAAATTTACTCAGACCCATTAATAATGTCTTTCCTTTAAGCTAAGTATGAATGGTCACACTTGAGCTACATGAATTTTATTATTCTAGAAATTGGATTTGATTTGAATTTATTATTTGGATATTGGAACACTAAAACAACAACTATTTTTTTGTTTCGATATATTGGGATATGATTATCACATCAACACTTGTTGTGTTCTGTATTAACATGTGTAACCCATGAATAATCTTATTATTCTAAAATTTTATAGTCAGTCATAATTGTGGGAGAAATTATAAAGTAAGACTAATATGAATTGGATTGGTTGACTCTCATTAGATGAAATTAGGCAAGTGGTCATACCCAAGATGCATTGGTTATTGTCAGAGAAATGGTATCAAACATGCCCACATCAAGATCACATCGTGCATTGATTTCATTAGTGATAATTGATAAAAGGTACTAACTTTGTATCCTTAACACCTAGGATACATAGTGGGACTTAAGTGTAGGGAGTGTTATGCTTTGATGTGGTCAAACACTAATCCTTAATCGGATAGTTATAAAGCATTTATCAGGTGTGTTGTGAACTATGTAAGAGGGTTATGTAGTCAAGATGGGAATTGTTCATTTTATGTGTTGAGAGTTAGGCATAGATCGCATGTTACCCAAAGTTGAACATAAAATGAGATTTATTGCGATCCAAGTTTCATGTTTAACAAGATGTTTGTAACAAAAGCGATAACTGATAACTTACCTTGTGCATCAATTAAGGGTTTGAGCTTTTGAGAATTGGATGTTATTAGAATGGCACTAAGTCATATATTATTGGGGGTAGTGAAATTTTTATAGACACTCAACATTATCTATATCAATCTAGAATGAGTCTTGTGCAATTGGGAAATTGAAAGATCTACATGCTGAAGAGTCATTATAGAATAATAATAATACAATATAATATATGATCCAAAATGGTCACACTAACAACTTGATGCAAATATTTTATTTATAATAATTTGATCATTGATAAATAAATATATAGTTCTTGTATTTAAGTGAAAATTATTTATTTCCTGAAAATAATAAATTTTAATGACAATTATCAAAATAAAATCATAAGGAATGATTTATATACTTAAGTACATTCTTGTTTAATATAAAAGAGTTTTATTATATAAATTAAATGAATATAACTCATAAATGGAAGAATGAAATGGAAAGCCTTTCTTTCTTTATTTTGATTGTCAAAAACATGAGTAAGATTTAAACTAGTTTCTTTTGTCCTTGATGTATATTATAATGAAAGGTACATGGTTTTGAGACATATGTACTTTCCAATCATCAAAAGTGGATGTGGGGGTACAAATCATGGAACTTTTAAGCCTTTTATAAAGGGTGTTAAGACTTATATTTCTAATAAAAAGTGGCTTCCATTTCTTCTTTATTTATGCTTCAAAACTAAGAACTTAAATAGCATGGGGTATGGGTTGTTAATCTAGTAGACAAAAATTAGTGGATTGTCAATACTACTAACAATATATTCCTTTTGACTATTAAGGAAATCTTATTATCTAACATGTCACATATTCCATGCTTATAGAAACATTAAAAAGTCATTTTCTATAGAAAAAACATACTTGAAACAATACCATATGGTTCATAAATATGTGTGTTTGACCATTCTAATATAACTTGGAGAAATTTTATTATCTAAAGTGAAAAATTAAGATAAATGCACCAAGAAGCTTTTTACCATGACCATCAGACCACGTATGTTCTAAACTCATCATACAAAAAAAGAAACATAAGACACTTGTAGAAATAATATTACATGCAACTTTAGAATAAACATGATTCTATCAATAAACATGGGTTGGTTCGCACTTCAAATAAGTCGGTAAACATGTATACACAAAAACCATCAAACTGGAAGCAGTGAAGATGAAGATGTAAGAAATATTAAGCTTTTTAACATTTCGAATATCGGGAGTAGTAGAAAACTCACAAACAAGAAGAGTGGGTGGGGATTCATCGTTAACGAAAGGGGACGTGGGTAATTGTTTCAAGAGTAAGTTTAGGTCTTCCTCAAGAAAGTGAAACTTGTTGGGTGGGTAAAAGGAAAACCTATGAGTTTTCGAGTTGTAAGTCATTCTTATATAAAACAAAGATAAATAGATTTTTTGTTTGTAGGTTGTTGGCTTTCATTTTTTGATTCATGTTATATATGCTAAGATGGATTTGTTGGATTAGGTGTCTAAGCCCATAACTATTTTGGTATGTACTTGACCCGATTATGAACATGGTCCTTTTGGGTTGCCTTCACCATAGCAACTGATGGGATGAACTAAGGAGAAAGAGGATTAATTATGATTTATTAATACACTATGTGAATAATATATTAAAAGAGAAATTATATTGTTTAATATTAGTCAAGAATTAATTGAGAATAAATTTTGTGGCTACAACTATAATTATAAGATAGTTACAATGTTGGGCTTAGGATCCATAAAGGAAGCATGGACGAATTCTATGTGAAAGTCCATATAGAAATCGTCCAAGGGCCTTCTGGAAGGGTCTTTGGGCTGCTTAAGGAACAAGCAGTTGGATTAGGATTTCCTAGTTGGTAACCCTAGAAGTCCAAGTATAAAAGGATCCCTTGGGCAAGCGAAAAACGTCCCTAACCTTCTAAGAGAAACTCTAGGACGTTTTGGTGCCTCTTCCCTCTCTCCTTGTTCATCTTGTTGCTTATGGTGTTTGTGACTCCATTAGAGGTGTAACATTTGAGGCACTAAGCTTTCAGAAGTCAAGATCAAGAGGATTTGAGATTGTTATTGCTACATAACAATCAAGGTAAAATCTAAACCCTATTTTCATATGTGATTTCGATTATAGTATGCTAGATCTAAGGTTTATGAGCTTTGGAAGATTATTGCATGTACAACTAGATAAACGAGATCCAAAGCTTTAGGGTTTACATGTGCACCATAGGATTGATATAATGCTCAAAACCCATCAGTGGTATCAGAGCCTTGCATTTTTTCTAATGTATTTGATGCAAAAGTTATGTTTTCAAAGCAAAAAAAAAATTTGTTTTTTGCTTCTGACTGATCACCATGAGGTGGTAAAATTCACCACTAGGTGGTGGGTCTCACGACATGAGCATAGTGCCCACGACGTGAACTCAGTTCAGATGGCAGAAAACTCGGGATTTTGACCTATTTTGAGCTTAGATAATTACCAAAATTGATTTTGATTGATAAAATCCGAATTTTATTAATTTATTATGATTATCCTTGTCAAAATTAGAGATAATTGTCATTTAATTAGATAATGCTTGCCTTATTTGATAAACCCTAATTATTTGAATTATTTGATTTGAATTATCTTGCAAGAAATTAAATTAGGCCAAATTTAGATAATCACCAACTATTTGATTAATTGAATTATTTGTAATTTGATCTAGATAGTTTTGAAAAGTTTTGAAATTTAAAATTTTGATTAAAAAGTTTAATTTGAAATGTTTAAATTCTAAACCCTAAAGTTTTGAAAAGTTTCAAAACGTGCCCTCAAGTGTTGGAATTTAAAATTTAATTAAAAGTTTAATATTGAAATATTAAATTCTAAGACCCTAGTACTTTGAAAAGTTCAAATTACACCCTTATGGTTTTATTAAGTTAATTAAGTGTATAATTAAAAGAGAGTTAATAAATCCATAATGATATGGTTTATATTTAATTAAATTAAAAGTATAATTTATTGAATTAAACCACTTAGTATTTTAAAAGTGTAAAATACAGCCATATACTATATACTCCCTCCGTCCCAAATTAATTGTCCACTTTTGACTTTTGAAGTCTTTTTTCTTCAACTTTGACCTTAAATATATTTATTTGTATTATATATTACTTGATGAAACTTATAACAATGAAAAGACATTTACAAATACAATCCATTCATATATTTTGCATCAAATATTATATATTAAAAAGAAAAATATTTAAGGTCAAAGTTGAAGAATAAAGACTTGAAAAGTCAAATATGGACAATTAATTTGGGATGGAGGTAGTATATAATTAAAAGTATAATATTATATATGTATAAGTAAAGCGTCAGTCTTACCGTTAGTAGGCCTCATTCATGAAGCTGGTCTATAAGGGGTGTTAAAGGAAATTGCCTATAAAATGGCGATTGAATGGGTATCCACTCTTACCCACCACACTCTTGACTAGTGGAGGGTCGTTAGCCGAACGGGTAGCATAATACACAACCTTCCAATATAAGTATAATGAAATACGAAGTAACTAAACACTCTCATTAATTCCCAAATCTTTGTTACTTTAGGAAAAGTGTGGAGTTGGTGCTAATCCATGAAATTTCACATTGCACCTTGTTGGTCGTTAGTGGAGCGTGTGTGGTTAACCGGTACACTAATATGGGACCAATGAAGGATGGCAATGGGAAGCTCGTAGATTATCATAGATCAATGGAGCGTGTGTGGTTAACCAACACATTGATTAGGTGATGATATCCTCGAGAGTACCAAGCTAAATTGCATGGTTATCCACACCTTGTTTGTGATCCTCGAAATACTAGTCACATATTTGAAGGGAACAATCGAGATGTAAACAAGTCATTGAAAATTTTAATGAATCTCAAAGGATCTAGGAGTTTCAATTCATTTAAAACCTAATTTTTAATTTTCGTTTTTCATGGTGGAAATTGGTAAATTGTCATTTACCTACCTTCAAATGTTCTGCAATTTGGATTATGGCATCCCTCTTCCAATTGTAGAATATTGTGTTGGATCCTAGCCTCAATATTTCATTTGGGTGATATATTGAGGATTTTATCAACTATCTTGATTTTCTCCCGTTTTGTAGATGTCAAAGTCTAACAACTATGGTCTTCCTGAATCCATTGGAAAAAGTTTTCCACTTGAAGATGATGTTCCATGATTGGATTGTGGAAATGGAAATCATTCTTTATTTCCTCCACCTCCTCCAATAATTCTACCTGACCCACGTGTTCAAAGACTTGAAAATTCCAAGGTCACTCAAGCCCTATTGGCAAAAAGATACAAAGATGGAAAGTCTGTACGTAATCATGTCTTGGATATGAAGGTGCATATCGATAGATTGGGAATTTTGGGTGTCGATGTCTCAAGGAAGTTGGTTGTTTACTTGGTTCTTCAGTCACTTACTGAATAATATAGTGAGTTCATTGGAGAGTACTATATGATGAACGACGACGTGACCCTTATTGATTTGACTTATTTGCTTATTGCTGCTGAATCAACGATGATTTGGCGCACTGGTCAAGCAAATTTGTCTGGTAAATTAATGTCCCATCCTTCTATGGGAAATGGCAACATTGGAACTCCAGAAAAGTTTTCTCTACGCAAGAGAAAGGCTAAGTCTGAGATAGTCCCGTGTATTATTCTAGAAGAATCCATATGTTTCTACTGCCAAAAGAAGGGCCATTGGTTACGAAGTTTCCCTTACTACCTGAGAGATCTAAGAGATGGTAGAGTCAAGATGTATAACTCTGCTTCAGGAAAAATCCACTATCTAACTATATTAAGTTTTCTATTTTAGATTCTTAATACATGATGTGATAAGATTGCATTTTGATGTGTTGTAGGATCGAAGAAAGGAAAGGAAACTTGAAGGAAGAAGTGTGTTGAGCCTGATCGCGAAGAAATGGATTTCGATCGCATGATTCGATGATCGGATTTTTGAGCTGCTGCTTAGAGTTATGATAGATTACTTAGGAATATGTGATAGCATAGTTTTCATTTGAATTTGCTTTGTAAGGACAAGTTTTTTCCGCACCTTTTATAAATAAAATAAATTTTGAGTTTTGTCTTATTTATATTTCCTTGCAATGTCATTTGTGAAAATTGATGCTTGTGCCTTTATATTATAAGCAATATTAAGTGGATGTGATTCTTAGTTATGTTATTTATGGTAGTGTCGTAATTTTCTAAGTAAGGAAAGATTCCCATCGCCCAAGTTTCAATTGGACAGAAGCTTGGAATCATATGATTTAAGTCATGTGATGTATGAAAATCTTGGTACTTAAGAAATTACGACTAATTCCTTGTTCACACAAGTCTGTGAGTCATGTGAAGGACTAAAAGACTAGAACGCAATGTTGCGCACTGGTCAAGTCCACCACAAATAACAATAAGATTATTCGTCATGATTTACTAAAAGTCTAGTAAATGTGGTTATGCTTACAAGATTAAGTATAATTCTGAATTTTTGAAAACGTTTCAATGTATAGCAGAACGAATAAGAAGAATCAATTAGGCAGAAAGATAAAAGTTTCTCCAATCTGAAAAGAAGGGAGAGTACTTAAGTATCATGTTTTACGATCATCTTAGTGATTATGAAACCATATCAAAATTAATCCTCTAAGGACACCTTAGTGCACTAGTATGGCTTAGAAGAGGAATTGGAAATTGTTGAAATGGTTAAATCAAAAGGAGAATCATACTTCGCTCCAAAATCAAGTCTTAGAGTCATACTCCAAGATTGTGACTTGAGTGACACGTCTTAAGAAGTTATTAACACACTCATCAAATGTGGAGTAGAAAATGTTTTTCTTACTCTTGCACGTTTGAAATTGGTAAGTCATGATGTCTTGGATAAGACAAAGACCAACTAAGACCAATTGTGTGAAATGTTTGTCTTAATAAGAATCTGCACTAACTCTTGAATATTTGTTTGTCAAGATATGTTTCTTGACAAGAGAATCTTATATGTCAAGAGGTCAGTGGGAGTCTAAATGATCTTGAAAAGTTTCAAGAACTAATCAAGTGTAAAGCTATTATTATACGCTAGAACACAACTTGAGGTTTGTAACCTATCGTGTTGACATATTCTTGTTTCTATGCAATTTAAGTTTGGTCAACTATGCATGTGAGTCCTATGACTTCTCAATTGATTGCATAGAGGCAAGGCACCCTGATCAATGGAAAGTACATTGATAGGTAGGGGTGAGCTGCTCAATAACTTGGAAGCAATGGTGGGACCCTTGATGGCAAGAAATTAAGAATGAACAAGTTCTATCCATAAAAGTTTGGATTTGTCACAAACATTATCTTATGATTATGGTAATGACAAGTTCACATGGATAGGAACACATACACCATAAAATCTAAGTGTCATAAGGTTTCTCTCCGTTTCATGAAAATGACTATGAGGAAACGCTTTCACTAGGAAGATTTTAAGGAGTTAGCTGTTGTGTAAATTGCATTCTCAAATTCGATTATGATTACATCATCCCTCTTCATAGTTCGAATTGTGAGAAATGGCAATAAGTCTGAACATTCGGGACTTACTGTTGTACGTTTTGAAATAGTTTAGACACACATGTGAGCTATCTAAGGAAAGGTGTATGAGTTTCAGAAGCTTAGATAAAGGCTTATCGAAGCATATCGTATTAGAAATATGAACTTTGGAAGTCATTAAGTCTTGATTTCTAGAAGTCCAACTGTTTTGTGAATACGTGTCAAAGTTAGTGAGAGCATAAATTTTATGTTGGTATGGATATAATTATCATGTTAGTGGGAGCATGATCATTATTTTAAGTGTTGCAAGTTAGCAATATTAATTATAGAAAACAAAAATTTCACTTTGCAAAGTTGCAGGGGTTGAAAAGTTGTTTTGCTATAATTAAGGGAGAGAATCTTATACTTCATTTCAAATCTAAAAGCTTAGATCGAGAAATTTTGATTAAATTTAGTCAAAGGACATATATGGCTGTTATGTTGAAAAGGCTCAACTTAGAATAATTCTATATATGGCAATATTATCGCAAGAAACTGCTAAAGTATCATGTTTTTCATTATGAATCGTATCCCATACGCTTCGGGTATTAGATCGATTGCATATGCTGTAATATTCGAACGTTCTAAATTTTCAAAATGCCTAGGGCATTAAAAGGGAAAACAACCAGAACTGGATATGACTAAAATAATTAAACAACTGTCAAGGACAATCTAAGGTTCACCAAGGATTAGTCACTTGTGGGCAGTTGGAAGTATAGTAACGAATGGATCATAATGACACTATTATGATTAGATATGATTCTATTAATAATGAGTTGTCGTACGACAAATATTCAAATGTTTACATATTGGGAGTTGGATATCGAGAATCTATGTCTAGATTAAAAACTTTGATGCAAGAAGGATGCTCAAAGGAAGGTACTTTGAATGAGAGACTTCATATCTATGGAAGTGCCTTGTAACAATCTCCAATAGAGCACTTTGTAATATCATTGGCAAAGTCTTGGTGGCTCTGGTGCTATGACATTACGAAAGGATCGTTGCATAAAATGTTAGAATCTAACGTATTCTAATAGTGGCAAGAATTAGGTATTCGTAAACTTATGGCAAGGATTAGGAGTTGTGAAATGAGTATCATTGGAAATGTGTTCAATTGATCTATTTCAAAAAGTATGGACCATAGGTAAACAGAGTGTGCATGCTTAGAGCATGAGACAACTATTTTTATAATTCAAGTAATAAGTTGATTATCCGAAACATTATACAATGAATAACGAGTAATCAATATGGTGATTAAATAAAGGTGTTTTATTTATACTCAAAAGTTTGGGGCCATATAGGATTAATATTATTCTTGTTTTTCACTTTGCATGTTTTGACTTACTGAATAATAAGATTGTTCAAACCATCCATATTCGATTAATAATGATAAACATCAGTTAAAAAAACTCGATCAGTTCACATTCACACTGTGAATCTGAATTGTAAATACAATTTTAACATTTACAATGTGAATCTGACTTATTATTTCAACTCTTTGATCATTCACACATTAGTTTAGTAAAATTTACATATACATCGAAATATATTTCAATATAATTTTATAACATTTTAACATTTGGTTTCTAATAAATTAGTTTGTAAAATCAACAAATAGATTTATTCACATTGTAAATCTGAAATGTAGTTGTAAGAATTCACAAAGTGAAAATGATTTCCTATTATTCACACTATGAATGTGAAAAAATTCGCAATGTGAATCTGAGCAGATTTATAATGTGAAACTAAACTGAAATTTTGTTCTTTTTTTTACATCAATATAAATTTATGTTTAAAGAGTACCAAAAAAAATATGAATTTTAATATATTTACTAATTTTTTTTTTCGATAAAAAATATATCTTAATTTTTCAAAAAACAAAAAACGAAGTTGGTTTTTTTGAAAAGAAAAATTCATTCTATGTATATCAATAGGGATCTCTCTGAAAAGATGACGAAAAATTATGAGCAATGGTATATTTGGTTTTTTTTTTCGATAAAAAACATGGAGTAAAAATATTTAAAAAAAAAATAAAGTGATTTTTATTATAATTCGGTGAATGTACAACCATTCTAAAAGTCTACAACCCTTAATTTTGTCGTTATCACTTTAAATTTCAACGCTTTGGATTGGTTATTTGATTCATAATGGTTATTTATTAAACTTTTCTCTCTCTCTCTCTCTCTCTCTCTCTCTTATATATATATATATATATATATATATATATATATATATATATATATATATATAGAGAGAGAGAGAGAGAGAGAGAGAGAGAGAGAGAAAGTTCAATAGATAACTATTATTAGTTAAAAAACCAAAAAATCAATCCAAAACGTTGGAATTTCAAACGATCAACGGCAAAAAGAATGGTTGTAGACTTTTACAATAGACGTACATCTAACAGCTTATAACAAAAACCACTTTTTTTAGGTCATGTTTTTTATCGAAAGTTAAAATCGAATATACGGTTGCTCATGATTTTTCCTCCTTTTTCCATAGAGATACATATTGATATATAAAATATGATTTTTTTTTTCGAAAAAAAAAGACTTATTCCGTTTTCTTTGTTGTTAAAAAAGTCAATGTCTATTTTTTTATCGAAAAAATTTAATAAATATATCAAAATTTATATTTTTTATACCTTTTGAATATAGATTCATATTGATATTAAAAAAAAGGAAATTTTAGTTTAGATTCACATTGTGAATCTGCTCAGATTCACAATATAAATAATAGTAAGTCAGATTAAAATTGTGAATTTCTAAAAACTAAATTATATACGGTTCAGAATTCACAATGTGAATAAATTCTTTTGTTGATTTTACAAAACTAATTTACGAGTAATGAAAACGTTAAAATACTATAAAACTACATAGAAATATATTTTGATTCATATGTAAATTTCACTTAATTTGAGAATGATCAAAGAGTTGAAATAATAAGTCAGATTCACATTGTAAATATTAAAATTGAAATATTTGCAGTTTAGATTCATTATGTGAATCTGAACTGATCGGGTTTTTTTTTAATCGATGTTAATGTTTATTAATAGTTGACAAAAAATTGAGATTTTTGGTATAATAAGTTTTTTTTTGATAAAGATAAAATTAAATATTTAGAAAAAAAACAACAAAACAAAGTGACCTTTTTTCGGAAAAAAAAAGTTTGTTTTTTATAAATCAACATAGATCTCTATGGAAAGGGTACAAAAAATTATGAACAATGATATATTCGGTTTTTTTTCCGATAAAAAACGCGGCCAAAATTTTTTTAAAGGAAAAAGAGGTGTATATATATATATATATATATATATATATATATATATATATATATATATATATACATACACACACACATGCACAAACAAGAAATACACATTTTAAAGAAACTTTATACAATAAAATGACAGTTTTGTCCTTACTTTTCATTTAATGTTCAATTAAATGCTTAGTTGGATAAATAATAATAAGAGTATTTTGGTAAAAATCTTAATTATTTTTAAAAGTGGACTATTTTTTGGGATAAAAAAAAAAGATGAACTATAAATTTGAGACGGAAAGAGTTTATCCTTACTAATAAATCGAAATATTTTTGTTCCATGTCATATTCTTTTTCATTTGAACACATGATACTTTTCAAAATTTAATTTTTTTTCCATTTGTCATTCCAATATTTTTAATTTTCTTAAATTATAAAACGACATAAACTAATAAGAGTTATATAAGTAAATTCAATGTTCTATTAATTTTACAATAAATGCTCATAATTGCTCCATAGGGGTTGGTTTACTTTTTTTTTTAAATGCTTCGGTACATAATATCACTCAGATAATTTGGGGTTTTTTAAGCAATCTATCCTAATAAATGAAAATAATTTTGCCACATGTCACATTCTCATTCATTTTGCCACATCTTCTTGTTTGCCCGTTTTGATTAGACTTCCTTTAACGGATTTGATCGGCATTTCGTGCCTGCAGTCCTACTGAATTCGACCTTTTATCAGGGCAGCGTAGTAAGGTTAAAGGCGCAACTAGAAGAGTTGGCCCTATTTCTCTTTTTTGATCAATTCGATTGCAGTCTTCGAAGTCCTTCTTGATCGATGGTCCCTCGTAAAATGAGTTTAGGGAGGGACTTAAAAGTGAATGCGATCCATTCTTTTCTCTCCTCAGCATTCAGAAGATCGCAACCAGACCCACTCCCGCTGTAACACCCATAAAATTTACGCCAAATTTAAATTTTTAATACTAACAAAAGAGTCAAATAGTAATTGTTTTTACAAAACATTTCCAATTCAGTTATCATCAGAGTGTCCCAAAATAGATCATGAGGATGAGGAGCATTACGGTCACGCCTTCGCCTTCCCTCGCTCTCCTGAAGTACCTGAAACAATAAACTGAAAACTGTAAGCCTGAGGGCTTAGTGAGCTACCCCCAAAATACCAATACCACACTGGTAGAACCATAGCCATAACGATCAATCAAACAACATACATACTGGGTCATTGGCCGGACTGGTCCGCCCTACTAGGCCTACAGTCTATCTGAATCCATCCCGAGACTTCGGCATGACTGGTTCGCCACGTAGGCCTACAGTCTCCCCGGACCGCTCAGAGGGTGACCGCCTCAACCCAACCAACAAGCAACTAACCATGTATGCATACTATCATATACTGGTATGTACACATAGCAAACATATCTATCTCATTGACCATCAATCATGGAGTTTCACTCATAGCTGGAGTATCGACCTAACAGGTCACTAACATACCAATCCATACGGATCATAATGTTGGGTTTTGAGCATTCTAACACTCCTAAGTGTACATGCAACCCTAAATACCTTGGATCTATGTTTTCTCTATTATACATACAAATATGAACATCCAAGGTATTATCCTAATCTAGCATACAAAACAATGAATATAAATAAGATAGAATACATACCTCTTTGATGTATAATGTCTTCATGAAGCTTGAGTGCCTAGTGCCTCAAGTGTGACACCTCAAATGGTTCACACAACACCAAATACACTTGGAATAACTTGAGAGAATTCTACACTTCATGGAAATCGGCTAGCCCTTTCTTACTCTCTCTAGTCGCCGATTTTGGTCAAGAATAAGATGCATATATAGTTAGGGTTACACCATGTAAACCCTAATTGACATGGCCTTTCATTTACATGATCCATGGGTACAAAACATCATGGAGCATCATATGGGTTTTAGCCCAACTAGATAATCCATGGAGCATTAGCCCACTATATAGGTATGGATGATTTACACAATCAACCCATATATTTAATTAGTCTTTTTTTGATCACTTAATTAATCCTAGATTAATTCTTGATCAATACTAATTAAATAATCTTATTATTCTTATTATTAATATACTAGAACTTATAATATATTAATAACCCTAAGTGTCTTATTTCTCTCATTTAGTCTATCCAAGTGCATGATGCCATGCAACCCAAATGGACCATGCCGGGTCGGGTCAAGTCTTACCAATTATAGTTATGGACTTAGACATTAATCCAATAGTCTCCCACTTGGATAAGTCTAAAACTATTATTGCATATGACTTTAAGAACCGACTGACAATCGTAGCTCTCAAAAGCTTCTGTCGAACTCTGACCTTGTAAATGAACTCTGACCTTTGTCAATGACTTGTCCATTAGATAAGGGGTCATATATTCCCACATTCTAGATATCATATGGACTGAGACATGGATTATAATCATTCTCTCTGTCCATTTGTTGTTTCCCGATTTGCAATTTATGACGACTGACTAATTGAACAAATCAAATCAGTCCTGGCCCGGCCGATCACTTCCATTTGTCATCATCAAATCATCGAGGGGCCCACAAATATCGCTTTTATCCCGAAGGTAAAAGGAATGGATAAACTTCGACTCATATGGCTTGTTCTACTACTTGTTGAATCATACACAAAGACACGTTTTATAGCACCGAGTTACCCAATGCGTTTTCGTGCAATCAATGTACTATCAACTCATAGTAACAACTCATATCTCTAGGTTTAAAGAATATAAGATATTATCGTCTCATGATCACTCGTGATAAAATCCATGATGTGATTCCAATGAGTGCGGGTTGAATCCAATACTTAGAACTTATGAGCACTCATGAGTGTTGTAGCCCTTTGTCCAACACCTTAGACCTCTACAAGCCAACCCATGACAGTCTTAATTCATATCTACTTCCAACATATGACCGACTGTGGATGGTTTGAATAACTTAGTCAATCAAGAAGAACGACCTAGTTATTCTGGAAGTCAAAACATGCAAAGTGAAACACAATAATAATCGAATCCAATATGGTCTCAGAACTTATGAATATAAATAAAACACCTTTTATTTATCACCATATGATTACACATTATTCATTGTATACTGTTTCAGCTATCAACTTTATTCTTGAATTTAAAACAATAGTTTTCCCATGCTCCAAGCATGTACACTATGTTTTCTACACACTAGTCATGCCATACACCAAGTATGCATACTATGTTTGTCTATGATCTTCCCTTTGTGAATTAGATCAATTGAACATAACTCTAATGATCCTCTTTCACAGCCCCAAATCCTTACTGCAAATGCAAGAATTCCAAATTCATGCCATTTACTAAAATCTGTTAGATTCTAAACTTATATGCATTGATCTTCTTGTAATGATTATGCATAAAGTCAGAAAGACTTGACAACAACCATTACAGAGCATTCCAAAGGAGATCAACTCCTTGGAAACATCCTTCTTGCATTAAGTTTCCTAATCTTACACAGATTGAATAATTTCTAACTTTGAAACATTTCCAGATTCCATTTTGACTATCACATCTGAACAAGAGTTGCCTCCTTACAGATTATGTCAATATGGTCCTTCCAGAATTATCACTATACTTCCAACTGTCCTTGAGCAACCAATCTTTGGTAAACCTTAGATTGTACTCGACAATTGTTTAATCCTTTTAGTCATATCCAATTCTAGACCTTTTCCCTTCTTGATGCCCCAGGCATTTGGAAAATTTTAGAAAGGATGAATATAGCACATGTAATCGATCCTATATCTGAAGCATATGGGACACGATTCATGATGTCTCACATAAAGACTAAACCAATATTTTGCTATAACATTTCCTTTTCTATTTGCCAAGTTCTCATAACTCAGATTATGAAAAGGGATGTCGTAATTATAATTGAATTTTAGAACGCAAATAATGGACCCATATACAGAATTTTCTTATGTTGAGCAATTCCAACATGAAATTCATATATATATATATATATATATATATATATATATATATATATCCTTGACTAAATACAATTAAAACCTCAATCTAAGCTTTTAGATTTGAGATGAAGTATAATTTCCTCTCCCTTAATTATACCAAAACAACTCTTTCCCAATTGAAAATTTTGTTTTCTATAATTAACATTGCTAACTTGCAATACTTATCATAATTATCATGCTCCCACTAACATGATGATTATTATCATGACACTTATGCTCCCACTAGCTTTGACATGTACTCAGAAATCAGCTGACTTTCTTACCAAAGTTCAGATTTCTGATACTAGATTGTTTTGATAAAACTTTATCAAAATCATACACCTTCCCTTAGATAGCACACTTGTGTGTCTAAACAATTATGAAGAGGGATGTTGTAATCATAATGGTTAGACCTTTTTGCCACTTCTCACAAGTCCAGGTTAGTGTGCTGGTAAACCACACACGCTCCACTAACGACTTTGAGAATGCAAATATTACAATTTCTATCTAGCTAAAATCTACTTGGTGAAAGTGTTTCCTCACCATCATTTTCATGAATTGGAGAGAAACCTTATGACACTTAGATTTTTATGGTGTATGAGTTCCTACCCATATGAATTTGTCAAAACCATAATCACAAGACAAGGATAATGACAAATCCGAACTCATATGGATTGAACTCAATCTTAATTTCTTGCCACCAAGCAGCTCAAGGGCCTTCCATTGCTTCCAAGTTGTTGTGCAACCAATTGAGAACTCTAAGAACTCATATGCAAAGCCAACTTTAACTGGAATGGGCACAGAATATGTCAACACGATAGGTTATAAACCTCAAGTCGTGTGCTAGGGAAGAACTTCAGGTTTTATTCCTGATTAGTTCTTGAGACTTTCAAGACCTTTAAGACTCCCACTGTCGTCTTGACATATAAGACTTTCTTGTCAGATATTCAAGAGATAGTGTGGATTCTAATCAAGACAAACACTTCACAACATTGGCCTAAATTGGTCTTTGTTTTATCTAAAACATCACAACTTACCAATTTCAAATGTACAAGAGTAGAAAACTTTTACTCTTACATTTGACAAGTGTTTTAAACCTTTTTTAAGACATGTCGCTCAAGTTATACTCTTGGAGTATGACTCTAAGAATTGTTTTTGGAACGAAGTACGAATCATCTTCTTGATTTAACCACTTCAACAATTCATAGCTCCTCTTCTTAGCTATAAGAAGGCACTTAGAGGATGAATTGTGATAAGGTCTCTAAATCATTAAGATGATCATAAAAACTGATACTAAAGTACTCTCCCATCTTTTCAGATTTGAGAAACTTTTATCCTTCTGCCTAGATTGATTCTTCTTATTCGCTCTGCCATACATTGGAACCTTTTCCAATGTCTCAGAATTACACTTAAGCTTGTAAGTATAACCATATTTACTGAGCTTTAGTAAACTATGACGAATAGTCTTATCAATCTTTTGTGGTGGACTTAACCAGTGCACAAGAATGTGTACTCGATCCCTTAGTCCTTTACTTGACTCACACATCCATGTGAACAAGTAATTAGTCTTAATTTTCCAATACTTGAAAGTTCTCATTCATCATGCTATACAACTTGCATGATTCCAAGTTCCAGTCCAATTGAAACTTGGGTGATGAGAATCTTTCCTTATTTGGTATATTTAGACACTACCACAAATGAAAGAATCAAATTCATATTTCCACTCTTGCTCTTAATGGAATCTTATAAGCGACAAAAATTTTCACAGATGCCATTGTAAGGATATTTTAAAATAAATAAAATCAGAAATTTTCCTTTTATTTTAAAAACTTTGCGGAAAAACTTATCCTTACAATCCATATGAAAACTTGTCGTTGTCTATTCCTAAGCAAAAATATCATAACTCCTAAGAAGTAGCTCAAGAATCCAATCTTCAAACTATGCGATAGAAATCCATCTACGCGATCAGATTCAGCATATTCTTTCATTAAGTTTCTTTACTTTTCTTTGATTCTTAAAACATCACCATGTGACCCAGTCACATCATGTATCAAGAATCTCAGAGTAGAAACTTAGCAGAGTAAGATAGTGGAATTTTTACGTGAAGTAGAGTCAAACTTATTGACTTTAACATCCTTAGGCAAATTTGCAGCTTCGCAACCAATGTCCCTTTCTTTGGAAATTCAACATATGGATGCTTTGGTAATGAAACATGGGACCATCACAGACTTAGCATTTCTCTTTACCATTTGGTCAACCGAGTTGACTATGGTCGATCCCTTTGCACTGGGAAGAGAGAGCTTTACTAGATATCCAATGTCACTATTGTACCTGTCCATAAAGTTTTGGGAAGTTGATCTTAGCAAATAGATAAGATCATTAAGGGTCTTGTCCTAGTCTGTTTCATAGGTGTTCCAAAAGAACTCACTATGTGACTTAGAAAGTAGTTGAACCACCAACTTTCTCAAGACTTTGACACCCACTCTCCCGGCTTGTCAATATGTGACTACATCTCCAAGATGTGATCACACCTAGACCTTGCCTTGCCAACAGGGCTTGAGTGACCTTGAACTTGTCAAGAACTTGTGGGTTAGGGAGAATAATTGGAGGAGGTGAAAGAAGTATGATTTCCAAAGGACATCATCTTCATTTAGGAAACCTTGTTTCAAGAGATTTGGGAAGATCACCGATGTCTAAACCAGACATCTTTTGGGAGATATTCAAGATAGTTGATCTAAAGTCCTTAATATGACACCCAATATGAAATATTAAGGCTAGGACCCAACAAACTATTTTATAACTTAGAAGAGGTATGTCGTAATCCAAGCTATAAAATATTTAAAGGTAGGTGAATGACGATTCACCAATTTCCACCAAGATAAACGAAATGTATTATTAGGTTTTAATTGGATTTGAAACTCCTAGATCTTTTGAGATTCATTGAACTGTTCAATGGCATGTTTCAATCTCGAGTGTGCCCTTCAGGTTTTGTGACTGGGATGCCGAGGATCACAAAACAAGGTGTGAAGTAACCATGCAAATTACTTGGTACCCTTAAGTGTTTACCCCTCAATCGATGTGCCGGTTAACCACACACGCTCCATCGATACTATGATAAACATTAAGTTACCCTTTTCCTACCTTGTTAAATACGAGTTAGTGTGCCGGTTAACCACACACGCTCCACTAACCGACTTAAACAAAGTGCAAAGTGTAATTTCATGGATTAACACCTTGTTCACATTTTCCTAAGTAACTAAGATTGGGTATTATTAAGTGTTTAGTTACTTAGTATTTATCATTAATACTTTTAATGAAGGGTGAATTATAGTCCTGTCAAACCCGTTCGGCTAATGACCCTCCACCAGTCAAGGAAGCCGTGGGTGAGAGTGGACACCCATTAAACTGCCATTTTATAGGCAGTAACCTTATACCCCCTTATAGACCGGCTTCGTGAATGAGGCCTACTAACAGTAAGACTGACTTTACTCTTATACATATATATATATATATATATATATATATATATATATATATATATATATATATATATATATATATATTATTAACTTATAATATTATAAAGTATAAGGGTTGAATTTTAACTTTTAAAATTCGAAGGGCTAACTTGGAATTAAAGTATTCATAAGAGAAAACTTTACAAATTCCAAAACTTGAGGGCAAGTTTTGAAACTATTCAAAACTAATTAATTCCATAACTTATGTGTTTAAAGTAGTTTTAATCCAAAAACTCTTCAAGTTCCATAGCTTGAGGACAAATTATGGAAGACTTTAAACTAATAAAAGAATTAACTTTTCTTTATTTTATAACTTATGGAATTAATTAAGGTTACACTTTTTATTTATTTATTATTTAATGAAGAGACTCTTGGTTCTCCATAACTTGAGGACAAGTTATGGAGTCATAAAACCATTTAATTAGAACTAGACTCTTCACTTTTGTAACCTTTGCCAACTTTTATGAGTTTTATGAAATTTAAATGCGACTTTTCATATAACTTGAGGACAAGTTACAAAAACACATTTTAGAATCAACTCTTAGATTAATTTGGATTGAAAACAACTATTTCACTCAACTTTTCTATTAATCTAAGCAACTCATAAGAACAAGATAATTCAAATCAAACTTTTTCATGTAATTAGTCTAAACCGTAAACTAATACAAAACATGAATCTATTGACAATTATCTTTGAAATTGGATTAGCATGAACATTACCACATC
This sequence comes from Lactuca serriola, assembly GCF_051521515.1. Lineage (NCBI taxonomy): Eukaryota > Viridiplantae > Streptophyta > Magnoliopsida > Asterales > Asteraceae > Lactuca > Lactuca serriola. The sequence goes on from NC_136415.1 coordinate 56,944,627, forward strand.
AAAAACAAGTTTATAAATCCAAAAACATCTTAGGGTAGTGTTCCTAGTCCAATTCCAGCCAAAAAAGTCGAATTTATGTTGTCTGGGGGTCCAACTCGTCGAGTGCACGAACCAACTCGGCGAGTTGGATGCATTTTGCCTTGGAATCGGCGAGTCCCTTCATGGAATCGGCGAGTCTGCTGGGCAGACAGCAACAAAACTCGAATTTTCAGCTTCTATTGAAAGTATAACAAGAAAACAAGCCTAAGCTCTGATACCACTGTTGGGTTTTGAGCATTCTAACACTCCTAAGTGTACATGAAACCCTAAATACCTTGGATCTATGTTTTCTCTATTATACATACAAATATGAACATCCAAGGTATTATCCTAATCTAGCATACAAAACAATGAATATAAATAAGATAAAATACATACCTCTTTGATGTATAATGTCTTCATGAAGCTTGAGTGCCTAGTGCCTCAAGTGTGACACCTCAAATGGTTCACACAACACCAAATACACTTGGAATAACTTGAGAGAATTCTACACTTCATGAAAATCGGCTAGCCCTTTCTTACTCTCTCTAGTCGCCGATTTTGGTCAAGAATAAGATGCATATATAGTTAGGGTTACACCATGTAAACCCTAATTGACATGGCCTTTCATTTCCATGATCCATGGGTACAAAACATCATGGAACATCCATGGAGCATCATATGGGTTTTAGCCCAACTAGATAATCCATGGAGCATTAGCCCACTATATAGGTATGGATGATTTACACAATCAACCCATATATTTAATTAGTCTTCTTTTGATCACTTAATTAATCCTAGATTAATTCTTGATCAATACTAATTAAATAATCTTATTATTCTTATTATTAATATACTAGAACTTATAATATATTAATAACCATAAGTGTCTTATTTCTCTCATTTAGTCTATCCAAGTGCATGATGCCATGCAACCCAAATGGACCATGCCGGGTCGGGTAAGTCTTACCAATTATAGTTATGGACTTAGACATTAATCCAACACATAAAAGCATAACATACTATCTATTATGATTCCGACCCTATAGATCAGAATCTTATGCAGCATACCATAACTACCGATCTCTAGTATAACAACCATCCTAAACAGGATAAATTCTAGCAAAGCAATAACATAACACCCATCCTATACCAGGATGAAATCTAACATGGCAATAACAAAGCAACCATCCTAACCCAGGATGTAAATCATAAAGGGTCGGCCTTGGTGCCGTAGACCCTATCGATATAGTGAGGATAACTCACCTCGCAGATGTCGATAGTAATGCAAACTCCAACTATCGGATCACTTGACACCGGCTCCACCACCTATAACCATAGTACAATATACTCATAAGTTCTTACCCTTATGAGACACCCCATAAACTCTTAGAAATTCCTGATCAAGGTCAGAGTCCTCAGTCAAGGTCAACAGTCCATGTTGACCTCTACTCGCCGAGTGCACTCGGCCACTCGCTGAGTTCATGGAGCACATTCCAACTCGCCAAGTCACCGGAGTGACTCGTTGAGTGCCTTCGAATCCCGATCAATCCTTAAGGGACACCCATCGAGTTTCCCACCTGCAACTCGAAGGGTACACACGCAAGTCTATCCAAGGGAAAATTCATCCGACTCGCCGAGTTGTTCTTCAACTCGTCGAGTTTTATGGCGATCTTCATCGGACTCGTCGAGTTGTTCATCCAACTCGCCGAGCTCAATGACCATCTTCATGGGACTCGCCGAGTCACACTTGCGACTCGTCGAGTCCATTCAGTCCTCTTTCCATACAGATTTGTTTTGAGCCATGCAGCAGCTCCAAATCACAGATCCAAGCTTCTAGGGCATACTTATCACGTAAAGTTGCAAACTTTACGTACATGCATGTCTATATGGGCTCCAAAAGTCTATTTTAAGTTCTTAATGGAGCTTCTAGTCCAAGAGGGAATTCATCTACAACCAATACATCAACTTTATGACTCTAGCACCCAAGGAGGGTCCATATCTGAAGTTACAACTTCAGATCTAGCCTATAGCTCAACATCCCAACTTGAAAATCCATAAAAAGCCTTAGAACTCAACAAGTGGAAAGAAAAGGAAGTAAGAATGGCAGTTTGATACCTTCAAAAGATGCTAGCTGAGGCAAAACCCGTTTCCCCCTCCTCTCTTGCTTCAATTTCCTTTGCACTCTTAACTCCCTTCCTCCAAAATCCTCTCTTCCAAGCTTCAAAACCACTCCAAGGCACACACACACGAATTAGGGTTAGTAAGGGCTCTCAAACACTGTAAGGAAGCCCAAAGGAGGTTGAGGCTCCTTTAAATAGGGCGCAAACCCTAGGATTTAGGGTTTCATCTGCCAACTCCTACTCGCCGAGTCCCAATAGTGGACTCGCCGAGTAGGTCACTAAACACGCGTTCTCACCCTGCTGCTACTCGATGACTAGGTCGACCAACTCTTCGAGTAGGGCTTTATCCAGAAATTTGTAATAAAGAAATACCTGAGGATCGAGGCGTTACAATTCTCCCCCACTTGAACTAGACTTCATCCTCAAAGTCCGCTGAAGAAAACAATGTCGGGTAATGTTCGCGCATTTCCGCCTCCATCTCCCACGTCCACTCGGATCCCCTCCGATGCTCCCACTGCACCTTTACTAAAGGTATTTATTGTTCCGCAAAATCTTCTTCTTCTTTTTCAAGATAGCTACAGGCCTCTCCACATAGTTCAGGCACTCATCGACCTGAATGTCATCCAACGATACCACTGCCTCTTGGTCCATGACGCACTTTCGCAATTGCAAAACATGAAATGTGTTGTGGATCCGGCTAAGTTCCTCTGGAAGCTCTAGCCTATAAGCTACCTTGCCAACCCTGGCAACAATTCTGAATGGCCCAATGAATCGGGACCCAATTTTCCCCTCTTCCTGAAACGGATCACACCCTTCCAGGGTGAGACCTTCAGGAGAACCATGCCACCCACCTGGAATTCCAACTTAGATCGGCGTCGATCGGCATAACTCTTTTGTCAACTCTGAGCGGTCTGCAGCCGCTGTCTAATCTGCTGTATCATCTCAATAGTTTGCAAAACTACCTCTGTCCGACCCATCACCCTGTGCCCAACCTCGCCCCAACAAACTAGGGTCCTACACTTCCGCCCATACAACAGCTCGAAAGGCGGGGCACCGATACTAGAATGATAGCTGTTGTTGTAGGCAAATTCCACAAGCGGTAGGTGGGAATCCCAACTCCCACCGAAATCGAGGACGCACGCCCTCAACATATCTTCGAGGGTCTGAATGGTCTGCTCACTCTGCCCATCAGTCTGCGGATGGAACACTGTACTGAAATGCAGTCTCGTACCTAGTTCCTCGTTGAACTTCTGCCAAAAACGAGAAGTAAATCGGACATACCGATCGGAGACTATGGAAACTGGAACCCCATGGCGAGAGACAATCTCGCGGACGTATAGGTCGGAAACTTCTCCGCCGACAAACTCTCCCGAATAGCTAGGAAATGGGCACTCTTGGTCAATCAATCCACGATGACCCATATAGCGTCGAATCCCCGTGCCGTCTTCGGCAACTTTGTGATGAAATCCATCGTAATCCGTTCCAATTTCCACATGGGTATCTCCAGGGGCTGCAACTTACCATGCGGCCTCTGGTGCTCGGCCTTGACCATTCTGCAGGTCAAGCACCTCTCAACGTACCAAGCGATATCTCGCTTCATACCAGGACACCAATAACTCAAACTCAAATCTCGGTACATCTTGGTAGCCCCCGGGTGAATAGAAAAACGAGACTTATGAGCCTCCTTCATCACTGTGTGTCTAACTCCTCCGGTCATCGGAACCCAAACCCGACCATATCAGGTCAGTAGCCCGCGGCTATCCTGAACAAACCGGGCGCTTTCGCCCTTAATCCTTTCCAATTTCCTGTTCTTCGGTTTCATACCCTCGATCTGAGCATCTCTGACCAAACCCACCAGCGGGGAGTCCACCGCTATCCTCATACATCTGGCTGGGGTAGAAGACCCAGTTGACTTGTGGCTCAGGGCGTCCACGACCACATTCGTTTTACCAGGATGGTAAAGGATCTCACAATGATAGTCCTTTACTACATCCAGCCACCTGCGTTGCCTCATATTCAGGTTCGGCTGATTCATAATGTGCCTCAAACTCTTGTGATCCGTGTATATGGTACAATGAACCCCGTATAGATAGTGCCTCCAAATCTTGAGAGCAAAGACCACCGCTCCCAACTCAAGATCGTGTGTGGGGCATCTCATCTCATGCGGCTTCAACTGCCGTGATACATAAGCTATCGCCCGCCCCCTCTGCATGAGGACTGCCCCTAAGCCTGCGATGGACGCATCACAATATACCACGAAATCCTCCACTCCCTCGGGAAGTGTCAACACTGGCGCCTCGCATAACCGCTGCCGGAGGGTTTCAAACGCCCTCTACTGCTCCGAGCCCCACCGGAAGTCCACTCCCTTTCTCGTTAGACGAGTGAGGGGTACAACAACATTGGAGAAATCACGAATGAATCTTCGATAATACCCTGCTAAGCCCAGAAAACTCATGATGTCTGAGGGAGATCTCGGAGCCTCCCACTGCATAACCTCCTCCACCTTGGCCGGATCGACCAAAATCCCATCCGGGTTAACGAGATGTCCAAGGAACTGAACCTCCCGCAACCAGAACTCACACTTCGAGAACTTGGCATAAAGTCGTTCGCGTCGCAGCACCTCCAACAGCTCCCTGAGATGCTCCTCATGTTGGTCTCGGGTCTTGGAATACACCAAGATATCATCTATAAACACAATGACCTAGCGATCGATCATCGGTCTACAGACTCGGTTCATCAGATCCATGAACACTGTTGGCACGTTGGTGAGTCCAAACGACATCACTACGAACTCATAATGACCATAACGAGTCCGGAACGCGGTCTTCTCCACATCTTCCTCCCTCACACTGACCTGGTGGTAACCTGATCTCAAATCAATCTTGGAAAACCAAGATGCACCCTGCAGCTGGTCGAAGAGATCATTTATCCTCGGGAGCGGATAACGGTTCTTTACCGTTAACTTATTCAACTCCCTATAGTCAATGCACATCCTGTGCGAACCATCCTTCTTCCTGACGAAGAGGATCGGTGCTCCCTAGGGTGAGCTACTCGGACGAATAAACTGCTTACCCAACAGTTCTTGCAACTGAGATGACAGCTCCTGCATCTCTGGCGGTGCCAAACGGTACGGCGCCTTAGCGATAGGGGCTGCACTGGCACTAGATCAATCCTAAACTCAACCTGCCTCACCAAAGGCACTGCTGGTAACTCCTCTGGAAATACATCAGCAAAATCTATAACCACAGGGACCTCTGAAACTGAGAGTTGCTCTCTAACCCGTGTATCTACCACATACGCCAAATAACCGGCACACCCGTCCTGAATATACTATCGGGCCTTGGCCGCCGAACAGAACCCTGATCCCGACCTGGTGCCCTCACCATATACCACCAGTTCTCCCCCACTTGGGGTTCGAACCACCACCCGCTGACCCTCACAGTCGATCATGGCGCCAAAACGGCTAAGCCAATCCATTCCCACAATCACGCATACATCCCCCATGGGGATAGGAATCAAATCTATCGGGAAAGACACTCCGAAAATCTCCAACTTGCATCCCCGGTAGACCGAAGAAGTAGAAACCCCGTGCTCGTTGGCGATCGAAACTCGCAACGGGCACTCAAGATCATCTATCAGCACACTGAACCCTCTAGAGAAGGTCTGAGATACAAACGACCGACTCGCCCCCGAGTCAAATATAACCAAAGCAGGCAAAGAATTTACTAAAAACGTACCTGATCATAGGTACAACCAATAAGCATAACACAATTACGATAACTGAGATAGAGAATACAAACATACTAGCAACCACATCCGGTGCTGCCTTGGCCTCCTCGGCCGTGAGCTGGAAGGCGCGACCCTGAGCCTTCGAAGGCTCCATCTTGACTGGCCTCCCATCCCCAATCCTCAGAGTAGCCGGCGCGGAACCCTGCGCCGGCTTGGCGGCGAGCTGCGGACAGTTGGTCTTCACATGACCAACCTGATGACAATGGAAACAAATCCTCATATCTGCTGGAGGGGCGGACTGGCGACAGTCCCTGGCATAGTGCCCCTCCTTGCCACACTTGTGGCACCCTCCTCCTGCTCGACAAACCCCTGAATGAGCCTTGCCACACTTTCCACAAGTGTGGCTCTAATGACCCCCGGACCGTGTATCAGTGGTTTTAGAACGCTTAGGCGCCGGCTGAGACTGTGTCGGTGCCTGATGCTGCTCCATCAGCTGCAGCTCTATCTCCAACTCACGCCGCCGTGTGGCTTCCTGTAGGTCTAGGAGAGTATCACATCGCTGAGTAGACACAAACTATAGAATATCCGTCTTGAGCATACTCAGATAACGAGTCATCTGAGACTGATCAGAAGCAAACTCCGGGTAAAACATAGCCCTCTCCGTGAACATACGGGTAATCTCCATCACAGACTCTCCATCCTGTCTCAAGGTCAAAAACTCCTGAGCAAGCCGCTCCCGTTCTACGCGCGGAACGTAGCGGGTGCAAAACATATCCCGGAACTGCTCTCAGGTAACAACAGCCCTCTGATCATCAGTATAGAACCCAGTCGTCAGCCACCACCAGTCCTTCGCCCCAAGCTTCAGCAGGTTCAGGGCACACCTGACCTTCTGGTCAGCAGGACATGAACATGTGAAGAAGCATCCCTCCACGTCAGAAAACCACCTCATAGCCCGAATAACATCCTGTGTACCATCAAATGTCGGGGGCTTCGTATTGTCGAAGTCCCGGTACTGGAAAACCATGTCGGCTCCTCCTCCTCCAATCCTTGCAGCAGTTACAACCGAAGTGGTTGCAGCGGCAGCAGTCTCTGCTAGAGCGGCATACCGCTCATCAGAGTACTCAACCATCGCGGTCTTAATCGACCTAAACATCTTAGGCAGCTGCGCTCGGAACGCAGCAGCAATCTCATCGTGCATGATCTCCCGAATCTGGACATCCAACTCCTCTGTCCCGATCTGAACCACGGGCTCAGGTGCTATCGGCACCTCTAACCCTCCGTCTCCTGACCCTGATCCTGACCCGGATCCTGATCTGGACCCCGAAGCAACACATCTCGTCACCACTGCAAACAAACTCAATGTCTCAGACAGATCATATAATGACGAAAGACCAATTACCCTCAAACCCTAAGGGTCGTGAATTCCTTGATACGCATATGGGTCCTATGCTTTCAGTAGTATGGGCCCCTACTACCTTCCACACCTACCCATATTTGTGTCAAGTATCACCACAATGCCCCAAACTGTATTTAACATAATATGCGCTCAACCCTCACTAACAGGGGACATCGCCTAACTAGTAACTGATCCTACAGTTCTGCACCACTCACATATCAATGAAACTTCCATCACCCCCCCCCCCTGCAGCGCTAGTGTACACTGTTGCACATAGTGCTAGACCCGATAGACTTTCGAATATCCGATCCTACACTAAGGTCGAATCGGACATTCTCAGGCTATAAGATCTTGACTATCCACAGCCGTGGTGCATACACTAAACATCTACAGTTATGATGTCAATCCCATATACAAGAAATGTTGGATATAGTGTCTAAGTCCATAACTTTATTTGGTATGTACTTGATCCGACCCAGCATGGTCCATTTGGGTTGCATGGCATTGCAATACTTGGATAGACTAAATGAGAGAATATGGCACTTATGATTATTAATATATTATAAGTTCTAATATATTAATAATAGTATTATTTAATTAGTATTTGATCAAGTGTTAATCTAGTATTAATTTGGTGATCAAAGTGAGACTAATTAAATATATAAGGGTTGATTATGACAATCATCAATTCTTTTATGGTGGATTAATGATCCATGGTTTATGGGTTATGGATGTGACCATTTAGAGCTCCATGGATAGTCCATGGGAGTTACAAACCCATGGGTCATGAGAAATGAAGAGTCATGACAATTAAGAGTATTCATGTGAAAACCCTAATTATGACACCACTATAAAAGGGACCCTTTGGCTAGTGAAATCGAGGCTAGTAAGGTTAATAGAGAGGGCATAACCGATTTTGAGTGCTAGAAGTATTCTCTCAAGTTATTCCAAGTTTTGTGGTGTTGTGTGAAGCATTTGAGGCACAACATTTGGGGTGCTAGGCTCACAAAGTCTTGAAGGAATCCAAGCAACAACAAGGTATGTATTTCTACTAGTTTTATATTTTATGTAATCCCCATGCCATGCTAGTTAGGATATAACCTTGAAAAAGAAATTTGCATGTATATAGAGAAAACATAGATTCAAGGTTATTAGGGTTGCATGTACACTTAGGAAGTGTTAGAATGCTCAAAACCCATCAGTGGTATCAGAGCCTAGGATTGTTTTCTGTATACTTGATGCAAAACTGCTTGAAAATCGAAAATTCTGCTCACTGTCGACTGGACTCGCCGAGTTCATGGGGAGGACTCACCGAGTCCATGTACAAATTCATCCTACTCGTCGAGTAGGATCATGCACTCGACGAGTAGGTGCGTGCTGGGCAGTCTTTTCGTGTTTTGTTGCTGGAAATGGATTAGAATCATTATCCCAATCTGTTTTGGACTTGTAAAATCTGTTTTTCAAAATGATAATGATTATGTTAATCCATTTTGCATGACTTTTAACAATTTCAAAGTATTATATATGTTCATATGATTTCTTGAAATTGCTTGACATGAATTTGTGTTCTTATGAGTTTTTAGAAGATCATAGGAATTATGTGTAACCACCATGTGTGTTTAATTCTTGATCTTAATTGTAATGATGGTGTTCATAACTTGTCCTCAAGTTATGGATAACCAAAGGTCACTTCTTTAAATTATGATTAAAGAACTAAAGAGGTTTCATAAAATGAAGTGTCTTCATTTTATGAACCATTAAAACTCATAAGTTACAAAATTGAAGAGACTTGGAATAGTTTCAATTCTTGCCCTCAAGTTTTGGAATTTGAAAAGTCTTACACTCTAATACTTTAATTCCAAATTAAACCTTAGATTTTTAAAAAGTTTAAAAATCAACACTTATACTATTATTATAATTTTATTATATAGATATGTATAAGAATATGTTGTTCTTACCGTTAGTAGGCCTCATTCACGAAGCCGGTCTATAAGGGGGGTATAAGGTTGTTGCCTATAAAATGGTGACTTAATGGGTGTCCACTCTCACCCACCGCTTCCTTGATCGGTGGAGGGTCGTTAGCCGAACGGGTAGGATATGACTTTAAATTCTCATTAAAAGTATAATGAATTATAAAGTAACTATACATTATAAATTCCCAATCTTAGTTACTTTAGGAAAATGTGAAATTGGTGCTAGCCCATAAAATTACACTTTGTACCTTACCAAGTCGTTAGTGGAGCGTGTGTGGTTAACCGGCACACTAACATGGACTAGTAAGAGTGGCAAAGGGTAACTTGACTTTATTATAGATCGGTGGAGCGTGTGTGGTTAACCGGCACATCGATTAGGTAATATTGTTAAGGGTACCAAGTCAATTTGTATGGTTATTCACACCTTGTTTGTGATCCTCGGCATCCCAGTCACAAACTTGAGAGGGCACATTCGAGATTCAAACATGCCATTGAAAAGTTTAATGTATCTCAAAAGATCTAGGAGTTTCGAAACCAATAAAACCTAATAATAAAATATTTCGTTTTATGGTGGAAATTGGTAAATCGTCATTTACCTACCTTCAAATATTTTATAGTGTGGATTACGGCATCCCTCTTCCACCTATAAATAGTTTGTTGGATCCTAGCCTTAATATTTCATTTGGGTGACTTATTAAGGACTCTTAATCTAATGAAACTTATCTTCCTTCTATTCCAGATGTCTTCCAATAACACTGTTGGCTCAAAACCTACAGGCTCCTTTTCCCTAATGAACTTGTGTGGTAAGGTCATCTTTGATGGATCCAACTTTAATGAGTGGATCAGAAACATCAGGATGATTACCCGCTATGAGGACAAAGAATATGTCCTTGATAGGGAGCTTAAGGTTGTTAACGAAGCCACTGCTACTCCAGAAGAGCTTGCGGAGTTCATTGCGCATGAGAAGGATGCCACCAAGGTGTCCTGCATCATGATGGCCACAATGACTCCGGAACTCCAAAAATCTTATGAAGATTTCTACCCCGATGAGATGCACCTAGATCTGATGGAAAGGTACCATCAGAGCGCGCGTCAAGAGAGGTATGAAATCATTTCCTCCATGATAACCGCAAGGATGAAAGATGGTGAACCCATCACCGGTCACTTGCAGAAGATGCTGAGGTTTGTTGACCGGTTGCTAAAGCTCAATGTTGACTTCCCTGAGGAATTGGCGATTGACATCATTCTCCATTCCTTACCTTCAAGTTATGATCAGTTTCGTATGACTTATCATATGAATAAGGAGGAAGTCACACTTAGCAAACTTCAAGGACTCTTAAGGACAGCTGAAAATGGCCTTAAGGGTAAAGCGGTTGCTACTTCTACTCCTTTAACAGCCCCTATTCTTGCAATTGGGCAACGGAAGGGTAAGAAGAGGAAAAGCCCTTCAAAGGGTACCAAGGGTAAGACTCTTGATGGTTCCTCTTCAAGTGGGACAAAGAAAGGTCCCATTACATCCTTCTTCGAACCTAAAGGAAGCACAGTGCTTCTATTGCCAAGATAAGGGACACTTCAAGCGAAGTTGCGCCAAATATCTGCAAGATGTAAAGGATGGGAAGGTTAAACCCACCCATGCAGGTATTTACACAATATTGTCTAACAACTCATCTAATGCTAATTCTTGGGTGCTTGATACAGGATGTGGTATTCACATTTGTACTGATTTGCAGGCACTAAGAAGAAGTGAGCAAGTGGAGCACGGGAAGATAAACTTAGTCATGGGCAACAGGAAAGCATCACCTGTTACCAAGATAGGAGTTTATTCTTTGTTGCTTAATAATGGGTTAATGTTAGATTTGAATAAGTGTTGTTACTCGCCCGAAATGGCGAGAAGTATTATTTCCTTTCATGGCTTGTACAAACAAGGTTTTACATTTTCATTTGATAATAAAAATGGTGTTATTAATGTTTATTACAATGATGTATTTTACTTTAAAGCAAAAGCTTGTGATGGTGTATATGAAGCCGTGAATGTTGTAGACAATCTAGGAAATAATGTGTTGTATATTGATTCTTCTGATAGCTTGGATAAAGCATCCTTGTGGCATTGTCGTCTTGGACATGTTAGCAAGAAGCGCATAGGCCAACTCCAAAAGGCTGGAGTCTTGGAATCATTTGACCTCAAGTCAGATGATAGTTGCGAGTCTTGTTTACTTGGAAAAATGACAAAGTCGCCCTTCACAGGTACTTGTGATAGGGGTGAAGATTTGTTGGACCTTTTACACACGGATGTGTGTGGGCCCTTCAGAGTTGCTACAAGGGATGCTAATCGTTATTATGTGACTTTTACTGATGATTACAGTAGATATGGATATATTTACTTAATCAAGCATAAGTCAGAAACCTTTGAAAAGTTCAAAGAGTTTAAGCAGGAAGTTGAGAATCAATTGGGCAGGAACATCAAGATGCTCCGATCCGATCGGGGATGAGAGTATCTTAGCATTGAGTTCCTTGACTATCTTAAGGAATGTGGGATTGTCTCACAATTGACACCTCCCAGGACACCACAGTTGAATGGTGTAGCTGAGAGGCGCAATCGAACCTTGTTGGATATGGTTCATTCCATGATGAGTCGAGCTTCGTTACCAATCTCTTTCTGGGGGTATGCCTTAGAGGCTGCCGCCCATATCCTTAATCTAGTCCCTACTAAAAAGGTTGCCAAAACACCTCACGAGATGTGGACTGGGAAAGTTCCCAATTTTGACCACATCAAGATTTGGGGTTGTGAAGCTTTTGTGAGGCGTGAGACTCATGACAAGCTTGAACCCCGAAGCGAGAGGTGTATTTTCATCGGCTACCCACAGAGATCCTTTGGTTACCTCTTCTACAGACCCAGTGATAATGTGGTCTTTGTAGCAAGAAGAGGAGTCTTTCGTGAGAGAGAATTGATAAGCCAAGGGGACAGTGGGAGGCAAATTGACCTTGAAGAGCTTCAAGAGTCAAGTGGTGAAGGAACCTCAAATGCTATCAGCCAACCTGAGGAGGAAACTCCTGTTGAGCCGATAGATGAGTCCGTACCTCCAAGACGTTCCACTAGGGTGAGGAACACACTTGAATTTTATTATGGTTATCACATCACCACTGAAGGTGATACATTTATTAGTGATAGTACGCTGATAGATTTGGATGAACCTAATAATTATAAGGAAGCCATGGCAGGCCCTGAGTCTGCGAAATGGAAGGAGGCTATGGACAGCGAGATTCAGTCCATGTATGACAATCATGTTTGGAACTTGGTTGACAATGTACCAGGTCGTAAGACAGTTGGGCGCAAATGGATCTTCAAGAAGAAGACCAACATGGATGGGAAAGTACACACTTATAAAGCGCGACTGGTTGCAAAGGGCTTTACTCAAACTCCGGGAGTGGACTATGATGAGACCTTCTCACCAGTAGCTAAGATTAAGTCTATTAGAGTGTTGTTAGCCATAGTTGCATTTCATGACTATGAAATATGGCAAATGGATGTCAAAACCGCTTTCCTTAATGGGAAGTTCGCTGAGGATGTTTACATGGCTCAGCCAGAGGGTTTTGTCGATCCAAAATACCCTAATAGAGTGTGTAAGCTTGAAAAATCCATTTGTGGATTGAAACAAGCATCTCGCAGGTAGAATCTTTGCTTTGATGAGAAAGTCAAAGAGTTTGGCTTTTCTAGGAGTGAGGATGAGTCTTGTGTGTATGTCAGGGCTAGTGGGAGCATAGTTAGCTTCTTGGTGTTGTATGTGGATGACATACTTCTCATAGGAAACGACATCCCAACTTTGCAGGAGGTTAAGGCCTGGCTTGGGAAGTGTTTTGCTATGAAGGACCTTGGGGAAGCTGCCTATATCCTAGGAATAAGGATATTGAGAGATAGGAGTAAGAGACTAATTGGACTTAGTCAAAGTACTTATGTGGATAAGGTACTGAAGAGGTTCAGTATGCAAGATTCCAAGAAAGGAGAATTACCAATCCAGAGTAATGCCAAGCTAAGTAAGACTCAGAGTCCGAGTACAGAGGCTGAGATAGTTGAGATGAGTCAGATACCATATGCTTCCGCTGTGGGCTCAATCATGTATGCTATGACTTGTACTCGCCCTGATGTGGCCTTTGCTTTGAGCATGGTCAGTAGATATCAAGGGAACCATGGCAAGGCACACTGGACAACAGTAAAGAACATTCTCAAGTATTTGCGGAGGACTAAGGACTGGGTCCTTACCCTCGGAGGCAGTGATGACTTGAGAGTGGAAGGATATAGTGATGCTAGCTTTCAAACTGATAGGGATAATTTCCGCTCTCAGTCGGGCTGGGTCTTTATCCTAAATGGAGGAGCAATTACTTGGAAAAGTTCCAAGCAGGAGACAGTAGCTGATTCGACTTGTGAATCAGAGTACATAGCAGCAAGCGAGGCAACAAAAGAGGCGATATGGCTGAAGAACTTCATCGGAGACCTTGGAGTTGTACCAGCTATAAAGGAGCCAATGGAAATTTTCTGTGATAGTGAAAGTGCGGTTGCTTTGGCGAAAGAACCAAGAGATCACGGGAGATCTAGGCACATTGACAGAAAATACCATTTCATCAGACATAGAATAGAAGAAGGACTCCTCGTGGCAAAGAGGGTATCATCAGATGAGAACCCGGCAGATCCCCTCACGAAGGGACTGAGCAGGGTTAAGCATTTGCAGCATGCAAGGCGCATTGGACTGAAGGATGATATTAGTTTCAATAATTAGATTCCTGAAACTTGTAAAATGTAATTGACATTTGATGATAAATAAAAGTTGTTATTTATTTATGAGTAAGGTGTTACTATCTTGTGTTGATTGTTTACTATGTTTCAATTTTGCATGTTTTTACTTCCAGAATAATTATGTTATGGTATATATCATATTATTCAAACCATCCACAGTCGGTCAAACTTTGGAAGTAAGTATTGATTCAAGACTGTCATGAATCTGGCTTGTATGATTTGTCTAAAGTGCTTTAGACAATGCAATGGTTACTACAACATTCATGAGCACTCATAAGGGCTGAGTATTGGATTCAACCCACGCTCACTTGCATCACTTCATGGAATTTATCTCGAGTGATCGTGAGACGGTAATATCATATAAATCTTCAAACCTAGAGATATGAGTTGTTGACTATGAGTTGGTTATTCATTGATTGTACGAAAACGCATTGGTAACTCAATGTTATAAAACGTGCCTTTGTGAGTAATTCAACAAGTAGTTAGTACAAGCATATCAGTAGAAGTTTATCTGTTCCTTCTAGAAATAAAAGCGATATCTGGGCCCCTCGATGATTTGGTTTTGACCCATGTACCGGGCCCGGTCAGAACCTAATTGATGTGTTCAGTTTAGTTCTATGTCGAAAAAAATCGGAGATCGAGAAACAAATGCTGGACAATAAGTAAGACCATGTTCCATGTGTTTGTCCGGCTGATATCATGAGAGCAGAGGATTATATGATCACTTATCTTAAATGGCGTATCATCATCATCTCAGTTCCGAGAGACTTTGAAAGAGCTACGATTGCTAGTCGGATTTTGAAGTCATATTTGCAAATATAGTTATTAGACTTATCCAAGTGGGGGACTGTTGGATATAGTGTCTAAGTTCATAACTTTATTTGGTATGTACTTGATCCGACCCGGCATGGTCCATTTGGGTTGCATGGCATTGCAATACTTGGATAGACTAAATGAGAGAATATGGCACTTATGATTATTAATATATTATAAGTTCTAATATATTAATAATAGTATTATTTAATTAGTATTTGATCAAGTGTTAATCTAGTATTAATTTGGTGATCAAAGTGAGACTAATTAAATATATAAGGGTTGATTATGACAATCATCAATTCTTTTATGGTGGATTAATGATCCATGGTTTATGGGTTATGGATGTGACCATTTAGAGCTCCATGGATAGTCCATGGGAGTTACAAACCCATGGGTCATGAGAAATGAAGAGTCATGACAATTAAGAGTATTCATGTGAAAACCCTAATTGTGACACCACTATAAAAGGGACCCTTTGGCTAGTGAAATCGGGGCTAGTAAGGTTACTAGAGAGGGCATAACCGATTTTGAGTGCTAGAAGTATTTTCTCAAGTTATTCCAAGTTTTGTGGTGTTGTGTGAAGCATTTGAGGCACAACATTTGGGGTGCTAGGCTCACAAAGTCTTGAAGGAATCCAAGCAACAACAAGGTATGTATTTCTACTAGTTTTATATCTTATGTAATCCCCATGCCATGCTAGTTAGGATATAACCTTGAAAAAGAAATTTGCATGTATATAGAGAAAACATAGATTCAAGGTTATTAGGGTTGCATGTACACTTCGGAAGTGTTAGAATGCTCAAAACCCATCAAGAAACCCTAGGCTAATAGGTATCATACAATCAGGCCAATCTATCATGTGATTCCTGAAAATACCTGGCCTAGCACTAGCATGATGTTCTAATCATATCAGAATATCAAATAACTGTATGGTATTTTGGGGCTTACTTACAGGCTCCGACTAATCGTACCTTTTGCATCCTCCATCCTTTATTTTGAAAACCATTTTTAAAACTTATTTCCCAAAAATCTCCTTGGTTTGAGACTGGATTCACACAAGTGTTCCTCCAACTCGCTCAAGCCAAGGCTTAGATACCAACTTGTAACACCCATAAAATTTACGCCAAATTTAAACTTTTAATACTAACAAAAGAGTCAAATAGTAATTGTTTTTACAAAACATTTCCAATTCATTTATCATCAGAGTGACCCAAAATAGATCATGAGGATGAGGAGCGGTACGGTCATGCCTTCGCCTTCCCTCGCTCTCCCGAAGTACCTGAAACAATAAACTGAAAACTGTAAGCCCGAGGGCTTAGTGAGCTACCCCCAAAATAGCAATACCACACTGGCAGAACCATAGCCATAACGATCAATCAAACAACATACATACTGGGCCATCGGCTGGACTGGTCTGCCCTACTGGGCCTACAGTCTATATGAATCTATCCTGATCCTTCGGCATGACTGGTCCGCCGCGTGGGCTTACAGTCTCCCCGGACCGCTCAGAGGGTGTGTTGGCGTTCAACACAAAGCAGGACCGCCTCAACCCAACCAACAAGCAACTAACCATGTACGCATACTATCATATACTGACATGTACACATAGCAAACATATCTATCTCATTGACCATCAATCATGGAGTTTCACTCATAGCTAGAGTATCGACCTAACAGGTCACTAACATACCAATCCTCACGGATCATAAAAGCATAACATACTATCTATCCTGATTCCGACCCTATAGATCATAATCTTATGCAGCATACCATAACTACTGATCTCTAGTATAATAACCATCCTAAATAGGATAAATTCTAGCAAAGCAATAACATAACACCCATCCTATACCAGGATGAAATCTAACATGGAAATAACAAAGCAACCATCCTAACCCAGGATGTAAATCATAAAGGGTCGGCCTTGGTGCCGTAGACCCTATCGATATAGTGAGGATAACTCACCTCGCAAATGTCGATAGAAATGCAAACTCCAACTATCGGATCACTTGACACCGGCTCCACCACCTATAACCATAGTACAATATACTCATAAGTTCTTACCCTTATGAGACATCCCATAACCTCTTAGAAATTCCTGATCAAGGTCAGAGTTCTCAGTCAAGGTCAACAGTCCATATTGACCTCTACTTACCGAGTTCATGGAGTACATTCCAACTCGTCGAGTCACCGGAGTGACTCGTCGAGTGCCTTCGAATCCCGATCAATCCTTAAGGGCCATCCATCGAGTTTCCCACCTGCAACTCGACGGGTACACACGCAAGTCTATCCAAGGGAAAAATCATCCGACTCGCCGAGTTGTTCTTCAACTCGTCGAGTTTTATGGCGATCTTCATCGGACTCGTCGAGTTGTTCATCCAACTCGCCGAACTTAATGACCATCTTCATGGGACTCGCCGAGTCTATTCAATCCTCTTTCCATACAGATTTGTTTTCAGCCA
Source organism: Lactuca serriola (assembly GCF_051521515.1). Classification (NCBI taxonomy): domain Eukaryota; kingdom Viridiplantae; phylum Streptophyta; class Magnoliopsida; order Asterales; family Asteraceae; genus Lactuca; species Lactuca serriola. Next base: position 56,961,933 of record NC_136415.1, read on the forward strand.
TGCAGCGGCTCCAAATCACAGATCCAAGCTTCTGGAGTATACTTATCACGTAAAGTTGCAAACTTTACGTACATGCATGTCTATATGGGCTCCAAAAGTCTATTTTAAGTTCTTAATGGAGCTTCTAGTCCAAGAGGGAATTCATCTACAACCAATACAACAACTTTATGACTCTAGCACCCAAGGAGGGTCCATATCTGAAGTTACAACTTCAGATCTAGCCTATAGCTCAACATCCCAACTTGAAAATCCATAAAAAGCCCTAGAACTCAACAAGAGGAAAGAAAAGGAAGTAAGAATGGCACTTTGATACCTTCAAAAGATGCTAGCTGAGGCAAAACCCGTTTCCTCCTCCTCTCTTGCTTCAATTTCCTTTGCACTCTTAACTCCCTTCCTCCAAAATCCTCTCTTCCAAGCTTCAAAACCACTCCAAGGCACACACACACACACGAATTAGGCTTAGTAAGGGCTCTCAAAGACTGTAAGGAAGCCCAAAGGAGGCTGAGGCTCCTTTAAATAGGGTGCAAACCCTGGGATTTAGGGTTTCATCTGCCAGCTCCTACTCGTCGAGTCCCAATAGTGGACTCGCCGAGTAGGTCACTAAACACGCGTTCTCACCCCGCTGCTACTCGACGAGTAGGTCGACCAACTCGTCGAGTACAGCTTTATCCAGAAATTCGTAATAAAGAAATACCTGAGGATCGGGGCGTTACACTCGCCCTATCTCATCATCCCGCATTTACCAAATAGCATACCTGCCTGCACGCACAAACGGCTAGGCCATCAAAAATGCCATCTTCAGCTCGAGTTTATCCATGAAGTGTATCCATGTGGTTCCTACGCGCACCACTGTCGTATCCCATTCTTTTCATTCCAGAAAACGAAAGTGTGAAGGGGCCACCTCACTCATCCTATCTCTCCTTCCTCCAACTGCGCTTAGACCGACAGTGGAAAGAGCTTCTTATTTGTTCACAACTTGAGCGGAGGGTTGCTTCCTCTGTCGTCGTCGGGGAGCTCTTGGCGAGGAGACCTTAGGATAAGTTGCTAAAACAAACGGGGGGAGGGGGGAGGATCGACCCGTTTAGTAGAATTCCGAAGAAAGACTGTTGGCAGCAGGTGGAGACATTTCTTTTGCCCCATACCATCCCGAGCCTCAAGTCAGCCCATCCATCTTCCCTCGCTCTGAAGCTAGAGCAAGCTCCGTTTCAATCCAAGGAAGGTTCGGAAGGTAATACCAGGAAAGTAAGAACAAATCCTCGCTTCGTAGCCAGCCGGTCTAGCTTTTGAATATGAGTGAAAAGTAGCTTCTGCTTCGCTATTAAATCCCTCACTTTCTAAGAAGATCAAGGGCAAGCCCTCCTACGATTACGATGACTGTAACGAAGTCTCGAAAGATAGAGAACTATAAGATAAGAGGGATTCCATGGGTGAGAAGGCTGACATGAAGGATCTCATTCCAAACCGGTAAAGCGCAAGGGGAAAGCAGTTGACTCTTTCACTCGGACTCACTAGCAACTCCAGGAGCGACCCCTCATCATCTTACGATGAAAAGCAAGTTTATTTTGTGGTAAACCACAACGAGTAAGCGAGATAGGGTGAAGTAAAGCCTCAGACCGGTCAAAGGACAGGAAGTACTTGGTATTATAATCTTTGGAGGAAGAATACCAACTCCTGAAGATGCTCCATAATCTTTTCGGTTGTTCGTTCGAGAACTACGATCTTTAGCTCTGGAACTGAATCATTTTCTTGTATCTGAGAAGACTTTCCAGCTTATTAGGAAGGAAGCTTTATCGAAATCAAGCAGAAGTTTTCTTCTTTGATCGATCGATATACACATCAACAACTCCGAATTGGATTAGTTTCTCCTCAACAAATAAGTACTTGGTCCAAAAAATCCTGCCTAATGGTGAGATAGTTGGAGAGGTGACAAAACCTTATACCTTTCATTACAAAACCAATAAACCAGAAAAAGATGGATTATTTTGTGAAAGAATTTTTGGGCCTATCAAAAGTGGAATTTGTGCTTGTGGAAATTATCGAGTAATCGGAGATGAAAAGGAAGACCCGCAATTTTGTGAACAATGCGGAGTCGAGTTTGTTGATTCTCGGATACGAATATATCAAATGGGCTACATCAAACTCGCATACCCGGTAATGCATGTGTGGTATTTGAAACGTCTTCAGATCCCAGTGTTGGTTCACTTTTGACTTTATCCTCCACCAAATCTTCTGATCTCCTATTCTCAATGATGTTAAGCAAATCCTGATCGCACCAATCATGCCTTCAAAGGTATGTTTTTTTCATTCGGGGTCTTACCTTGGGGAGATATCAAATGAATGGAATTGGGATGTGGATGGAATATAATGAAATAGAGCCACTTTGGGGTTCCCTATGAAATGAGGCATGGAAGGGAGCCACTACGAAGAAGTTCTGGGAGTTACAAAGGAAGCTTCGAGCTCATATTGGTCATGGGTTGAGAACGGGAATGGAACTCTATGAGATCGAATCTCCCGTTGTTCCTCAGTAGCTCAATGGTAGAGCGGTCGGCAGTTAACCGATTGGTCTTTGTGGTTATTTTGAATTAACTTTTATTCCACATGTAATTTTGTGGTTTTTCTATTTTATCAAAAATTGTGGTTTGTCTATTTTATCAAATTTTGAGAGAGAGAAAATTCATTGGAGACCGATGTTATCACCTGATTCGCCAAGGATTTCAGCTAATATGTGGTTATTGGGTTCAATCTCGAATCCAATTAGGGATCCCACAACTGCTGTGGCTTCAATTTCGTTAATGGGGGTTTCATTGCTTACGATGCAAGATCTCCATATAAGATTGCTCACCACGCAAGAACTCCATATAAGAAGAGATAGCCTCAAAACAATCGTTGAGATGGAGAAAATTAAAGTTCTTGACATCAAACAAAAATCTTGAGTTAAATGGGCAGTTGAGGGCGATGAAAACACCTGATTTTTTCACGAGTACGTAAGTAATAACAATCAGAAAAACAGGATTAATGGAATTATGATCAATGGACTATGGTGCACGGATCTGACAATGATTAAACAAGAGGCGTTCAACTTCTTTGCCAATAAATTTAAAGAAAAATGGCCTTTAAGGCCAAAGCTTGTTAGCAGGCATTTTAAAAAAATTCTTCCTATTGATGGTCATGTACTAGAATCTCCCATCTCGCTTGAAGAGATAAAAGCAACAGTTTGGGCTTGTGGAAATGAGAAGGCCTCGGGACCGGATGGGTACACATTCAAAATTTTCAAACAATACTGGGAAGTTTTGCTTGGTGACATTGCAGCGGCAGTTAAACATTTTGAAAAATATGGCAAATTGGATAAATCCTGCAACTCCTCTTTTATATCCTTAATCCCTAAGATTAAAGACCCTCTCTTGCTCAGCGACTTCATAACAATCAGCTTGATTGGATCCATATACAAAGTTATTTCCAAGGTTCTAGCGTGTAGACTCAAACGAGTTATGGGTAACTGTATAGACGAGGTGCAATCTGCCTATGTCGAGGGAAGAAATATACTCGATGGTCCTCTAATTGTGAATGAAATTTGTTCATGGGCAAAGAAATCCAAAAGGAAATTACTACTCTTCAAAGTAGACTTCGATAAAGCCTTTGATTCCATAAACTGGGAATTTCTGGAATCGAACCTAAAGCTTATGGGTTTTGGTGATAAGCGGCAAATGTGGATCAAGGGATGTCTCGAATCATCCAAATCGTCGGTCCTTGTGAATGGCAACCCGACAAAGGAATTCTCGATCTCGAAGGGGGTTAGACAGGGTGATCCCCTCTCCCCTTTCCTATTCATCATAGCAATGGAGGGTTTAAGCGTGGCGATGAGGGCGGCATGTGAAAAAGGATTATTCAAAGGCATAATTCTACCACACGGGGGATCAACAATTTCTCATCTACTCTATGTCGACGATGCACTATTTTTAGGTGAGTGGTCGAAACAAAACATGAAAAATCTTTCCAGAATTCTCCACTGCTTTCATGTCTCATCTGGTTTAAAGGTCAACTTCAACAAATCTAGAGTTTTTGGGGTGGGCGCAAATCCTCAGAAAGTTTCGAGATGGGCTAGATCTTTGGGATGTGAACCTTCTTGCCATCCTTTCACATATCTGGGGGTACAGGTCGGGGCAAATATGAATTTAATAAAAAATTGGTAACCAGTAATAGAAAAGTTCCAAACAAAATTATCCAGCTGGAAGTCAAAATCTCTGTCATTCTGGGGAAGCCTAACCTTGGTTCGGTAGGTTTTAGGCAATCTACCAACATATTACCCCTCTCTGTTTGTGGCACCGGAAGGAGTTCTCGAAACACTTCAGAAAATACGCAGGCAATTCCTATGGGGGAGTACCGAAGGGAAAAGGAAAATATACTGGACATCGTGGGATAATATAACCGCATATAAAGAAAATGGTGGATTAGGAGTTGGTTCCATTAAATCCCTCAACATATCCCTTATTGTTAAATGGTTGTGGAGATTGCATTCCGATCCACAGGCACTCTGGGCAAAGGCCATTCATGCTATACACAACTTACAATTTAAACCCGATCATCATTATGTTAGTAAGTTACTGCCAGGGACTTGGAAAAATATTGTTGGAGTATGTAATGAATTATGGAAAAAAGATATCCCCATTGAGAACGTGCTCTCCAAACAACTTACCTCGACAGGTGTCTCCTGGAAGTGCAGCCTTACCAACGGCGGGTCATATGAGGTTGGTGCTCTAAGAAAAAAAATGGGATTCCAGCCATGTGATTGACAATGGTAAACTAGTTTGGTTAAATGAAATTCCCATTAAAATAATTTGTTTCATATGGAGGGCAAAAATGGGTAGAATTCCTTCAAAATTAGCTCTTGCTTCCAAAGGGGTATATTTGGAAAACAGGACATGCTGTCTGTGTGGTGAGGTGGAAGAATGTGCTGATCACGCTTTGGTGGGGTGTAAATATGCAAGATCAGTTTTAGAATGGATATTCAAATGGTGTGGGGTATCGATGGGGAATTTCCAAAAGGTGCAGGAACTGCTTGATCACGTATATAATTGGTCAGGCTGCTCAAAAAAAGGAGGTTTTTACTGGGGATATGCTATGGCACTCTTTGGAGCATTTGGAAAGCAAGGAATGATAATACATTCAATAACAATCGACTATCCCCAACAAAATGCGTGGATATCATCAAATCCTTAACTTTTTTGTGGATCAAGAACAGGAGGAATAAACCTAGAATGGATTGGATTGAATGGTGTAATAGTCCTTTTCGTTGCTTATAAAACTGTAATCTCCACTCTATCACCTTTATTTGCCTTCCTCTAGCTACTTGCTAGTGGTTGACTTTATATTTATAAATTGTTTGCTGGTTCAAAAAAAATTTAATTTAATAATAAATGCATATAAATTTCATTAATAGACTTTCCTTATAATTTCAAAATTACTAAAATAAAATCTCATTAATTTTCTTTGGTTATTTATCTAAATTATTTGTTTAAATTTAAAAAAGAAAAAAACACTTTAATTTTAATAATTCAATATTTTTTTCTTATAATACATTGGGCTCACACCTAGTATATATGAAATAGATTGGTGCTAATTAATCGGTTTTAATGTTGGATAACCTACTCTTGGTTATGATTATCTTATAATAAGAGACAAAGTAATGACTTTTATGATTCAGATATATTTAACCTTTATCTCTTGGACAATATTTTGTGACTATTAATTTAAGATATTTAGTATCGCAAAATTATTTAATTTTATTTTCTTGATTTGTCAAGTGGTGCTTATAATTATTATTGAATGCACACTAAAGAGCCAAAATCCTTTCACGTTTGTTGCATGAAAGTCTAGAAAGAGAAATACAATCCAATATGGTCGAATCCTTTTCCATTAATGAATAAAAAATGAATAAAATGACCCAACCAAGTAGTTGCTGCAATTTCAAGGTTTTTAGATATACTTATGGCTGAATTCAAAAAATTCACACGTCTTAATAATTGTTTTGTTGTTGGATTAATGTTAAGTATTTGTTTTGGGGCTAGATTATTGAATACATCATAAATTGTTTCAAAAGGTAGTGTAACTTCTTTGAGTTTTAGTTGCATAATTTTTGTCCCCTTTTAATGCATTGTGTTGGCAATGACTTTTGAATATGAATTACTTTGTCAACCATATAGATTGAATTACTTATTCATCATTTTGTTTGTATTTATTTTTAAATTTACTTTAAAAAATAGTTAATGTTTACGACTTGATACTTAACTTTTTTTTTAATAAAACGCATATAGTACACAGACTTCACACCTATGGAAAACAAAAAATCCTAAAAAACCCTAAAAATCACAAAAATACATAAAAAAATACTTAGAGATCACAAATTTTTTTTTTAAATTTTTTTTATGAAAAAATCGCATGTTTATAAATAAACTCGCTGAATTTTTTTTTTTGAAAATTTTTCAACTTTTTTTAATTTTTTTTTAAAAAGTTGATTTTTTTTTCAGTGAATTTATTAAAAAACCTGCGATTTTTTTTATAAAAAATTTTAAAAAAGTTTTGTAATCTCTAAGTATTTTTTATGTATTTTTATGATTTTTAAGGTTTTTTTTTTGTTTTCCAGATAACCATTCCCTATATATATATATATATATATATATATATATATATATATATATATATATATATATATATATATATATATATATATATATATATAACGAACCCACGAACCAATCGTAAGCATCGAAAATCATAATGATAAACTGCCAAAGGAATGAATGTACACTTGACATTGGACGCACATACATTTGATTATATCAAAAACTCACATCTTTACCAAAAACTATACTTTTTTCGTTTAAATTTTTTTAGTATATGTTTTTTATAAAAAAAAACCGAATATACTGTTGTTCACGATTTTACGTCATCTTTCCATAGATATCTATATTAATATATAAAAACAATTTTTTTTTGAAAAAATCTCACTTCGTTTTATTGTTTTTTTTTCAATATATAAGTTTATTTTTATCCAAAAAAAACTAACTATTCCAAACATCTCAAATTTTTGTCATCTATTAATTAACATCAACATCTACTAAAAAAACTCGATCATTTTAGTTTCATAATATGAATCTGAAATGTAACAAATTCACACTATGAATCTAAGCTGTAAATATTTCAATTTTAACATTCACAATGTGAATCTATTTACTAGTTTAACTCTTTGATCATTCACAAATTAATTTAATTAAATTTACATATGAATCAAAATATATTTCCATGTACTTTATAATATTTTAACGTTTTGATTACTAATAAATTAGTTTTGTAAAATCAACAAATGAATTTATTCATATTGTGAATTTAAAACTGTATATAATTTAGTTTTGTAGAATTTACAATGTGAATCAGACTTACTATTATTCACACTGTCAATTTGAGCAGATTCACAATGTGAATCTGAACTACATTTTTTTTTAAATCAATATGAATCTATGTTTAAAGAGTACCAAAAAAATATGAATTTTGATATTGTTATTAAATTTTTTTGATAAAAAATAGATATTAACTTTTCAAAAATCAAAGAAATAAAGTGAGTTTTTTTGAAAAAAAAAATCATTTTTTTGTATATTAATATGGATCTCTTTGGAAAGAAGACGAAAAAACTTGAGAAATGGTATATACGTTTTTTCTTTCCAATAGAAAACATGGTCTAAAAAAATTAAAGGAAAAAAAAGTGAGTTTTATTATAATCCAGTGTGTGTGCGTCCATTGTAAAAAAAGTCTAAAACCTTTTATTTTGCAGTTAATCGATTTAAATTTCAACGCTTTAGATTGAAACATTGGTTTCTTGATTAATACTGATTCTTTATTGAATTTTACGCGCACGCGCGCGCACACACACACACACACACACACACACACATATATATATATATATATATATATATATATATATATCCGTTGAAAAAAAACTTCGTTGACAAATAATAAGTGGAGAGAAGGAACAAGAAGGAAGGATCATTTGTTCCTACATCACACCTATGGTGTGGTGTTCGTTGGTGCGGTTCCGACCACTAAATCATGTGGTTCTCAATACATCGTGCAACCTAAGACCAAGGGAGTGGGCTGCGGCAATGGCCACAGCCTGGTGCCACATAGGATGAAACACCGCCCCTGAGTGTAGTAGGGGTGCGGCGGAGAGTGCACTACGTCACTCTAATGGTACACTCCTTCAAGCAATGTGATTGATCCATTTTTCTTACCGCCCACTGATTGGTCCATTTTATTTATTAAAACTATATATATATATATATATATATATATATATATATATATATATATATATATATATATATATATATATATATATCCACACTCAAGTGTGGCACCACTCCCTGTAGGGGTGACAATTTATGACTCGACACGACAAAAATACATGACACGAAACGAAATTGGGACGAAACTAAAATTTGAATTCGTGTTCGTGTCGTGTTAGTGTTAGCTATAAAAAACATGATGTCGTTTCGTGTCGTGTTCGAAATTCGATACGAAATTGACATGATTTAGCAGTTCTTTATCGTGTTTTCGTGTTTATCGTGTTATATTTGATAAATTATTAATTAAATAAACTAGTTTTTAGTATATATTATATTTGTCGTGTCGTGTCGTGTTTGTCGTTTTTTTTATTTCGTTCGTTTTCGTGTTAGTTAAAAAAAACACAACATCGTGTTGTGTCGTGTCGTGTTACAAAAAACTTTGTCGTGTCGTGTCGTGTCAAACAAAAACACGAAACGATAACACGATTTGTCACCCCTAACTACTTGGGTGTGGTATTAAACCATAATTTTGTGGTAAAGAGTAAGGTGATGTCTACATGATACTGCCGTTTCATGAGGAAGTATGGGACCACTCTCATCGGTCAAAGTCAAAATTTATTACTTTTGTAAATCATTAACTTTTAAAATCATATTGTTTTTCACGAGGCGTATGGTAACAAAATGACAATATTGGACTAGATCTAAAAATAGGTGAACATACTAAAAATAGTATAGAAAACCTAGGTAAATGAATTTGAAATAATATACCAAACCTGGGTAAATGACATTTCTTGTTAGAAGTTTGAAAAAGTACAATGTTGTTGTGGAATATTAAATGTTTGAAAATATTTTAAAAAAGTCAATTGTACATGTGGTCACTATACCTTGGTAAATGACATTTCTTGCTCCGAAATAACAAAATTGTCTATTTAGACCCTCGTTTTAAAAAATTTTACATCTTATAAATCATAAAATTTTAGTTTTAAGAAACTCTATTATCTTTTTGGATTTTTTTACATCTTATAAATCATAAAATTTAGTTTTAAGAAACTCTATTATATATTTGGGTAACGATTTGTAAAGCCAAGATTTTATATCCGGTATAAACGATTTGTTACTTTTGTTTTGTATATCATATTTTTTTTAAGTAAAAATTTTTGTTCAAATTATATCACTTTAACGCAATCCTCCTTAATATGAAAGTTTTTTTTTTTTTTTTTTTGCCACATATCAATCTCTCATAAGTTTTGACACTTGTCCTTTTGTAGTATTTTTGAATAAATGTTTTTTTCATTTGTCATTTTTCTCATTTTTTTATCTTTCTTAATTAACACATCATATTACACTTTAATTAATAGTTGTCTTAATTGAAAATAACCAATAAATTACAATATTACAACTCATATAGTATTTAATATGTTTCATTTTAAATTCAAATTTTAAATTTCAAATTTAAATAAATTTTTGTTTAAACCTTCATATTTAATTTTTTTTTTATTTTATCCAATCTGTATAACATACGGGTCTTATAACTAGTGACTTATTAAATTGGATATAGACGTATTCTACAAAACTTGTTGGAAGCTGATAGATTAACTTGAAAACTATAACTTTTATTTATATATAAGTGTTCGGAAAAAAATATTTGGATGTTTTTAAAACATGTAAAAGTACAAAAAATGACTCGTCTAAAACGCTTCATTGATTTTGAAAAATGGCCATTAAGGAAATATGCATAATTATATTTTTTTTGGTTAAACGCTACTTGAAGTAGTTTTTGAATTGATGTTTTTTGTTTTAACCAATGTTGTAAAAATCAGTCTAGGTGGTGTGTAGGCGCCAGACGACATCTTACAGTCTACGATTAAGGTAACTCGGTTGAATTAATCAGAGTCGGTCTTGGGGGTCCTAGGCGGTCTAAGCCGTTCAAAAAGCCAGACATTCAAGATTTCAAAAAAAAAACCCCGATATTATTCAAATGTATGATAATCGGTGACTAAATTGTGATGATTGATGACTAAAAGTACGAAAAAGAACATCGATTAGCCTATAAATTATGATATATGGTGAATTAAATATTTAGATGATTAAATATGTAAATGTTTTATGGTTATATATTTACTTTGTTACGATATAGGTAATATTTATCTTTTAAAAATGAAGTCTATGACAATTTAGGATCTTCATCTAGACGCCGATCAATCCCCGCCTAAAACGATTAATCATTTAACCCCGTTTCGATCGTCCGACCACTGCCTAATGACTTTTATAATCTTGTTTTAGCTAAAAGCTGTACAAATTCTCTTTCTTTATCTATAGGCTTATTATAATCAAATGAAACGTAGATAATCAAATAAATAAAATTCAAACACTTCAAATAAATAAAAAACAAACAATAAACATACCTAACAATATGTTATTAAAATAAAATGAACCATTTATAATAAGCCTCAAAACCATATATATATATATATATATATATATATATATATATATATATATATATATATATATATATATATATATATATATATATATATGCTAGAGTATTTTGACTTGGTTTCATAATCACTACAATAAAATAAAAGATAGGAGTGGATTTCTCTTACCATTAAAAACTGATATGTTCCTAATCCAGTTAATTTAGGTTTGTTCCTTTGCCGTCTCGAGCGTTTGACAAAGAATTCTGATTTCTTTCCTTTTTATAGGTCGTATTATACCTCCCGGGATGATGGAATAAGAAGGATGGTCGAGTAGGCCTCTTAAACGTTCTGCCCTTACTTATTAAATTTTTGGAGATTTGAAAACACAAGGAATGTAATATCCTAAGTTACTATTCTAAATCAAGGGATTGTTACCGAAAATAACACTAACCTTCAATTGTTTGAACTTCAAGATGTTATTAGGGTTCATAAGGTTCTATTGGATTTGATGATTGCTTATTAATTACTTGTTTATAATTTTAAAACAAGTATTTAGATGGTTCTTAAACACACCTATATACAAATATTTTAAATAAATGTCACCTAATTGTAGAAACAATGGTTTAGACCATATTTGTTAAACTATGAATAAACTTGTAAGCTACAAGTTTTAGTAAAATAATTTATATATTAGTAATAAATAGAAATATTTATGTGCTTAGTTCGAAAATAAAAACTTAAAATTTGATTATCTTCTATAAGGAATTCTTTAGGTAAATAATGATTATATTTGAATTAGCAATGGGAAATTATCATATGAATCATTTAGTAAAATTTGTGAATAAGAACATGAAAACACAATATCAATTATTGAATTATTTCAACTGCCAATTCATTTAGACATATAACAATGTTCTATGCATTGGTTATGTTCTTTATTTCTTGTTTATCATAAACTAATCGATCTATGTTTGATCTCCCAGATCATGGTTTGGAAGCTTAGTGAGAGCTCTTACCTCATGGTAGCTTTCGGAGTTGCATGCTAGCGTTTATCGATGCAATTGGAAAGAGTTTGTAGTCGAACCATTTTAAGTAAAATTAATGTAATAAATATATATTAGATATAAATAACTACTAAATGTGATACTTTACATGTTCGTAATATGTACCATGATCTGAAACTAGGATGCATAAGTGAGAAAATTTTGATGACATGTGATGAAAAAGGATTATGAAATGGTTGTAAGTATATAAGCAATGAGATAAAGAAATAAACAAGTGTATCTAATCATTTAATAAGGTTAAACACCAAATTTAGTTATCTACATATTTTGGATCAAAGCATGTCATGAACTAAAAAATTGAGACTAAATAGATACTTAGTCTCTCATGTGAGTATATAGTGTTGTTTTACTGTTAATCATGTAAAAAAGCTACTTATTTTCATACATAAAATACATATTCATGTGAAGCATTTTTATATATGAAACATACATATAAATGCAAAGATGCAAAGTTATGCTTATAGAATGCATGACAATTTATTGAATGGTGTGGACTACATCATGGAAACGTACTATAAATATAATTCTTATTAAATTTCTCATTCAATTCGACATGTATAGCGTACAATGATATTGAAAGAAAATGAAATAAGTAATGAGCAAAATACCAAAGTGTAGGCTCGTTATTTTTATGTCCTGGAGGATGAGTATGCCATTTTAAACTATCTAGACACATGTTTTCCCTGCTATGGTTACGACTATTGCATAAATTAGGTTCCAAAGGATTGGAATATATTTTTAATGGTGTTAGGATTATGTTCGATCGAAACAATTAAGAAACACACATGCATGATAAATAAAGAATATATATTACTTGTCATGAATCGAAAATGAACTATAAAAGAATAAACCCAACCATAGAACTTCATGATGGGTGCACTCATGATGTTGTAGATTTGAGTTCCACAAAATTATAAGATTACTCGTTGCTTTCTACCATGCTTGGACACATGAGAGTGATCTTTATGCTATAATAGTCAGTTACAAACGAAGATTTTATCTTTTAGTATGATAAATCCCAAAACTCAAGATTAATAAAGAAACCAGTTAGATGTCCTCTACAACTCACCAATTTTGGAGATAAGGTCAAGGTTACAGGGGGATAGGATTATATCCTTAATTAAAAGTACAAGGGTCTTAGGGTAAGCTATATTGGGCTCCTTTTCATGCAAAGGGAAAGGTACCTAATATAACACCTTTTCCTTATATTAGGAAGCTATGATGGCCTAATTATTTTTCAACCCATAACTGATATGAAACAGGATAACATAGGTTGTATAAGGGATTTAGACCAATAGTGATGTATACAAAGGGATATTAAGGACCTTCATGTCCTATGATATTATTGTTCTAATTTCAACATGCTTAATATTGATATAAAATGTTGGAAAGTTTTGGTTGGTGAAGGATGATTTAGAAATTTATATAGCAATCTAGAAACAAGTTATTGAACCATGTGTTATTTAATAAATGTGCAGCCAACATAATTATCTTGATCATCAAGATCTTTGGGGAACTATCAATTTGCATCAAAATATGGAATATACTCGAGTAAAAATGTGCTACACTCATGTTCACGGCTTCCACTTCAAGATCCTTTGCTTTTGTAAAATAAATTATTGATACTTATCCAAGGCTCATAGACCAGTGGATTAGGTTTTAAACGCTTGATTAAGGTCTTTAAATAGAGTCCCATATTATATGACATGATTACTATCAAATGATGTAAGCATCGATTTCATTAAAATACTCGAATTTCATATCTATTGTAAAGGATGAGGAATACCGTTAATGTCATAGATAACCTTGTATCTGAGAGCCTGATGTTTAAATAGTTTCACCCATGAAAAAAATGCAACTTTCGTTCGATCAAACATGTGAAGCTGAATTTGGATGTTAGTACCATGTGATTAAAAGGGTATTAGTCGAGGGGAATTTGTCATTTGTCGACCATAGTCTTTTTTGCATTTGGAAAGAGATAAAAGAGGAAAGAAAAATTAGGGCATAATTATCATGTAAAAACATAAATTATTTAAATTCAAACTAGATGTTATATCCTATATGTATACAATGTTAATTTATATGAACCGATAACTATTTATTATATAAGCATATATAATCGAAACTAACTATATTTGCATGAAAATCTTAATGTCAATTCCTATTAAAAATAACATAACTATATTACATGTTCTCTAGTGTAATCATCATTTATTACATATAACAAACATCAATGATTAATATAACCTCTAAATTAAACTTAAATGAGTAAGGATTAAGTAGATATAAAATTTATAAATAAGGGATTTGAATATGTCAATTCTAATATCAAGGACCATAAATGTCACTCGGACATTCGAAGGACTATTTATGTAACTCAATCTAGTTTAAAAGAGCACGAGCACTGTCGCTGTCAGAACACATTCTCTTCCTTAATTTCTCTCTCTCCCCATCGTATCTGCGTGTTTCTTGTGTGCTTGCGTGAGGGTTCTCAGCCATGGCGGACCAACTTGTTGGCACAAAAATGGTGAATTCCGCCAAATCCGCCACCGATTCATAATCGGAAAAAGGTGGTATTGTTCACAAGATTGTTCTTGGGGTCAAAGCCAGAGACAACAAGGACGACGGTGAAGCGTCAAAGCCGAGGGGTTCCTTGGATCAAAAGCAAACCGAAATGAAGAAGTATCGTGGGGTCCGAATGAGGAAATGGGGCAAGTGGTGCTCTGAAATCCGTGACCCGTTTGAGAAAAAGCGGCTCTGGTTGGGTACCTATGACACCGCTGAGAAAGCTTTTGAAGCTTACACCAAAAAGAAAGAGGAGCTTAGAAAAAAGGCCGAAAACCAGCAGGTGACACCAGTTTCCAAGGGAGTTCGCGAAGGAAAAAAGGTGGCGAAACTTGATGATAACCCGACCCGGAAACAGTGCATGGGTGTTCGCAAGACTGAATCGGGTAGATGGAAAGCGAAAATTCGTGACCCAGTTAAGAAATCACATGTTTGGGTTGGTACATTTGATACCGAAGAAGAGGCTTCAGAAGCAATTGAATCAAAGAAGGTGGAATTCGGGTCCTCCCGATCCAATGCCGATAGTGGGTCGTCTTTGAAGACCCCAAAGACTGAGACTTAAAGTTTGCCTAGTGGTCATGGTGGTGAAATAGCGGTCGTTTAATTATAATTAGGTGAATTGTAGATCGGGAATAAATAAAACAAGCCACCATTGTAGCTAGGGTAGGTTCAGTTATGCTATATGATTATGAAATGATGAATAAATGATATAATAATGATCTCCGTTTGATGTTTTTATCTATTTCATTTGCATCATTTTCTTGTTGTATATCTGTTCCGTTTTCTGCATACTAGATGATCTGATTGATTAGAAGATCAATACATGTTATGAACTTGTGTATCAGCTTGTTCTAGCTTAAGATACGTGCGTATATTATAAGATCAAGCTTTATGGACCATAGTTTTTGCTTTTATGCTTATACCGGTTGAACATCGCTATGCTTGCAACAGTGGAAGATGATAATGTCAAACACTTTTGCAGGAAGTGGTTATGCTAAATTCGCTTGTAGTTTTTTCTTGATTAATTTTCTGCACACCGTTTTTTTAATAATGAAAATCTACTCAAAATCGTAATAAATAATGTTCAACATTCCAAGCATTTATTATTTTTGTTATAAGTTTTTAAATATATTAAAAATGAACTAATTTATCCTTTTTTTTATCTATTTTATATATTTTATAAAATATTATAATATAATTTCTATTTTTTAATCATTTCATATTTTGGAAAAAAAAACATTACTTAATAATACATGATTAACTTTGATCTGGAATTGGACATTTTCTTTACACACAACTTAAAATATTTTCTTAGGTTATGTTTTTCATTTCAAGAGAATTTATTTATTTTCATATATTTCATAGATATAGATCTAATAATACATACATCTTTCCTACTAAATAAAAAACTTTTTTGTCACATCACATACTCTCCTTTAATTTGATAAATATCAAATTATGGTAATTTTGATTAATTTTTTTCTATGTCATTTTATGGGTTTTTTCATTTTATTAAATTTCATATAATATTTTAATGTAATAATTACAATAAATATATTAATAAATGGATATCAATTTTATTAATAAGCTTACCTACTAATTTTAAAAAATATAAATTAAAGTTTATTAGTTTCTTTTGTTTATTTATTTAAATTATTTGTTTACATTTAAAAGATAAAAAACATTTTAATTTTAATAATTCATTATTTTTCTTATTTTCTTATAAATTTAAAGTTCTCAATTATTTAGACGTACCTTCATATTTATTTATTTTTAATTAATTTTTTTAAAATTAACTCATATAATATATGGGTCTCACAACTAGTTATTAACATAAGAAGATTGGAATATCATGATTTCATGTTACATGGTATTAACATTAATGTATTAGTTGAATATATCGTTTTCAGTTATGTTTTATTCCTACTGTGAGAATATATGCTAGAAATGGGCTTGATAGAACTTATTAAAGCTTTGCATTTAATTTTCACTTGCTCCCTATCAATTACTGCAAATCATTAAAAAAAGGATTTCATGTTATATAATATTAACATTTTTACAGGTATTATGCTTACAATTGCAACTAGTGGTATGTTTTACAATTATATATTTAGGGTCATTAGTCACAATACTTCATCAAACAATTTTTTTAGAGATCACTAGCTTTAATCACTTTCTTCTTTCTAAAACTGTTACCACAATAATATACATATATCAACGTGATTCTTTTTTAATCAACTAGCTCCTGGTTACTTATATTTTATAATATTCGTAGAGAAATTAAATATCCTTTTATTTTTTTTTTTTCTATTTTTCTTCATATCAATATCAATATGAAATAATGTTCAATGTCATAAAATTAATAATATTTGAAAACACTTGTCATTATTAAAAATTAATTTTAAAACATTTGTCATCAATTCATGTGAGTAGGAAGATAAAAAAGTGACATTTCAAGAAGAAAATTTGGATTCTTTAAATTGTTCAATGAGCACACAATAGTTTGAACCACTTTGGATTTTAGGTCAACGAAGAGAAAGTGAATATATTATTTTAATAGATGATTTAATTTTAGATGAATATGCGGTTATATATTATTTTAATAGATGATTTAATTTTAGATGAATATGCGGTTATATATTCAGCGAAGCTGATATGTGTTATTAACCTGCTTATGTATTATTGTTACGTATTCTCATATATGTAGTAATTAAAGGGGATACACTTATATTGATATAAGATCATCACCGTCTATTATAGATTGTATTAGGCTTATATTTCGTAAATAATATGTTGCAACTTCCTCTCCCTCAATGATTTTTTGTATGGAATATGTAGCTATCTGGAATTTGTAGCTATGCCTTAATGGTTTTTTATAAAAGAAATTTTTTTTTGAAGTTTTTGGATTTTTGAACGAAATTTAAAAATAAAGAAAATATTTTTGGACTTTTTGATTTTTCAAGATAATACAGAAATAAATAAAATATTTTTGTGATTTTTGATTTTTGAATTAAAAGACAAAAACAAAACAAAAAATCTTTTTGGAATTCTTGATTTTTGAATAACAAGACAAAAAAAGTTACCAAAACTTCAATAGTAAACCAATCTTGCTAAATGATTTAGAGCAACTATCAATATTGACGGAAGTTGAAGCTCTGACTGTGAACAGTAATCTCTGAATGGTCTAGTGCCACTTTGGAAGTGTTAAAAGTATTGAAGTCAGCAAAAACCTTCGAAATCAAATATAAAAATATTAGTTATATTTTGGAACTTAAGAAACTTCCATCATTCCTAATCAATCTAAAATTCTCATGAAAGATTTTTCGTCAAGAGGTTTTGTGAAAATATCTGAAAGTTAATCGATGATATTAATAAAATGAACTTCGATATTGTCATTTTCAACACGATCTTTGATGAAATGGTATCAAATAGAAATATGTTTCATTCTTGAATGTTGAACTAGATTATGTCATATATGAATTGGACTTTGAGAGTTACAAAACAAAGAAATTTATTCATGTTGATCACATAGTCACTTAGTTGACTATAAATTCAGATCACTTGTGAAGTACTAGCAGCATCAACAATATACCCATCATCTGTTGTAGATATTGATAGACTTGTTTGGAATTTGTAGCATAGCGGTGGAAAAGTTAGAATTTCTTAGATTCTTGATTACTAGAATTCTTAAATTCTAATGAGAGTATTAGATTGTTAAAAGAATGTTTGCAAATTTGGAATTGTAATTGCTTTTTATTTTTATTGGAATATCTTTTATTTCTTCAAATAATGTTTATGTTCTTCATAACATTCATAAATTTACATTTTTAACTTTTATGTTATTCCCATAATGATTCTTAAAGAAAATTTCTTTTTATTGTAAATAACAATAATAAACTTGTTTCCTAAAAGTTTGAAATTCATTATTTTGTTTACTTAAATAAATATACACAAAATATCTAAATTACCCTTGGGACATCTTGAAATTTGAATTCTTAAAAAGATAATAATAAATGTAAAAATATTTTTTCACGAATGATTCTATTTTTTTCATTGATCCAATGACTATGATTTAGTTATACAGTTACACAATAGATGATAATTACAAAATGATGCGTCTAATTCATATCTATACTCAAAAAATGATTTGACGAACTTTTTTTTGTTTTTTTTTGAAATGTGCATATATGCACATTTGAATGTTCATATATGTGCATCTATGAACATTTAGTGTTGTTTTTCAAAAAATTTCTAAACCAACACAACAATGTCACTCTAATACCAACGCCTAAGAGAATCACAACTTGAAAACGTCGAAAAACACAGAAAACATAAATATACATGCATGCACATCTAACATATATGTACAATTCCAAAAAAAATATCAAATCTTTTTTGGAGCATTGATTTCTTTTAGACGCCAACTTTAGGAGTGCAATAATGGTCTTCGTTTTGAAAATGATGAGCTCATTAGGAGCTTTTGGATTATCGCAAATCATTTGGTTCTCTCTCTCTCTCTCTCTCTCTCTCTCTCTCTATATATATATATATATATATATATATATATATATATATATATATATATATCTGTTGGAAACAGAAAAATAAAAATAAAAACTGCATTGACCAATCAAGAGAGGAAATAAAGGGGCATGAGGGAGGAACGACTAGTTCCTACACCGCACCACATACTGTATGAATTGTTTGGTGTTCCTATGTGCGATTCCGGCCACCCAAATGTTGTATGTATAAGTAAACCGTGCAGCTTAAGTCAAAATCTATTATTTTTATAAATTATTAGCGTTTAAATTATTATTTTTTTCAATGAGCCGTATGGTAACAAAAAGGGAAGTGATTCGTACACAACAGTTTTTTGTCATACAAACAATTCATGTATTATATAGTTGTACAATACAACATTTTAAAGAATCAATTGTTATGTATGTAAAAAAATGGTGTGTATAGATTAACTCGCTAACAAAAAATACCATATTGGACTACAACTAAAATAGGTAAAAGTTCTTCAACTAAATAACATACTAAAAATAGTAGAGGAAAGCTGGGTAAATGACATTTCAAATATTATACTAAACATGGGTAAATGACATTTCTTGTTAGAAGTTTGAAAATATTTTAAAGTCACATATACATGTGTGGTCACTAAACCTTGGTAAATGACATTTCTTGTTCCAAAATATCGATTTTGTCTATATTTTGGGTTAACGCTTTGTAAAGAGAAGATTATATATGAAGTATAAATGATTTATTACTTTTTGTTTTGTATATGATATGCCTTTAAAAGTGACATATTTTGTTTAAATTATATCACTTTAATAAGTAATTATGACCTATTAGACTAGATGTAGACTGTGAAGCAAAACTAGCTGGAATTTAAAATATGTAGTATTTATTTGTATATGAGTGTTCGGAAAAAATAGATGAAAATTTTTAATACATTTAAAATTACATAAAATGATTTATCTAAAACACGTCATTGATTTTGAAAAATGGTAATTAAGTCAATGTGTATAATTATAAATGAGTTTTTTTTGTTAAATGTTGCTTGAAGAAGTTTTTTGGATTTGAAGATTTTCGTTTTAGCTAAAAGCCACAAGCTCTTATTGTCAAACAAAGTTTTTATTTATTTATTTATTTTGTCGAGTTTTTCTTTAAAAATTAAAAGTTAGAAGCTTTGAAAATCTGCATATCGAACATGTCGTACTCTCCAACATGCCTAGAGTCTTTGTCTGAGTGGGTCACTTTGATTTGATCCAATGCAATCATATAATCAAATGAATCATAGATAATCAAGCATATATCCAAGACAATAGTATAATCAAATGAGCCCTAGATAATTAAATAACCAAAATTCAAAAACTTCAAATAAATAAATGATAAATGAGAAACATACCATACGACATGTTATTAAAATAACACAAACCATATATCACAAGCCTCAAAACCACATATATGTTGGAATTGTTTGACTTGGATTCATAATCACCACAAGACATAAAAGATAGGAGAGGATTTCGATTACCATTAAAAAGTGATATATTTCCTATTCCAGTTGATTAAGCTATGATCTTATGCTGCCTTAAGCGTCTGACGTAGACCTGACAATGGAGCGGGGTATGACCATAATCCGATCCAAACCCGTAATAATTATGTGGGTTTGGAGTGTATTTTTTTTATTCGTTTCCCCGTTAACGATCCATACCCGCTAACCCTTTTATTAAATGGGTCGGGTATGGATCATCACCGATCCGTTCAATTTATAACCCGCCCCATATAAATTTTAGAATTATACATTTATATTTTATACTTCTTAACGTTTAATTTTAATTTCAATCAAAAGTCCAAAGGGCAAAGGCAAAAGAAAAAAAATGCGTTTACATAGGAATCGATAAGTCGGTTTATAAACTTATAGACTTCTATCAAGAATCATAATATCATTCAATTTATATTCATCAAGAAATCGTCATATCCATTTCTAATTCAATAAATCATTTTTTAACATGAAAAAATTTAGCAATTCTATTCGCTATCACTACAACCGACAGTCATAAATCAATTCAAAGTTGTTGCAATAATGATTTTTAATTCCGATTGAAATTCCTCGCGTATCTAATGTCCTTTTCTAAATCAATTCTTTTTATTTAAAAAAAATGTTATTTTAAGTATTAAGATATAGTATACATTTTTTTATTTAAGAAATTTTATTTTAGGAATTAATTAAAATGTGTCAGATTATTTAAAAACATTTGGGTTTCGGGGCGGGTTTGGATATTCGTTGATTCAATGGATAAGAGTATGCGTTTGATTATTTAAAACCATGCGGGTTACGGAGCGGGTTTGGATCGGATTTTGAAATTTGTTAAAAGAGTTTGGATCAAGGCCGATTCGCTCAAACCCCCTCTATTGTCAGGCCTAGTCTGACGAAGACTTTTGATTTCTTTCCCATTTATAGGTCATAGTATACATCGTGGGGTGATGGAATAAGGGGGATGGTCCCTTAGGCCCCTTAAATGTTTTGCCCTTACGTATTGGATTATTTAGAGATTTGAAAACACAAAGGGCATAATATCCTAAGTTAATACTCTAAAGCAAAGGATTACCACCGAAAGTGTCACTAGCATTCAATTGTTTCAATTGCAAGATGTTATTAGTGTTCATGAGGTTTAACTGGGTTTGATGATTGTTTATTAATTACTTGTTTATAATATGAAAATAAGTATTTAAATGGTTCTTAAATACACCTATATACAAATATTTCAAATAACGGTCACCTATAATTATAAAAACGAAGGTTTAGACCGCATTAGGTAAATTATGATTAGCCTTGTAAGTTAAAAGTTCTAGTAAACTAGTTTATATATTAGTAATAAATAGCAATATTATGTGGTTTATTCCACAAATAAAAAGTTAAAATTAGATTCTTTTCTATAAGGAATTCTTTATGTAAGGAATAGTTATAACTCAGTAACAATGGGAAATTATCATATGAATCATCTTTCTTTCATATAAATCATCTAGTAAAATATATTAAATGAGAACATGATAACATAGTATTAATTAATGAATCATGATAACATAGTATTAATTATATTGAATTATGTCAAATGTCAATTCATTTATACATATAACAATGTTCCTTGTATTGGTTATGTTCTTTATTTCTTGTCTAGTAGAAACTAATCGAACTCTATTTGATCTCCTAGATCCTGGTTTGGAAGCTTAGTGAGAGCTCTTACCTCATGGTAAGCTTTGGGAGATTCATGCTAGCGTTTATTGAGGGGGTTGGAAATAGCGTTTGCGGTTGAATCATTTTAAGTAAAGTTAACATAATAAATATGTATTAGATATAAATAACAATTAAAAATGATACTTTACATGTTTAACATACACACCATGATTTTGAAACTAGGACGTATAAATGACAAAAATTTGATGACATGTGATATGTGATGAAAAATGATTATGAAATGGTTGTAAATATGTAAGTAAGGAATTAAAGAATTCGACAAGTGTGTTTAGTCATTTAATAATGTTAACCACCAAATTTGGTGATCTACATATTTTGGATCAAAGTAAGTCATGAAGTAAAGAATTGAGACTAAATAGATATTTAGTATCACATGTGAGTATATAATGTTTTCTACTGTGATTCATGTAGAAAAAGCTATTTATTTTCATGCATAAAATACATATTCATGTGAAGCATAAAAAGCTATTTATTTTCATGCACAACATACATATTCATGTGAAGCATTTCTAGATATGAAATATACATATAAATGTAAAGATACAAAGTTATGTTTATAGAATGCATGATACATTATTGAATAGTGTGGTCAACATCATGGAAATATACTATAAATATTATTCTTATTACATTTCTTATTCAATTCGACTTTATTGTGTCCAATGATACGGAAAGAAAAAAGAAATAAGTGATGATCGAAAGACCAAAGTACACACTAGTTATTTTATGACCTAGAGGATGGCTATGCCATTTTAAACTGTCTAAACGTAAGTTTTCCCTACTATGGTTACAACCATTACATAAATTAGGTTCCAAAGGATTGGAATATATTGTTAAAGATTTTAGGCTTTTGTTTGATCGAAACATATGTGTGATAAATAAAGCAAAATTGTTACTTGTCATAAATCGAAATGCGATATAAAAAAATAATTCCTACCTTGAGGATGAACCCAGAGAAAACATACATCAAAGGTACACTCATGATGTTGTAGGTTTGAATTCCATAAAAATATAAGATTAACTTGTTCCCTTCTATCTGGCTTACACACGTGGGAATAATCTTTATGCTATGATAGTCAATTAGAAATTAAGATTTTATCTTCTAGTATGATAGATCCAAGAAATAAGGAGTAACAAATAAATCAGTTAGACGTTCTCCGGAAGTCACCAATTATAGAGACAATATCAACATGCTTCATATGTCATGTGATATTATTGTTTCGATTTCAACATGCGCCATATTGAAATAAAATATTGGAAGGATTTGGTGGATGAAGGATGATTTAATGTCAAATCTAGATAACAATCTAGAAACTTGTTGAAACATGAGTTTTTTGATAGATATGTAACCAACTATCATCATGAAATTTGGGGCGCTGGTGGGAGGGGGGGGGGGGGGGGGGTGGGGATTTGTCGTTTGTCGACCATAGCTTTGTTTTGTTTTTGCACTTTGGAGAGAGATAAAAGAGGAAAGAAAAATAAGACATAATTATCATGTAAAAAACATATATTCTTTAGATTAATCGAACTAGATGATATATTATATATGTATACAATTTTAATTTGCATGAAGTATTAAATATTTATTATCTAAACATGTAGAATAGAAGGTAACTATATTTGCATGACAATCTTAATGTCAAATTCCTATTAAAATAACATAGAATATTAAAAGTTGTTTATTGTAATCATCATTTGTGACATATAAGAGAGAGATCAATGAGTAAACGTCTAAAACGTAAATGAGTAAGGATTAAATAGATACAAAATTTATAAATGAGGGATTGAAGAGGTGAATTCTTGTATCAAGGACCATAAATGTCACTCGGACATTCGAAGGATCATTTATGTAACCCAATCTAGTTTAAAAGAGCACGAGCACTGTCGCTGTCAGTACACATTCTCTTTCTTTATCAATCTCTCTCTCTCTCCCCATCGTATCTACGTGTTTCTTGTGTGCTTGCGTGTGGGGGCTCAGCCATGGCGGACCAACCTGGTGTCACAAAAATGGAGAATTCCGCCGAAGACGACAACAAACAGCAGATGGAAGCCACCGTAACCTACCCAAGAAAAGTCCGGGTCATAGTCTCCGACCCTCACGCCACAGATTCATCATCGGATGAAGGTGGTAACGGTGAGCGACCAGCGCGACGCCGAATTGTTCACGAGATTGTTCTTGGGCTCAGGGCCGGAGAAAACAAGGACGACGGTGAAGCGTCAAAGCGGAGGGGTTCCATGGATGAAAAGGAAAACGAAAGGATACGGGGCAAGTTGTGCTCTGAAATCCGTGACCCGTTTAATAAAAAGCGGGTCTGGTTCGGTACCTTTGACACCGCTGAGAAATCTTTGAAACCTTACAAAATAAAGAAAGAGAAGTTTCGTGCTGGACAAGCGGCTGAAAACCAGCAGGTGACCCCAGTTTCCAAGGGAGTTCCCGAAGGAAAAAAGGTGGCGAAGCTTGATGATGACCCGACCCGGAAACAGTGCAAGGGTGTTCGAAAGACTGAATCGGGTAGATGGAGTGCGAAAATTCGTGACCCAGTTAAGAAATCACAAGTTTGGTTAGGTACATTTGATACCAAAGAAGAGGCTTCGGAAGCAATTGAATCAAAGAAGGTGGAATTCGGGTCCAAGAGGACCCTATCCAATGCCGAAAGTGGGTCATCTTTGAAGACCCCAAAGACTGAGACTTAATGTTTGCCTAGTGGTAATGGTGGTGAAATAGTGGTCGTTTAATTATTGGGTGAATTGTAGATCGGGAATAAATAAAAAAAGCCACCATTGTAGCTAGGGTAGGTTCAATTATGCTATATGATTATGAGATGATGAATAAATTATATAAAAATGATATCCGTTTGATGTTTTTAGCTATTTCATTTGCATCATTTTCTTGTTGTATATCTATTACGTTTTCTGCATACTAGATGCTCTGATTGATTAGACGATCAATACATGTTATGAGCTTGTGTATCAGCTTGTTCTAGCTTAGAAGATACGTGCGTATATTAATAGATCAAGCATTATATGGACCATAGTTTTTGCTTTTATGCTTAGACTGATTGAACCCTTTCCTCGAATATTGTGTTTGTTTCCAAATGATATAATGAGTCACCATGTTCATGTGAAGAGTCACCATGTTCATGTGAAGAAAAACTAGCCCCAAGAGTTTATTCTAATCTATATAATAGTTAAATTTTCGGAGCTTGTTCAACTTCTATGGTTAGCAGTGGAAAGAATCTC
Organism: Lactuca serriola; assembly: GCF_051521515.1. Lineage (NCBI taxonomy): Eukaryota > Viridiplantae > Streptophyta > Magnoliopsida > Asterales > Asteraceae > Lactuca > Lactuca serriola. The sequence continues at coordinate 56,987,329 of NC_136415.1, forward strand.
CAATGATCAGAAATAGAACATCGCCATGCTTTCAACTTTGAAAGATGGTAATGTTAAACCCTTTTGCAGGAAGATGGTAATGTTATATTTTTCTTGATTAATTTTCTGCACACTCTTTTTCTTTTTCTTTTTCAACAATGAAAATCTACTTTGATATCTTGTTTCTTTTTAGTCTGTAGATCTTCGTCACCCCTTCTGTAGCGTCGTGCAAACCAAACGCAGATATTAGGCTTCGTAGACTGTTTGTTTCTTTGAAGTTTTAAAAAATCAATTTATTCAGATTTTAATTTATTTCAGTAGTTTGCATACGTTTGACCTACCTTTTCTGCTGCAGAGGTCTACAGATGTGGTATGCAAACTGTAGACATTTTGTCTCAAAAAAAAAAAAAAACAAACAACACCTTAATCTGTAATGGTTAGCATATCAAAGTATGTTTATTAATTTTTTATAACTATTTTTAAATGATACTATAAATTAACTATTTTACTATCTTTTATCTATTTTAAATGTTGTATAAAACATACAAATATAATTTATATTTTTAAATCATGGCATATTCTGGAAAAAAAAACATCACACAACAAAAAAATATAACTCAAAAATCATAATATTTAAAAAACTAAACATAGTCTTTATTTCGCTAGCTTTCATCTCTAATCGCACAATTCACCGATGATGAACACAATTTTACTCCTACTTTTTGCTAATACATCAATGATGTACTCAGTCACCCACGCAATAAGTTTGTCAATGGCGTCATCAAACAAAATTTGGAACGATGTACATGTGATTTTCCTTAAACATACAATGTACGATTTTATAGACATTATGCTATTAGCATACAAAACAAAAATAAAGTAAAAAATTAACTATGTTGTGTCTTTATTCTGAGAATAATATATATATATATATATATATATATATATATATATATATATATATATATATATATATATATATATATATATATCACATATGCGGTTATAAAATAAAAAAACAGAAAAATAATATGTGACTGCAAATTTTATCATATTTAATATTTGTTTTATTTTGAAATTTTGATAACTCATTATTATAAATTTTGTTTTCGAAAAATGCATTTATTTTATTTTATATATTTAATTAAATAAATTAAATAATAAAAATATTAAAGATTTAATATCTAAATATAAATATGATATTAAGTAAAATGTTATTAAAACTGTGGACCAAAATAAGAAAAATAATGAGATGATTAAAATGTATCAAGTGGTTGGAATAACCTACGAAAAAAACTATGGAACCAAAACAATAAAAATACAACTCCAATGATATACAACTGTTGAAAAGCTTATTTGAATAGTAAAGTTTTTCCATAAGCTACCATTTGAGATGCTATTAACAAAGATTATATGTGTACAGCCACAAACTTGATGAGCATTGTACTTCAAAGTATAATGCCATAATTGTTAGTCTATTTGAGTATCATAGTTGCACAATTTCAAGTTCTACGTCAAGGAACCACTTGGGTTGTGGTGACTTGGTAAGGCATGTAGAAGATATGGTGGATAACCTATTGACCCATGTTCAAATCCTGGCACCATTCAGACCTTGTGGCCATGGAGGTTCGCCTGCAGTGACTCCAGGGCATGAGGCAAAGCTTTATGTTTGCAGCGGGGATTAGTCGGTGCGCGAAAGTTGACCCGGAAACCCTCGTTAGGGAAGTTCCCTTTCCAAAAAAAAAAAAAAAAAAGTTCTACGTCAAGGGAATATGTATGTTCTTAAACTTTAAGCATATTTTATTCCAATATGTTGTTCTTGTGACTTATTTGTTGTTTTTATAGTCTAATTTGCTTTGAATCTAATTAGGTATGATCATTTTCATATGTGATTTATTATTTGAATCTGCATTTAGCGTAGTGTTGTATAGTGTTGTTGATATCATATTTGCGTGAACAAAGATGAACCTAGATATGCTCACAATGGTCACTCAACTTAAATGCTAAATAATGGATTGGGTTCATTCCTTCGCATATATAGAAATCATAATACATTATTAACATAAGTAGATTGGACCAAAATACCACGATTTCATGTTCTATACATCATATTAGCATTGTATTTGTTGAATATATTATGTTTAGTTATGTTTTATTCCTATTGTAAAAATATATGTTAGAAATATGCTTGATAAAACTTATTAAAGCTTTTCTTTCACTTGCACCCTATCAACAATAGGATGTAGGATCATACGAGGAACAAAAATTTTGTAAGAAACATAAGAAATGAACTATTTGCATGTTTTTTTGGCGAAACAAATAAACGAATCATTAATTGAATGATACAAAAATAACATGATTTAGAAAAAATTAGTAGAAAAAACACATCAACGATCCATTTTTTAGTGACTCAGGCAATAATTCCTTTTTAGGACAATTTTAGTGAATAATCTAAAAAAATAAATTTTTAAACCATTTCTCAGAAAATTTTTGCAAATAATCTTATTAACATAATTTTATTGTTGAATCATCTGATGATTCATGTTCTTGGTTTATCAAAAAAAAAAAAAAAAAAAAAAAAAAAAGCATTTGTTTCCTTTCTCACTTAATTTTTGTTTCTGATAGCAAAAAAGAAATTTAGAATTTCATAGTATATCATATTAAGATTTTTACAAGTATTACGCTTACAATTGCAAGTTTGCAACCAGTGGTAACTTTTATCATTAGATGTCCAGGTTCATTAGTCACAATACAAAAATAACATGATTTAGAAAAAATTAGTAGAAAAAACATTTCAACGATCCATTTTTTAGTGACTCAGGCGATAATTCCTTTTTAGGACAATTTTAATGAATAATCTAAAAAAATAAATTTTTAAACCATTTTTCTCAGAGAATTTTTGCAAATAATCTTATTAAGATAATCCTATTGTTGAATCATCTGATGATTCATGTTCTTGGTTCATCAAAAAAAAACACGCATTTGTTTCCTTTCTCACTTAATTTTTGTTTCTTATAGCAAAAAAGAAATTTAGGACTTCATAGTATATCATATTAAGATTTTTACAAGTATTACGCTTACAATTGCAAGTTTGCAACGAGTGGTAACTTTTATCATTAGATGTCCAGATTCATTAGTCACAATACTTCATTAGCATATTTCATTAATTGATTCGTAGTTAGGTGGGGAAAATAATATACACGATCTATACATACTTGTTTTTCTCAGAGATATAGTGAATATATCTTTTTAGTATATGAATTAATTTTAGATGGATATGTGGTTAGATATCCAGTGAGGTTGATATGTGCTATTAACCTACATATCATCTCTAATAAATGAAGGTTTTTTTTTTTTTTGTTACACTCTTATTTAATTTGTCAAATGTCATTTTGTGATTATTTTGAATTAATTTTTCCACATGTTATTTTATGATTTTTTTATTTTATTAAATTTCTCATTATATTTTAATGTAATAATTGCAATAAACGTAGTAATAAATGAATATTAATTTCATTAATAAACTTCATTTTTAATTTCAAAATTCTTAAAATTAAAGCTCATTAGTATCTTTTCTTTATTTAAATTATTTGTTTAAATTTAAAATAAATAAAACATTTCGTTTATAATAAATCATTATTTTTTTTTATTTTCTTATAAATTCAAAGTTCTCAAACATTTTGATATTTATATTTAATATTTTTTAAATTAACCCATATAGTATATGAGTCTCACAACTAATGTATTATTATTACATATTCTTAATTTCTTATGTATGTAGTAATCAAACGGGATGTATTTATATTGCTATAAGTTCATCACCATCTATTATGGATTATATTAGGTTATATTTGGTAAATAATATGTTGAAATGTCCTCACCTCAATAAGTTTTTATATGGAATATTTGGCTATGTGAGGATTGTATAAGTACAATTATAGAAAGGGTATTTGAGATATGCCTCTAATTTTTCTCAAGCTCAAACAAAATAAATAAATTTATATATATAGGGTTTATTATAACAATCATGTGATATTACTAGCGTATTTTGTTAGATCTTAGATTTTGTTGATGATAAACACCATTTAAATACTTTGAATATCATATAGTGCATTAGTCGATCAACAAATAAAAACTTCATCTTTTTTACTTGAAGACCATGTAATACCCTTTTTGTAAACTCTAAGTATTCGTGATAGAAGAGTATTTTGACCATAGGGGTATTTTTGTATTTTACAAATATCATGAGATTTCTACATTTTATCTTGTGAATATTGTTGGTAAATATTGTGGTGATCTTTGGAAGTGATTCGAATCCAGTTTAAGCCGATAAATATTTTGTTATTAGCAAAACAAAGGTAAATTAGGAAAATTGGTTAAACCAATGATGTGATACCAATTGTAACATCCATCATATGTGATATTTGAAATAGTTGTGTTCAAAATTATTTTAAAATATTTTGAAATGAAATTTACGATACAATCAAATAAATAAAACAAATTACGACAAAGGTCCCAAATAGTCAGGTCCTTAACATTTAAAAGGATTTGAAGTGTCAAAGACATATGAGCATTAACAACATAATCGAATGAAAAATGTAAGTATACACCATTATTTATATCTTAGCTCAATATAATGCATCTTTAAAATGTCCAAATGCTTATATCTATTTTTAGTTTTCAACTAAGTCCCTTAACCTATACATATGTCAAAAAAGATTGGTTAGGCTTGGGAGGCCTAATGAAGATAATTACCAAGGTTTAAAGTTATTAAGTTTACGATAGATTCACATTTTATACACAATGTAATACCCCACAACATTCTTCAAAACATCAAAATATTATTATAAATCAGTACGTATTAGGGGGATAAGCATTTCAAAGTGAAATGCATTGCTAATGCACAACAATAATAAAATCTGTTAGATAAGAATAACACTTTAAATAGAATGCAAATCATTCTACTTTTAAACTCGTTCTCCATGCCATCTCAAAGTAGAACACCCCCCTCCCCCTAAATGAAGAGGTTGACCCGACGGGTAGGAAATCCAATGTGAAAGTGAGGATCATCTAGAATGTCTTCATAACACCAAAGCATTAAAATTGGGTTCCCAAGTCATCAGTAGCCACAAAACTATCAACCAATCCTATAGAGGATGCATATAATCATGATAAAAACAAAACTCAAATTAGAAGGTTTGTCCTTATTTGAAAATCCTATTATGAATATTGTTTATTAAATGTACCATGTAATACATATATTATTTCACATAGTTTATGCATATGGTAAATTAAAGACAAAACTATAAAATTGGTCCCTGTGGTATTAAAAAAACTTTGGATAGGGTCCAAAAAGTTTTCAACTTACATGGAAGATCCAAAATCAAGAATTTCCTTTGGTTTTGGTCCATGAAGGACTTGAAAAGACTGTTTTGCCCTTTTTATTTCTTTTTTTGTATTTTTTAAATTTTCTTTAATAATTTATTTATTAAAAATTAAAAATGAAAGAACTGGGCCCACTCCCACCCCTACTCTCTCTCTCTCTCTCTCTCTCTCTCCAGAAAGAACCCACACACACACACTCCATATACGAACACAATCCATGATGAACACACTCATCCACCATCGGTTTCACCGATAAACTCCACCGCCAGTCACCGTCATCCACCACAACCCTTACCAGAAACATCCTCATCATCTCCCTCTCTTCACCAGAGTAAATCAACCCCAAATATGTCAAACATCACTACATCACTCACTCAAGAACATACAATCACTCACTCAAGAACATACAACCACCACCTCAACGCCTCAGAAGGCCCATGAGCCGCCGAGAAGAAACCCACTCGTTGGCCGTTTCCAAAACAACTGTCTCTCCGATCTACAACTCGACGAAGACGATGGTTGATCCGCCCGTCTTTCTCCTTCTCCGGAGATGTTCCAGCTCACTGATGGCGGCGACATTTAGGGTTTCAAGCAATCATTTGCAAATGAGGGTTTCAGATCCGTTTCCGTTTAGGGTTTCAAGCGATGACAGAGGCAACAAAGAGGGAAGATGGATGGTCGATGTATCTCCAACCTCCTGAGAATCGTCGAGCTCCATCGGTGACATATCACACCTTCAGATCCAAAGTTTTACTACTGAATGTGGGTTGATGTTATTTCTGGATTTAAAAGTGTTTTTTTGTATTTTTGTTTTCTTTGTGTGTATGTATGAGAGATAAGAGAGAGGTAAAGATAGAATAAATGGTGGTGGTGGTGGCTAAGAGTGGTGGCCGACGATGGTGGATCGGTATTTGTTTATGTGTGAAAGAAGAAAGGATGAGAAGAAGAAGACAATGGAGAGAGAGAGAGAGAGAGAGAGAACCTGCTGGTGGGGTGGACCCAAAATATATTTTTTATTTTTCTTTTATTTATTTTTTAATTAATAAGGTATTGAAACAAATATAAAATAAAAAAAAAAGAAATGAGAAGGGCAAAATAGTCTTTTCAATATTTTTTGGACTAAAATTACAGGAAATTCTTGATTTTGGACCATCCATGCAAGTTAAAAACTTTTTGGACCCTATCCAAAGATTTTTGAATACCACAAGGACCAATTTGACAGTTTTGTCTAAATTAAATCAAATATGTTCAAACTACAACAATATAATAGGGTAACATATGTTCTTCAATAATAAACTCATCTTAGTATTATATATCCTTTATTTAGCTTCTATCGGTGAATAAGTGTTTATTTGTCACCAATAGACAACAATAAATTAAGTAATTATTCATTAATTAAGTTCCTATTTACCTAAAATAATATTAACAACTTTAATGACTAATTTTATTAATTAGTATCACTTCTGGAGACCTTAGAAAAGTCATAAAGTGACTAGAGGTCAAATATTTCAGAAAACTAAGTGTAACGTCCCAAATTTCATCATAATTTTTTCAATTTTATTCAATTTTAGTATAAGATATATACTCACTTTAATAAAGTTACAATCATGATAAAATCAGTTGTTCATAAACCATAGAGTAATCAGATTCAATGTTTTAAAAACCGGGTTGAACCGGTCGGTTGAACCGATTGGACCGTGAACCGGAGGAGGCAGCGGTTCAATTATCACCGGTTTTACATTAATTTCTAAACATGATTAAACCGGCCGGTTTTTAGAAAAATCCGGTTTGAACCGGTCAAAATAACCGGTTAAACCGAATAAAAAAACATGAAAAAGAACTATTTACATAATAAACATCGGTGATTTTTTTCATATCTATTTAGTTTTTCTCAAAATAAAAACATATGGTAAATGTTATAAAGTTTTTTTTATGTATTTTTGTTCATCCAAAACCATATTTAATTTCGGTATTATATTTTATTTTCTTTTTGACGTATATAGATTGATGTAAAACATTAAAACTGATGGTTATGTGTTATTTTAATATATTTGGATTTATCTACAACCTATTTTTATATGTATTTTTAATGTTTGAACTTATAAACATCAAATTCATGATTTATATATGTATGTATGTGTAGACAAATAGAAAAAAACATGATAAATATAGAAAGTTGTTCACTTGACGGTCGAATTGGTTAAAACGGGAACTGGTCAACATACCGGTTCAACTAAAAATCTGGTTCTTTAAACATTGATCAGATTTATAAACAAAAACATCGTGGAATCCAATGCTTTAAAAACCAGGTTGAACCAGCCGGTCTGTTGAGTCTAAGATGTTGCGTCGTTGGGCTTAGCTCTTAGGTCCATTTGTATACTCGGTCTGGGCCTGTCCATCCGTGTTTTGTTCTTAGGGTTTAGTATATATATATATATATATATATATATATATATATATATATATATATATAGTGCATGCATGTATTATATTAATGTCGCTTCTTGATAATTATTTGGCTAGATCTTGTATTGTAACCCTAGCACACCTCTACAGTAGCAATTCTCATTGAATTCTTCTGAGGTGGAGCATATTAATCATTCGACACTCGTTTGATTCATCGTGGTGTTTGTCGTTTTCTATTACTCGTTATTTTCTTATTGATATCTGTTTGAATCTATCGATCTTAGAGAATACTATTCTCATCAATTGGTATTAGAGCGGGAGACTGTGTAATACATACGCATCTCTTCTGTTAGAAGAATCTTTTTAGGGTTTCCATTTTTATCGAATCCGTAGGAGTCGTCATCTCTTCATTGACGTTGTTTCTTGCTTTTGATAAAACCCTAATTCAATCTTTACAAGTCTGATTCTTAGTAGATATCTTAAAAAGGTTATCATGTCTCACGATGATTCACTAACTAATCCGATCAATATCTCCAACAGCATTGGATCCACAACCAGAATCCCGATTCTATACACTCAAGATTATAAAGTTTGGATGCATCACTTTGAGGACTATGTCGTTGGTTCCAAAGACAATGGTTATCTTATCTGGGAAGCAATAACATTTGGGTCCTTTTGTTCATTCTGGAACAAACAGGACTATTAAGACTCAAAAGGAGTACAACAAACTCCTGACTGATGTGGACAAGATTCCTCAAGACGAAAAAGATAAGTTGTTGTGTAATGTTAAAGCCATGAGAATGATTAGATTTGCTTTACAGTCTGATACTTTTCGTTTGGTAAGCCTATGTACCACGACAAAAGAGATTTGGGATAGACTTAGAGAGTTGTATTCCACTGATGAGGACCTAGAACATTCTATCCAAACTCTATTGCTCTCTGAGTTCGGTGCTTTCCAACAAAAGCCAGATGAAAAGCATATTCAGGCATTCGATTGTTTCAACCATCTTTTGAGCAAGATGATAAAGCAAGGTATTGGAAGAGAAGTAATCGAACAGAAAGTCACATTTCTGAATGGTTTAAGACCTGAATGGATGACTGTGGTATCAATTGTGAAGGCTCACGAGCAGTTTAAAACCTATTCATTGGCGAAGATGGTGGGTATTCTCAAGTCTCGTGAAATTGTTGTGACAAAGGAAGCGAAAGTGGTGTCTAGTATGGGATCCTTGGCCCTTCTATCTAAGGTGAAGAATGTGGCAAAAGATGAAGAAGAGTCAGAAATGTCAGATTGTGATCTGACAAGCGAAGAGTATGCAATGATGGTTTCCAACCCGAAGTGGTTTGCTCGCAAAAAGTTCCCTGTTGCCAAGAACCGAAACTGGCAGGGAAGCTACTGCTCAGAAAAGGTGAAAGAGGATATCAAAAATAATCCTCAGAAAGAAGAAGAGAAGAAGGAGAGCAAACTGGTAGGAGACTCCGGATACGATTGTAACTTCTTCCATGGCAAAAACCACTTTGCCAAAGATTACATGTTAAGGAAGCTATCTGAGAAGAAGGAGGGTGAAGATGATGAAGCATACCATGTGCGCAAGCTAGAGGAGATAAAGAAGAAGAAAACCTCTAACAATTTTATGAATGCTTTGATTGTGTAGGGGAACGTTGTTGATGATGAGTTCGGTGGCGTAGAGGTCTGGTCTACAGACTCTGAAGATAAAGAAGTACGTAAACCCACGCATGGCAGGGCATTTGTGGCAAGAGAAGATAGTACTGAGTTTGCCTGGAGATGCTCGATGGTGACAGCTGGTGTGTCACAAATGAGGGGCTACACAACCGAAGGAGAGTATGATGAGGCGAATCAGAAGGAAGATAAGTGCTTTGCTGCCAAACCTGTGAGCGAAAGGATCAACGACTACGATCAGTTGATCAAGAAGGTACAATCCATTCTCGAATCACTTAAAATACCCGTAACAAACTATGAAAAGGAATTAAACGAATTAAAATTCAAATTTTCTAGTTTAAGTAGAAGTCTAATGCAAACACTCCTCACAAATGCTAACCTGACCAATTAAATTAGCAGGGTGACATCCAAGAGTGAGGAGCGAAGGATGTGGATAAAGAAGACGGAGTTAGACTTAGTTAGAACGAGAGATGAGTTGATATATTTGCAACGTGACAATTTGAAGTTTTTAAAACTAAGGAACATTTTTTGTTTGATTGCTAAACGTCTTTACACTAATATTACTCAGTTACATTTGAATTTTGATATTGGCAAAAAGGTTCACAAAATGATTTTACCATTTCTTGAATTAAAGGAGGATGAAGTCGATGTTGATTGCTATAATTGTGAATCCATTGTATCATCTGATGAGGTTTCAGATGCTTACAGGATCGTTCTGGACAAAGTTGAGTCCTTTATTAAGTCCAAATTTGATAGCTTCATTTTATTTACTTCTTTTTATAGTTTTTTTAGCATATTCCATTCGCATTTTAGTTAATTTCCATGCATATTTTCCTTTTCGTTATTTTTATGACCATTTCGGGTGCTTTCTAGTTTCTTGAGAATTATTGCAGATTTTAAGGAAACTAGAGGAGCGAGAGTGTGCGGGATCTTTTGGAAGGCGATTGGACTTGAAGAGCAGTGGGAATGTCATGCTTGATAGCTTTGGAGGTGATCCAGGGAGTAGGCTTGTCGATTGCTTGAAGGCGCAGAAGTGTTGAACTTTAAATTTGAAAGAGCACGAGAGAATTCTTGAGTGTGCAAGATCGATGTTTAAGAGTTTGCGGAAGTTTTGAGTGATGTGGAAAGACAAATTGGGCTTTAATTGAAGAAATATTGAAGAAAAATGCGCTAGGAGCTTATTGGATTCGAACTGGGCCAATGGATTAGCTGTGGGGGCCCAAGACTTGAAGAAGCCCAAAAATCCCGTAGAAGCCCGTAGCCCGTGTAAGATTACTCGCGGCCCACGTGGATTCCTGACAAGGGCATTTTCGGGATTTTACTTAGAACTCTATATTGGGAAGGTTGGTGTGCCTCTTCAGGCTTATCTTGAAGGTCCGAGTTTGACTTGTTCTCTCTGGAGTTTGGAGTGCTTTTGAAGGCCAAGAACACCTCAAGAACATCTTGATTTCACCCCTTGATTATTGTAAAATGTTTGGTACAATTTCCTCTAACTTCGTTTCTTTGAGTTTAGCCATGCTTGGCTAAACTAATCTTGGTTGACTTTTTGTTGAATCCTTTGAACTTTTGTTGGATGTTGAAGGATCCATGAACTTGTTCTTAAATCTTTATGGAAATGTTTTATGTTTCATCATATTATCACTACTAGTATGTTTTTATTCATGAGTTTAAATGTGTTTGTGGTGATTAGTTGGCTAATTTCTTGATTAAGTAAAGGATCCTCAAATTAGCAAGCAACAAATGATTTTTGTGTTGTTTTTGCTTCACACAATCATAAAAACATTTTCTCTAACATGGTAGTGAAAGCAATTGACTCCTCTTGGATTTGGTGACTTTTTGGTTCTTAATGCTAGTTGACTTTCACTAATTACATGTTATTTGGAATTAGTGACTTTAACTAAGGAAATTGTTATGAGCTTCTCCAGCCATTTCAACAATTAAGAAAAGTCTAGGTAATCTCAAGCTCCTTGGATTACTATAACCAAATTAAGGATTTAAATCAAAGTATTGCACCATTGGATTCTAATGATATGTTCATCAAAAGTCAAAGTGAGGAAACTTTAAGTCAACCATCTCTCCCTTATTGATTTTACATCAAACTCTTATTTTTGTTGCATTTGTCTATTTAAATCATAGTTAATTCTAGTTTGTTTCAAGTATTTCAAAACACCAAAACCCCCTATTTTATTTTTATTTTCATTTTACAAGTATTTTTACAAAGAGATTTTCCATAGAGTTATAAATTGAACCAATCTCCGCGGATTCGATCCCTTTACCACTATACGCTATTTTAGTGTGTAATATTTAGGGTTATTATTTGTGTTGGCCTCGACAACCACCAAAATTTATTGGACGAAAATGACAAATTGAAAATAAAGACCGAAACCATGCACAAATTTGACTCATTGAGTACCAAATTAAGTTCGGAAAATAAGATGAATGTGGAAAATTCTTTTGAATTTCATGAGGACAATGATATTGTAGAACCTGGTTCCTGGTACGTAAATCTTATTTGAGTAATTTCCATTTTTAGCCTTGGACTCGGCGAGTCATAGGTCCGACTCGCCGAGTAGAGACGGGACCCGGGACATGTTTAAGTTGGCGACTCGGCGAGTCCATATCCTGGACTCGGTGAGTCATCGCTGTTTGATGAAACCCTAAGTTTCAGGGGTTTGCACCCTATTTAAGCCCTCATTTCCGCCCCAAGCCAGCCCCCTTCACCCTCAGGAGCTCTCCATACGTTCCAACCCCTTGTTCTTGTGAGTTTGAGGCCTTTTGTGTGTTTTCTAGAAGATTTTGAGAAGGAAGAGGAGTAGATCAGGAGGAAAGGAATGAAGTCAAGCATCTTCGTGTTCTCTCAGTAATTTCTTGGAGGTATAACTCGTTTTCCCTCTGTTTCTATGCTTGTTACTCCATTAAAGTCCTTCTTGAGCCCTTCCCTAAGCTTGCATGTGCAATATAACTCGTAATAAGAAGATTGGCCTCTAGATCTAGGCATGGTTGAGCTCCAGGAGCTCAGATCTACTGCCTTTATGGACCCATATTGCATGAAGACCCTAGATCTACTCATTTGGTACATTTGAACCCTAAAACTCTCATTGGTGAATATCTACACGTAAAGTTGGAAACTTTACGTGTTATTCATGCTCTAGGAACCCAAATATGTGGATAGCATAAACTGGATTCAAGCAGAATCCAACATATAGTGATTTCTTGGTAACGACTCGGCGAGTCTGCTCGCGAGTCTCCGAGTTTGTCCCCTTTTCGTTGTTTGAGTGGGAGTAGTGAGTCACGGGGTGTGACTCAGTGAGTTGGAAGCCAAACTCATCCATGGAGGAACTCGGCGAGTCAATGCCCTGACTCGGCGAGTTCAAGGCAATCTCCTTAGATCAAGAACAGATTCGGCGAGTTGTTCATACAACTCGGCGAGTCGCAGCATATGTGTTCTTCGGATGAAGATGAACTCGTCGAGTTGTTCATACAACTCGGCGAGTAGGATGAAGGAATTGAACCTCAGTTTAGAAGGAGAACTCGTCGAGTCAACGTCTAACTCGACGAGTAGGGACGGGATTCAGGGCAATCGATTGGATAGGGACTCGGCGAGTTGGAGAGCCAACTCGGCGAGTCGGGTCAACTGAAAGTTGACTCTGACTTTGACTTATGACATGATCAGGGGTAAAATGGTCATTTTACCCAAAGGACAGTTAGCAGTGATTGATTGAGTATGTTGTGGGAATTGCAGCCGGAGGATTTCCGGAGCAGCAGCAGCAGCAGTAGGCAGTCAGTTCCCGACCAGATCAGCAGCTACTTCGAGGTGAGTTATCTTCCAGTAGCGGTGGGTCTACGGCCACAATGCCGGCCCACCAGTAGGAGTTGTATGTAGATGATTGTCTCTGTGATATTCATCTAGGGATTACTACTAGCTGTGTTATGTTTATGTGCTAGTGACAGTAGGGGGAGATAGTCCCCAAGATATCCGGTCGGTAGGGCCGAAGGGGTAAACCCATCCATGCTAGATAGATTCTGATATTGTGATACATGTTATGTGGTAGTAGTAGAGGGGAGAAATAGTTCCCCAGTATCCGGTCGAGAGGACCGAAGGGGAGGCCAGCACCCAGATATGCCAGGCAGTATCCGGTCGAGAGGACCGAAGGGGAGGCCAGCACCCAGGTATGCTAGGCAATGTCCGGTCGAGAGGACCGAAGGGGTAGGTCGGGCACCCAGATATGTCTGACAATATATGTATGTTATGTGACTATTATGGTATGTGGTACAGTGGGGGAACTCACTAAGCTTTGTGCTTATGTTTTTCAGTTGTTTCAGGTACCTCTTCAGCCAAAGGGAAGGAGCAGGCGCGGTAGCAGCTCATCACACACACTCTTGTTTCCGCAGTTATTAGTTTATTCTGGGATTGACACTCTGATATTCTGGTTGTTTAGATGTTGTGGATTTCAATTTGGTTTTCGATGTGAAATGGTTTAATCCAACAATGTTTTAATTATTAATGTTTTCTAAGTAATGTTTTATAACGAAATTTTTGGACATGAAAACTGGGTCGTTACAGATATGAGTGAGATTTCTGTAGAGGATGAGGTTGACTGCTCTGAATTCCTCAAAAGCGAACCCAAAATGGAAAAACCACTCATATCTGAAAACTCAGTTGAGTTCGCTCGTATGTCCAAGGACAAGTCTAAAGTCCTTAAAGAAAAGGCGGTTGTATATAAAAAGGTGCAAACGGTACCGAATCAAGTATATGCCACCACTGGAGTTACCAAGAAGAAAACAGTTGAGCTAACTTCGTTGGTAGATGAAGACAACGCTGATGGGTGTGATAATGTTTTGTGGTCATCTCCCATTGACAATGCAGACGAAACAGTAGGTCTGTCGGAGCAAACCTCATGGAGAGTCAAGGGTAAATATGTGATTGAACCTCTTAACACGCCTTCAAGATTTGATAAACCAAGTACAAGCGGTAATAAAGAAATTCAAGGCGAAGCGATAAAGGCATCAAGAGAATCATCTCCAAGAGAATCTCGTGAAAATAAACCGAAACAAAAAGCAAACATTCACAAATCTCAAAAACAACTTGCTGAGCAGACATGTCAAAGGAACAAAAGGTACCAGAAGAATCTCAAAGAGAGAAAGCAGTTTTGGAATTCTCAAAACACTAATCATGTTCACAGAGAAAAGGTATCGAATTCACAGGAGAAAGTAAGCCCTCAGACAAACAAAGGTCCATGCACTCACTGTCAGTCTTGCAGTCAAATGAACCAAAGAAATAGTTTTGGTGCCAAATCAAGCAGTGATAAGAACCGAAAGACCGGTTTCGGTCCTAAACCCCATCATCCTCATCAACAACCAAAGTCGAACCCAGTAAAGGATATCAAAGGGAAGGGAAAGCTAGTCTCGCACTCTGAAGTTCATGCCAAGAAGACGTCAGCTAACCGTAGGAATCTAAAGACTAGTTTAAATGAGAATCAAAACAAAAATAAACAGTCTGATTCAAATAAACCAAAACAAGAAAACAATAAAATAAAGGTTTTTACCATCAAAAGAAAAGATGAAACCACTTTAATAAAAAGAACATATTTGGTTAATCTTTCTGTTGCAATTTCCTATCCTGTAAAAGGCTCACAAGGACCCAAAGAAACTTTGGGTTCCTAAAACTGCTTGATTTTTACAGGTTATAAGTAACGACCAGTTCAACGATGAATGGTACATTGATAGTGCTTGCTCACGTCACATGACAGGAAGGAGGGAAGAACTAAGGCAGTTTCGGGCCCTTAAGGATGGTGGATGTGTCAAATATGAGAATAATTGATATGGCATGATCAAAGGTTACAGAATGATCACAAACGGTGAATTCTCAATCCGGAAGGTAGCATATGTAAAGGGATTGCAACACAATCTCATCACTGTCTCTCAACTGGTTGTAGAAACTAGATTGAAGGTTTCTCTGACAACCCGATATTTCAAGTCAATGTAATGACCTAAAAGTCAAGGATTTGTAATATATTTTTGATATAATAAAAATAGCTCCATAAATAAAATATTCAAAAGTCTCAATGGGGTTGCATAAAGTAATAGATGTCATAACAAGGTTTTCAGAAATGTAAAAACACAAAAATCCGAGTTATAATGAAAAAGTTATGACCAATCGAAAATCCGCAACAAAACCGGTAAAACACTATTAAGCGTAAAAAATCGAAATTTGAATAAAATACTTTTTAGCCTTAGGTATCTAAACGAATGTCGTAGATATCATTAAACCAGGAACGTAAATAAAAAGAACGTCTAAATCTGACTTCGTATGAGGAAATTAGGAGTTTTCTAAGTTTCGGAGTAGCGGTAGACAACTAAAAACTCGAAATAGAAATTGAGCGATATTTAGCCGACACAACCTAAACGAGAGTTGAAGATTTCAATAATAGTAGTACAACGGTAAAAAGACAGACGAAAACAGACATCGGATGAAGAAGTAATGAATTTTTAACGGTCTTTTCTTGTCCCGACCTATTAAAAATATATAATTAAAAATAAACTCAAAATTTGCCAACAAAATCTAAATGAAAGTTGTAGATCATGTTCTCACCTACGCGTGGATATAAAGAACGTTGATATCGGAGCTAAAGTAACGCCTTGCGTTCGTGGTGCTTCCCAACACTATAAAAGGGAGGCTAGGGTTCCTGGTTTGGTTGCTTTTCTCTCAGCTCTTTCACCATTAAACACCTCTTTAGCCCCTCTAAGCTACCTCGAAGCCCCGGTATCACCACTAGAATATGACAAAAGTCCCGACGCCCCCGAGATTTCTGAGAAATCGACTTTTTCCAGGCGAAGTGCTGCCCGAGTTTAGTTTCGTCTTCATCAAAATGCCATTTCTACCTAGTGAGTTCATACCCCTATATTTTCACGTCTTTTCTATGTTTTAGGGGGGGGGGGGGGTAATACAAGTGAAACGCAAGAAAAACTTATGTTAATATACAAACCGTTACATATAAGTTCTAAAGTTTTACCTAGATCTTATGTATAAATGTTAAATACGTAAAATAACGTTACTACAAACGTGATATACTACTTTACATGCAAAGTTGGTAATACACCAAGGTTTATCATTCAAATGAAACACACTTTTCGAAAAACTATAATAGATATAGTTTACAAGATATTCATGATAGTTTTATATATTATAAACAAAAGAGGAAATACTTATATTCACAAGAAAAATGGACTTTTCATACGTAAACCTGTTGATACTAACTGTTGTGAGACATCTGACTTCATTGAACCTTTCAGTTCGCAGATTAAGTCTTGTTTTTATAGGCCATAATCTCTTGTGGGAGAGCATGATACTTGTGTATAGATCTATATGATATTGACAATCTCACACCTCAACTGTTAGCTACACCCACTCGGATGTCGGGACCCTCTCTCTCTCTCTCTCTCTCTCTCTCTCTCTCTATATATATATATATATATATATATATATATATATATATATATATATATATATATATATATATATATATATATATGGATGAGGTGGAGCTCAACTGGAGAAACATGACTCTCCCGGCCTAATGCATACATAGTATTTGAATTGTTATTTTATACTTCACATATAAGATATGTTTTTTGTATTAGATTTTATTAGTTTATATGGAATTTTACTTTTAACTATAATATAGTTAATATGCGATTTAATTTGAATAATAGTATTTTTTTATTAAAAAATACATATTTTATAATTAAAATTATGACGTACAAATGTATGGAGTAAAATTTTGACATACAATTATATGTCATAAAGTGTGTCAAAATTCATGATGTAGTTGTAATTGTTTGTAAAGATTTTTTTTTAAATGTTAAAAACTTATGATTTACAAATGATCATTCATAAATATATGTCGTAATATGTCAGTAATTGTCTGTCATAAATTTACTACAACTATTGTATGTAGTGTTTCATTTATGACGATTTTTAATAACATATATTGAATGTCATCAATACGTTTTTATTTATTTCAACCAACTTGGACAAAAGGGAAATGAAAAAAAAAATAAGGGAATTATATACGGTATTATTTTTTGGAAACGGCCGAGAAATTTTATTAATAGACCCCCGCTAGCAAGAAACTATACCAGGGACAAGGAATTTTAAACAATTACATATCAGGAAACATAAAAGGGGAAACTCTCCAACTCTCCCAAATACAAATATCATTTTTGCCCTTACATTTAATCCATAAATAAACAAGTGATTTAATTTCCTCGACCGCTTGCAAAGGGAAACAAACATACCTTTGGAATAGTCTGTTGTTCCTTGATTTCCATAACACCCATAGCGTACCATAACAGATAGCGATGAACCTTTTTCTTTGTTTTGCACAATTTCCCCATTTGGAAGTAAGATCAATGAACTCACTCACAGTTTGGACCTCCATATCGTCAATCCCGCAACATCCGAAATTTTTTTTTCGGACCATACTCGCATAAGGACAGGAGATAAGAACATGGTCTGCGTCTTCCTGCTGATTAATGCATGAACCACAAATTATTATACACGGTTTTATTATACGTATCTTTCATTTCGTAGCTAATGCGTAGGTATAATTTAGTCACGAGCCATTATGTTACAACCTTTTTTCCGTAGCAATTCCATAGGTATCCGTTTATAGCTACGGGATAGCTATGGATTGTGCTGTAGCTATTATATCAGTTTTCTAGTAGTGATTCCACTCACAGGGATAAACGAAACAATTTAGAGTTATAAAATTACCCGATATATATCAGTTGTTCCCTTTTCCTACTGTGAATTGGAGATTGAGACTATTGAACATATCTTTATTTATTGTACAATTAGGTGTGAGACCCGTATATTATACGGGTTTATTAAAAATAAAAATTTAATATGAATATATAAACATTAAATATTTTATAAAATAATGTTTTTTCATAACAAAATGTAATCTTTTGTAGCATTTATGAAACAAATCAAATCTTTTGGAGCATTTATGAGAATTTATTATCAAATTATTAGAATGACAACCTTACATATATATAACCAATTAGAATTTTTTGGAAATTTATTTTAAGAAAATTGAAATCCAAAGAAATGACAAGTGGAAAATAACAATTTTAAAAACTCTAGAAAATGATATTTGTCAAAATAAAGAAGAATATGACAAATGGCAAAAGTATTTTCAATTATTAATAGGAATTGCCAAGGATTTATGTCTTGCAGATCAATTTCTAGGATCCCCAATTGCTTAACAATCTTTGGATGCAGTCATTTCTTGTCATTTTCGGGTGTTGGAGAACCTTCTTTTTGCGACTACTAAGTATACTATTTTTCATAATATGGTGATGCACGCTTTATTTTTTTTTATTTCTAATAGAATCTGGAAATGTAGACTCGGATTCGATAGCTTTGGCATACAAATCCAATTATCGCTCACTTGTAATTCTTTTTTTACTAGTTTTTGCTCGTCATATAGTTTGAATAATAATTCGCCTACAGTCCATTCAAAAAGAAATAAAAAACAGAACTTTAAGATCGAGTGTAGTAGGTTCAAGTTTTTTAGTTATAGTTGACCTTGTTGATGTGAAAACTACGTTCTGCATTTGGCCAAAGACGTCAACGAACACACAAAGAAAACTACAAAACTGAGAAAATGTTGCCAAAAGCTTTCATAAACCAAAAAACATAGACAATACAAGTAAATTCCAAACAATCAAAATAAAGGCATTCAATCGTAGTTCTTAGTCCTTTCTTCTCGTCTCCTTTTCTTTCATTCATTACATTGAATCTATTCTTAGATACCAAGCACTCGCCCCCAGTGAGATATAGTGAGAAATCAAAAGAAGCATCAAAAGATTTGAGATAGATATATAGGACCCCACTAGAAATAATAGATGTGCAAGAATTTTTTTTTTTTTTTTAATTAGAATTTTTGAAGGAACTGTAATAAGAAAGGCATTCACCTCGTAGCTTAGAGCATCACAACATCTGGAACAATTACTGGGAACTTGTGAATACTATCTGCCCATGCCCCAGTTTTTGGAACTTCGATGTCTCTAATACACTTCCAGACTACACTGTTACACTTAAACCCACTCCCAAACCCTATTTGCCAAACCCTGTTACCTTTCTTCATCCTACCTTTAGCTTCTATGTAACCCATCTCATACCATACGGATGATGATGATGTATTCCCAAACCTATACAACGTCATCCTTGACGCTTCCACATGTTCATCTGTCAACTTCAAACTCGATTGAACCTTATCGATTACTGCACGTCCTCCTGCATGGACACAGAAATGCTCGATGGCCTTTGTGTAATCTGGAATGTATGGTTTCATGTTCATCTTAAAGAGTTTTCTCCCTACGAAGTTGAAAAGAAATATGGCTTGCTCCGACACAGGAAGAACCAACACCCCTAGTCTGCTGATGTTTGATTTCAACGAGTTAGCGGCGATTACCATGAGATCCTTATCCAGGGCTACGCCAAGTTTTCCATCTTTGTCTTCTTTATGCGTGATACAACCATAAGAACTATCGTCAGCTCCTTTGTGTGTCCTGACAACATGTGAAAGACTATACTTTGCATGTTTACGTAGGGACCTTTTGTTAGTCAAAAGGATCGCTGCACATCCCATTCTGAACAGAATATTTGGAACCAGCATTGATCTCACCTTACCCGTGTAAGAATTTGGGGTAATGATTTCAGTGCTTATAACAATCGCATTTGATTCAGGATGCACCCGAAGAAGATTTCTAGCTAAATCAATCGAAATTAGGCTTGCACTACACCCCATCCCTGATAAGTTATAGCTCTTCACATCACTTCTCATCTTATACTTGTTAATCACCATAGATGAAATAGAAGGAGTGGGATTAAAGAGGCCGCAGTTTACTATTACAATGTCAATGTCTTGAGGGGTAATCCCCGTTTGCTCAAACAAAGAATCCATTGATGAGAAAATGACAAGTTCGGTTTCTTCTCTAGAACCGATCAAAGTTGGATTTGGTGGTATGTAATGTAATGGGTGGGGCAAGCTAGTTTCGGCACCCAACCCTGCTCGTTCGAAGACCTTCACTAGGAATTCAACGCCTTTTTGATGTGAGGCTAAGATGATACGACCATGTTCGTATGCTGTAGCATGGGGTACCCTATACATTGCGGGAGGCTTGAAACAGGCAAAGTCAAGGAGATAGACGGGTTGAGATTTGTTCATGAAGTGAATGGTGAATATGGTGATGATTACTAGCAAGAAAGAGATGATGTACCATATGAATGAGAGATCATGTAGAGAGAGAAGATGCTTACTGAGGTAATCTTGACCTTGTTGAACTGCTTGAATGGAAATGGAAACGGTGACATATATGAGTAGGAGTGTGAGCATGTGGTTAATGAGATGTTTGTAGGCTCCTTTTGCAACCTTACTCATGATGGATGTCTGGGATTCAAGATGAGGCTCAAATCCCTCTGACATCTTGGAGGAAGAAGAGGAGTGTGATTGTGTGGGGAACTTTTGCATATTACTAGACTTGTCGACGGGTATCTATGGAGGTAGAGGGGAAGAAGAAGGGGAAGGTGAAAATTTAAATGTGTAGTAGATGAAGATATGTCAGAGTCGGGTGAGAAAAGATTAAATGAGGGGGCGTTTATGTCTTTAATAGCATTTATTTACTAGTAATCAATACTACACATGGTACTAAGTCTACTAGACACCGTCGGTGGAACCAGTTTTGCACCTATCCATAGTCTATTGTATTTACAAATCCATTGTACATAGATTTGCCAAGACATAATGATTTTCATTTTAGTGCGTTTTTTTCTTCGTTTTTTACGTTAGAAAAATTACATTTCTCACAAAATAACTTTCGGCTAATTTATAATTGGTGGTTGTTAAAAACATCCAGGTGTAATATACCCTAGTGTAATCATATATCATAGTCTAATATATCTTAGTCTACTATTTTATTAACTTTATCATCTGTTAATTATTACATTATTATTATATAATTACTTTATTATTTAACTAATAATTATTATTTAAATGTTTTATTTCAAATTTATTAGTTTTTTCATAGAATAAATATAACAATATAGATAATAATATACTATATATGTATTTTAACATTTTTTATAAAAGTATAATATTTTTATTTATGCCCTTTGTGTTAATAAAAATAATTATTAATTATATATATTAAATCTCATCCCGGCTTATGAGTAGTACCATTTATAAGCCGACTTCAAATTTTTAGTTGCGACTTATTTGGCTTGCTACCTTTGATCTTCTTCCAATCGATCAGTGTCACTTATCTTTCCCACTTGCATCTCTAATTTACCACATGTATCACCCTCCTTCAAACCTCATCGAGTCCTTACAACGGTATCTCTTCGATTTAGCCCTCTCTTCACCACATTGTCTTTGGCTTCTGCGATGGAGTTTGTGACGTCGATAGAATCGGTGTGATGTTGATCAAAATTCACAGTCGGAAAATTTCTAAATCCCATGTATCGTCTCACTCAACCTAATCCACTTCTCACAACTTTCATCTTATTTTCTTCCATAGACTGAGGTGCGCTCTCTTTCTGTCTCCCATAAACGACACTTTTAATCGGTGTCTTTGCTCTTGTCGACGACTACTTCTTGTGTCTCTCTGGTCCATAGTCGATTTTTGAAGCTATGCCCAAAATTAGTAGTGCCAAAGGATGAATGGCCTACGGCACCTCCTCTTATCTCCATCGTCGTCCTCCGGTGACTTCCCCATTTCCATTTCAGACTCCCCCAATTGTAGGTTCCACCGTCAATCACTTTAGGTTAGGGTTAGGTTTGCTTTCGTTGTTTTGTTATGGACGACAGTACAACAACGGCTCTTAGGCCAGTCCTTCATCACGTGAAACAACCTGCTGAAAGGTCCTATGGTGTGCCTGATCGGATAAAAGTCATCCCTGTAAGTAAAACAAAACACGTTTCACCCCTCCAAGAAGTCTACGACGTAAACACCTCTAGTTATCATCTTCTTTCAATATGATTTTACTTCTAACAATTTCAAAACTGTAAACATTTAGGGTTTTGATTATTAGAGTACTAATTTTCCTTTGTTAGATACTGATGAACGCACTAAAGCAGGATTTTTGATTAAATTTGTTGCTCTCTGAAGACATTGACTGGCACGTTTTCATCTGACTATATCTTGTTTTCAATAACAATGAGTTATTAAAAACTTTATCATGTTGATAAACAGAAGATGGATCGAAACATAGTTGAGTTAATCATATAGCTTCACCGTTTAATAAAGTTTCTGACATTTTTATTTACTATTTTTGGGTTATTGATGGCAGATAAAGAGAGTCCATACATGGTTCCAAATTGTTTTTTTAATCTTTTCTTCCATTCTTTCGAAAGAATTTCACAGTATAAAATTGAGTATGCATATAATACAACTAATTTGAATCCTTTACTTTGTATTTTCTCATTTGACAAATTAAACATTTTTTTTCAAATTGCTTTTTTTTGTCATACGGGTTATCAGATTAACATAGAAAATGAAAGACTATATCTAGGGTAGGTGAAGACGAAGAGCCGAACACATAACAGATCAAGAATATCTTGTCAGGTTTTCTTTCAAAATGTTTAATATTTTATGAGGTATAAAAAATTGGGTATGTGTATATATTGACTGTTTTATTTGGTTATTATACTTTTTATCTAATTACAGTGCTTTGTTATTATCTACTGGGTTATTCCTATCAATTTGATGTTACTCAAATTGATTGGGAGATTAAATTGACAATGGATCAATGATATCTTAAGGGTTTTCTTTCAAAACGTTTGTTATTTTTCTAAGAAATACAAATTTGGTTAATTTTAACAGTTTGGTTGGCGAATGTTTGCTTTTTTTCATTGTTTGATTGTATTGGGAGTTTATTTACAGAAGAGATCAACAACATGTTTCGATTTCTATTTTAAAAAATGGCTTTAACATAACGAATGACATATCAAATTTGTTCTTTTGTTTTTTTTTTTCAATTTATTAAGCTCGAAAGTGGAAATCAACTTTTCTGATGTGGATTATTCTTTTGGTTTTTGGCTAGTGAGAAAAGGTGTCTGATATGATTTTGTCCATTGATTAATTGTATAGTTCAATACATATCGATTGAAACAAGTTGCGTCGCTAGCCCTTTCTGGATAGCAAAACCAATTCTTTTGAAAACTACATTTGTGGATCTAGGAGATATGACATTAGAATGCATGACCCGTTGGACTCTATTGAGGAGCTCTACCGCCTCTGGTGCGAGAAAACCAAATGTATCAAATGCAAAAGGAACAAACACATGTTGATTTGCTATACATGCATTCTCGTGTTTTACCACTTTGCACGCAGCGGCTTTCAAAGCGGCATGCCCAGCTGTGAAACCCCCACTCCCCAAACCAAAGAGAGGAGAGACCCCAGTAAGATCCACGCATGCATGCTTCCCTCCTATCCATCCAAAGACCAAAATGTCAGCCGGTCTAAGTGTGGACCTTCCATCTTACGGGTCCGTCAAAAAGTTCATTGGCGCCTCTTTCTTCACAAAAACACCAGCACGCCGACAAGCATCAAAGAGAACATCCCGAACCACATCATGTCTATACTTGAAACCAGGGAGCTCTCTACAATGAACCATGTGTTCCCCAAAGGTATCCTAACATGCCTTGCGACAAACTGGACATATCTCGTCAATTGGGAATATGGGAATCATGAGGCGGTAACGAAGGATAGTTCAGTACTCCACAAGAGACATATGTTGGCCAAGACCTTCAATAGGGATAGTAAACATAAAATCGTGAGCAAGAGGTGCCCGCAGACACTCAAAGACTGCTTTTTGTCTGACAGTCATGTCAAAGTCGACTTCCATATCTTGGATGATTTTTCTAAAAAGGGCACACGCCAAACCTTTTTGGGATTTAGGAGGGGCGGTGTCCTTATTAGTGAAACCGCTACAGTTAAATCCCAGAATCGTATTGCGAAGATGAGTCATAGCACATAGGTAATCCGAGTCCATATCACATACGTCACTGTCACGTAAGATGTGGTCTTGTAATGCCTAAGATTGGGCCCTCAAGGCTACAAATGCGTAGGAGGAAACCTCGTAGATCGAGTACAAACCCAAACCACCGAAATGAATAGGTAAGGAAGCCAAGCGCCACTGAATGTCTCCAAAGAAGGGGCCTCTTAAGAATAAGACTTTATAAATTTGTAATCTGTATCTTTCACACACACATACATGTAGTTGTGTTTTCAACTTTAATCCATAGTTATCATGCTTTGAAATGTAAATTTATTTTTTGAAAGTATAGGGAGTATTACTTGATGTAATCATAAAAAGGGTGAAGTACATTGTTATTTCTAGGAGGATGCAAGACCATTATTAACATGAAGTACGATTTCATGAAGTAGTTGAAGTCATTGATGTAGCACGGTTATTTTCTTCTGCAACTGAAAAAGCGGTTACCCTCGACAACACTCATGAGAAATGATTTTGGCCAGGTTTATCTAATTTAATGTTCCTTTCATATAGTTATATTGTTGTACATCTTTCTTTTTCCATCGTGATTTTGATTTTTATGTATTTTACCTTCAACATAAGCATATATGTGCTTTATGCTAGAATAGCAACAAACTCTCATTGATTTGGTTGTTATAACATTATACTTTTAATTCTTCGTTTATAACATTGTACTTGAAAACAATATAGCAATGTCATATTCTCATCCAAGTCCCACAATAGCTTCAAAGTAAAAAGCTATAATTGAGTGGATAATTTTCAAACTACAATGATGTAACATGAAATAACTTAAAAGTACAATGTTATAACCGGTTGGTTTTTTAGAGTAAAGTATTCATAGTGAGACCCTTCCCATGTTTCAATTCACATACTTCTTCATTAGCTTCCTTATTTTTCTATTCTTTAATTCATAAATACTGAGCATGGACGTTAATATGATTAGCAAAATCGAGGCTAATGTACTTTCTATTCTAACCAAACTTCAAGCAGAGGTACCAATATAGCAGCACAACAGAAAATCCAAATGAGGGTAAAATGGTCAAGATAAAGAAAACACTCCACACAACAATCTTAGAAACAAACAACAACCAGAAGCAAACCAGAAAAATGATGTTTGTGTGAAATTTGCAAGACAATGCACCAAAAATAGCAAAAGCCTCAAATAAAATCAACAATGAAAGAAATCATCAACATCCACCAGACCAACATAGTGATGCAATGAACACCCCACACAAATCAAAATAATACAAAGTACTTGCTCAAAAGAGAACCCAAACCTCAAACACTTAGCACTAGAGCGGACAAAGCAAATAAAATGATCCAATATATGAGAGACTGAAAAAATACAACAATATCAATACACAATCCACCCACATCAGTGAAAGCCAGGATCACAATG
Source organism: Lactuca serriola (assembly GCF_051521515.1). Taxonomy (NCBI): domain Eukaryota; kingdom Viridiplantae; phylum Streptophyta; class Magnoliopsida; order Asterales; family Asteraceae; genus Lactuca; species Lactuca serriola. The sequence goes on from NC_136415.1 coordinate 57,013,240, forward strand.
AGACAAATGAGTAGCAACCTAGGATATGACCAGCAGGAGTAATATTGTCCAAATCTCAGAAGGCGCACCATACAACAATAATCCTATCCATTCCTTATTCTCCCTAGCTAGTGTTCACTGCGTTATTTGCTATAAAATTTAGGTTTCAGTTTAATAAATATCATTGTACTTTCAATTATTAAGCTTTAAAATATTGTATTTAGTAGATTTCTTTTTAAAATAACAGACTTAAGGAAAATTCGAAAGTGCAGTGGTATAGTAGTGGAAAGAAATGAACATAAGATGCTATAATAAACAAAAAAGTGAAAGTATGTTGCTATTGTGGGTTATGCTTGCAAACCATACCATGCTTTTGTCTATAAGCTTCATCGTGAATTTGGTTGGTGAGGCATGTCCCGTCTTTTTGGGTGACATGATTTGGAGTCATAGGTCTCCTTAAAACTTAATGTTGTTAATAATGGTTTGTTAGGGTTCGGATGTTTTTAATGATATATTGATGGATGATAGTGGTATTCAGGTATCAAAGGTTCAAGGTAAGGTGTTTGCATGGTTTTTTAAGTTTAAATGATAATCATGTGATCATGTAACCTCACTTCATTCAGAAAATCCAAATTTTGTTACATTAACCCCCTAAGGTTTAAATTCTATAAAATGTCCCTGATTTAACAAACACGTACAAACCCGCTGCAACATGCAAGCTTTTTACTAGTTGATTAGTAAACTTTTAATATTTCTTTTAATTTATGAAAATAGTAATTTTAGAGTTTTTTATTGTAAAAATATAATATTTCATCTTGAAATTTTTTGCCTACACAAGCATACACATTTCAAGTTTTAGTAGTTTTAAGATTTTTTAGTGAGTAAGTGAACATATTTATTTAATTATTAAGTAATATCATTATTTTTCTATTCAAAAAAAAATAACCATTACTTTAAATACCTAGTATAAAAGTTTGTTTTTAGTAGTTTTCTATAAATATTGACAATAAAATAATTATTTTATATATTTTTAACTTCTGTTGCACTTGTAAAATATAATACATTAAAGTAAAATTATATATATATATATATATATATATATATATATATATATATATATATAGAGAGAGAGAGAGAGAGAGAGAAAGAGAGAGAGAGAGAGAGAGAGACCCCTTTGTAAACAGTACTTTAATGTTATTGGTCCATTTTTTTAATTAATTGTGGCATACCAGTTGAGTTGATTTTTACAGGTTTGACACGTATTTCTCAACTACCTCACCTACCACTCATGTTATTGTTGTTTCTCTACTTATTCCACCGTGGTTACTTTACTTACTCCACCGTTCCATCGCCTCAAATACTAACTGGTGTTCCTGCTTGAATCTTCTGTAAATTCACATCCTATATGGTTACGTCCTTTCCTCTAGCCATGCCATTTGCATTTCTACATTATTGCTTCATGTATGGCTTCCTTATCAAGAATGTTGTTCCTCCATCTCTCGACGTCTTCTCCGATTTGGTTTTCAATTAGGGCTCCATGAACTATAGGACGCCTGCTTTTTCCATTCTGATGTTCCATTCTATTCGTTTAGGGTTGCTGTCTGGCAAGAGGTAGCAAGCGCACAGTGGAAAATAAAGAATAGATCGTTTGATTCTGATTTCTATGGAGTGATTACAAGGGAGGAGGCCAATTTTTGATTGCATGCCCCTTTGTTTTTTTAAACTTCCAACCTCAACTGTGTTTTCTCCCGATTTCCCTTTGGCTTTTGCTTCAATTGATTGATTCAAGTTTGTTTGCTGCTTAAATCTGATTGCAGGTATGACACATCTTGGTTGCATACCTCCGTTCTTTACTATAATCTACTTAATCCGATGAATCCATGTTTCAGCTTCACACTTGCTCAACACCTTATATGTTCCACCATTTAGCCGCAAGTCACAATGATGGCCATATTAATGCTCCGTAAATTCCATATTTTCTTTATTATGTACGTAATCCCCTCATTTGAGTTTCTTTTTCTTTGATAATTTATGTGAAAACCTGTCTTCCTCCTAATTCTTATGATTTACTTTCGATCACCATTATTTTATGTATGTTTACCCTTATTGACAATGTCATTAATGATGTGCTAATGGAAACAATGGAGTCAGATATATCATTGCACCCAAAATCGTAGAAATAAGTCAGTTTCCCTAAAATTGTCTTTTGAACTTTTTACCCTGTTCACTCTCAATTGTAGGTTTAAGCTTATCGACCTCTTTTCCCCTTCTTAAATCTCTAAACCTTCTCACTTATAGAAATCCTAATCCACTCCCTGTTCTCCCCCTCTCCTAACTTACACCAGTGACAACAAGGTCGTGTTTGTTTTTGAAACATAATTTTTCTCAATGAAGAGGGTTTTTACATCCAACTCCAAATACAAGTTAGTCAATGTAGGTGATAAACGCAGTAAATATCAATGTACTTTGAACTAACACATTTTTTTCTGTTTTTTTTTATTTCTTTTGATTTTTTTTTCCTAAAAACGTAACCACATTACTATTAGGTGCATTTTCGATTTTTATGAGTAAAATGCCCTAAATAGTAACGTACTTTGAATTTATACCTATTTTCTTCTCTTTTTGTAATTTCTTTTAATTTCTTTACCAAAAAACAAAATACGTTGCCATTTGGTGCATTTTCCATTTTTAGGTTATAAATGCAGTAAATAGCACTATAGTTCAATTTATAGTTTTTTTTCAATTTGTTTTGGTTTTTTTTTTGTGTTAGCTCAATGACAAGTGTTAGTGTTTGATATATATATATATATATATATATATATATATATATATATATATATATATATATATATATATATAATATGTGTGTGTGTGTTTTGTTTAATGGAATGGTCGAATGTTATGAGTAATTAAATTTTGTAATTCCTGTTTCTCCTTAGAACTTCAATAAATGTCTAAATGCTTTGAGTCGCAGTACTCAATATTAGGGATTTGTACCAATATATCATATGAAGGATTGTCTTATATCGTGTCACATTGTAAAACCCTTAAAGAACTTGATTTTTATCGATAAACATTATATTTACATGATGGTATTTTAATCTGGTTTTGTTAATTTTGAGAATACCAAGTGTGCCGGTAAAGCGATGGAAAGGCTAAGTGGTTAAAAATTTATAATAGTTATTATAAAGGAGGTAGTTAATATTAGCTATAATAATTATTTTTTTTGTTAAATGTTAATTGTTCTTCTATTAAACTGTGTAGTATTTTGTATGTTTGTTTGAAATTATAAACAGGTCAGCAGTGTCAATATCAATCAATGAATCCGGATTGGGGCTAATGCATTTACTCATTCAAAATTCTATAGTGTTGATATCAATCAATGAATCCGAATTGGGGCTAATGCATTTACTCATTCAAGAGTCTATGCACACAATACACCCACAATGAACAAGGTGCAAAATGCAAATGAAGAAATAGCTATGTACTTTCGTTTTTTTCAAATATAAGATTTTATTTTCAATTTGGTTGTTTGTAGGGTTGCTGTCAATTCCAACAATGTAGCGAATCAAAAACTCTAATTAATTTGATTTTCACAACCAAATAAGAAAAAAACAATCAAAAAACATTTGTGTGCAAAAAAACACCCTTCATTGTCTAAAATAATAGACCACAATCTTTAATAAATCGTGTTCATGCTTTCACGTATATAATGAAGCCGTCGTCTATATATAAATAAATAAAATGTTTCTTTTTTTACCAAAGTGTCTCACATACTACCACTAAGTAACACTACATTTTAAATATTTAATCAATAACATGTTTTGCAATGCAATACCTTCTAACCCCGCAAAGCGAGGATCCTTCCCTGATGAATATAATTTTTATCATTAGAAAATAATATTGTTATGTTAATTGTAAACTAGATAAGTTGCCCATGCTCTGCATGGGCCGTGTGCGTCTGATTTGAGTGTCGTTTTTGTTTATAGATTAATAGACGTTTGATTGTTTTAGTTGACTTTGGTGAGGGCAGACAAAAACAAAAAAAATAAATATGAGGACCAATATAGAAAAAATATACCAAAAGAAGAAAATGACAGACGTAGAAACTGCAAGGATGAAAAGCTCGGGCTTTGCCCCGGGCCGTTTTTTGTGTTTTTTATGAATAAATGTAAAAGTTTTGACTGTACGGACCAAAAGTGTCAAAATGATCATAAAACAAATATACACAATATAACAAAACTAATATAAAAGTATGATCATTTTTGCCAAAAAGCTAGGAACTGCACTAAGGAAGAGAAATTTAATATATATATATATATATATATATATATATATATATATATATATATATATATATATATATATATATATATATATATATATATATATATGGGAAAAGTGAATATACCCTTAAGGGTATATAAGCTTAGGTACCCAAGTACACTATACTACGTCATTTTTTATCATATAATACGTTGTAATTGTCTGATGTTCTTATAATTTAACTTCTAATTTGATTTACGTTCATAATTTTTACAAATTACACATTTATCTTCCTCTTACATAGTTTTCATTTTCAACTACAATATATATAGCCTAGTAGGTGTTCGACAAAAAAAATGTGATGTAAGAGAAAGATAATCGTGAAATTTCAAAAATCTTGAAAGTAACTCAAGTTATAGGTTGAAGTTAAAGAACATTAAAACGAATATATCAAACAAAACAACGTATTATGGTGTCTTTGGGTACCTAAGCTTATATACCCTTAAAGGTATATTCACTTTTCCCTATATATATATATATATATATATATATATATATATATATATATATATATATATATAAGAAAATAAAATAAAAGAAGAAAAAAAAATTAAAACAAAAGAATTCAAAAGGAAAGATGAAGACTTTGATGGCTTTTACTTTTCATATGGTTGCAACTATAACCCACTTTCCTATGTTCCCATTTTTATTTCCATATTTTTTTTTGTTTTCTCCATCTCTACGGCAAGCAAAAAAAATACTACCGTCACGACTCTATCGTGATAAGCATTTCTGCTATTGATTCTTAGCTCTTTCTACATGTCACTAGGGTAGACAGAAATGACGGCGACATTCCGCCAATGATGTTAGGGAGGATCAACATGTGGTGTGCTATGATGGTGTACGACAGCATTTCATCGGTCATGGTGGTGGTTTGTTGTGTGCATCGGTGTGTTGTTGCGTGATGGCGTTCCACCGGTTTTAGTCACAAAAAGGCATAACCCAACTCCGACGAATTCGAGCTGCTGACCACCGCAAGTTCAACAAATTGATTTTGTGACCCTTCTCCATGCATTCAATTTCATATACATTATAAAATGTTAAAGTATAAAAGAAGAAAAAAAATAGTATTCCTCTATTTTTCGTGCTCTTCTATGAAAAATTTGTATCGATTTGTGTCGTGTAACATCTATATAATTTTTATTTATAAAATATAAAAAAAAGTAATTAATTATCAATAAAAATAGATCAAACATGTATATAGATATATAAAATAATGCAGTGAGATCCAGGATTTAAATTTGTGGAGACATAAGAAAAATATCAAATAATTTTTTTTTCAAATCTGGTTAAAACGGTTTTTGATATCGGTAATCTTAAGAATAAAATCAAGAACTTAAAAGGTGTTTAATTCTCATACAAATATACATCTTTCAGTGAAGCTGCATAATCTCGACCAAATATATAGACCTCAAACTTTAAATAACACTTATTAATTATTGATGTTATGGCATGGTTTATTTTCAGGAAAATGACTTGCAAGAGTAATTATATTTTTGTCTTTTTCATGTTTAGATAATTTTATTTTTTTTTACACATTTAACCATTTAACTTGTTAAATGTGTTCACATATTACTATTGTCACCTATAGTAGGTAACAATGATAATATGTGAGCACATTTAACAAATTAATGGTCAAATGCATACAAAAAAAATATTGTCTAAATGTGAACAATTTTATTTTTACAAATTTCTTAAGAATTTTTATAATTTCTTATAACTCTTTTATGATATTTTTTTCCTATATATTTTTTTAATACAATGTTTTAAACTTTGCTTATAATTTTTTATTTTAACTTTTTTTATACTTTCATATAATTTTAATATAAGTTTTTTTAAACCAAACATTTTATAAATATCAAATTTTCTTACAATTATTTAACTTGTTTTTTGGAATAATTTTAAAACATTTACATTATATATATATATATATATATATATATATATATATATATATATATATATATATATATATATCACTGTTGTAAAAATCCCGACTAAGTCTCGATTAATCTCCGGTTAATCCCTAGGCGCTACTTGACCGATCAGAGGGCGCCTATCGATTAATCCTTACATACATAATGAGTGAAACAGTATAAAACGATGCAATTTTAAAATTTTGAAGAAGTTTTATCTCAATGGAAACTATTTGAGTTATGATTGGTGTTGTATTAATCATATTAACCTATTTTGTTATGAAATTAGTGGTATTTATAAACTTTGATATGATATTAGTCATATTTAATTTTTAAAAATTAAGCAAATTAGCAATTAATGGTCCCCAATTAATCTCCGCCTAGCCGATTAATCGCTTAATTTCAGCCTACCGACTAGCTAACGTCGACGTTTTTTACAACCTTGATTTATATATATATATATATATATATATATATATATATATATATATATATATATATATATATATATATATTAATTTTCTAAGTAATATTTTCTTTTTAATTTTTAAAAAGACCCTCCGTACTTATTTTTCATGTTTAGTTTATTTAATTTTATAGTTAGATACAATTACTTTAAGAATATTATATACGCTTAAAAACAAAAGAAAAAAAATTATAAGAGGAACTTAGGCAATATAAAATATTTCAAAAAAATATATATTTATTAATTAAAAAGTAAAGTTTAAAATTGATTAATATTTAATTAATATTTAGGAAATTATGGATATTCTAAAAATAACGTTTGAAACAAATAATATAAAGAAATATAAAAAAAAAATCGTTATTAAAAGTGGGAAAATGACTTATCAGGGTAATTAAGTTTTCGTTTTGTTCACATTTAGACAAATTTCTTTTTTCGTACACATTTAACCATTTAACTTATTAATTTGTTCACATATTACTATTGTGACCTGCTATAGACGGTGACAATGACAATATGTGAGCACATATAACAAATTAAATGGTCAAATATGTACGCATTGAGAAGGTTCATATAGATGATGATCTAGCAGATCCATTCACAATGGATCTTCCTCAAAGCAAGTTTGAGAGTTATGCAAAAGGAATTGGTCTATGATTAGCTAGTAATTAGATTTAAATTTGTACTTTACTAATATTTGGATATTCAGAACTATGTAGCAATTATATGTAATCTCCTTTGATATATGAGATAACTCCTTTGTGTTAAATATTATTGTGTTCTATATTAGCATGTTATTTAATCCTTGAATAATGTAATTATTCAAAATTGTCCATAGTCGGTCACTATTACGGTAGCAACTGTTAATTAAGACTAATATGAATCGGCTTGGTTGATTTCAAGAGGTGAAATAGCAAAGTGTTGTATCTAAATTCATGTGTACTTGTTTGAGAATAACTATTGGAAATGATCTGCATCAAGAGTCACTTCATGGATCGATATCATAAGTGAATCTTGATCACAGGTAAATATATTTATGTCTTTCGACCTGAGATGCATATTGGAGACATAAACTATATGAACTATATGAGAGTATATATGTTGTAAAAATGGGATTTGTTCATCTTATGTGTTGAGAGTTAGACATCTAAGGCGCCTTACTTATAAGTTGGATGGCAAATGAGAATGATCACGTTCCATATCTCATATCCAACATGATGCTTGTACCAAAGAGAATATTGATACACTTATCTCATACCTAAATTGTAGCTAGTGAGCTCCTGGAATTGGATGTTGATTGATTTCACTCCTTCATATGTTCTTAGGGGTAGTAGCCCAATGCTAGACGTCAGCTACTGTCTATGTCAGTCTATAAAGAATCTTGTGCAAGTGGGAGATTGTTAGATCTATATGCTCAAGAATCATTGTTGAGTGACATTGCTAATGAAATATATTCCTCTATGGTTATACCTTAATCAAGTCGGTAATTATTGAATATTTATTAAGTAATTTGTTATTAATAAATAAATTCAACTATTTATTTAATTAAAGAAAAATTGTTGTTCTACGAAAATAATATGATAAGAAGTATTAAAAAATCTTATATATGATAAGGTATCATATAATAAGTCATGTACAAAGTTTCTGGACACTTTGGTTAACCATGATTAAATCAAATGTTTACTCTACCATGGTTAAAAGACTAGTGAACAATTTTTGTCCTCTTTAGGCCTTATGGCCGAAACTATGTAGAGTGATGGGGGTTGCTTGTCAACCTCCATCATCTTGTTGCCCATACCTCTAGTTTATAGCCCATACTTTAGACTATTATATTCAAGAGACCTTACTTGCATGGTATATATAAAGAGGGTCTTATTCATGGAAAAGGGCAAGTTTTTATTGGTCTTGAACTTCTTCTTTTCTCTTTAAAAAAACCATAAGCACTTATAAGCTTGAAGCTCTCTCCTCTTTTGAAGATATTACTTCATTTTTGTGTCCAATTTGCGTCTTCCTTTAGTGCTTAATTGATTAAGCACTTAAGGCTTAAACAACAAAGTTGTACATGAAGAAATCTACCAATTTTGTTACCTTATTCTTGGGTGTGGATTATTTGTAGAGAAGATCAAGCTTCTTGTTCTTGCCATCCACCTCAACACCCTAATTCCAAAAGGGTCTAAAGGCATCAAAGGTTGTTATTTCTAAGCACCCTATGGTTGTTGTAACATCATTTTAACCTCTTTAATAGGATCCTTGATGGTTTGTTTTGTTGTTATACTCAGAATTTATAAGAAATTTTAAAGCTTTTGTTGCCGATTTTTGTGAAAAACTATCTATTTTATGCACCAAAAACTCTTCATTCATGACCGCAACGGCACTGGTACAATGATCAAAACAGATACTTCCCTTCAATCCCAAAAGCGAATTCAATCCTTAGCGAGAAATATGTGACTCAGCAAAGAGACAATACTAATGCCTCACAACTAAATCACATCGAGAAGAACTAACTTCCTTAACCATAATATGAGGAATCTGAATCCATGTATGTCTTCCAGACAAACAGAGCTACCCGAACCTCAATCATGCAAACCAAGACTCACAGATATGATCTGACGATGATACGACAACCCGAACATTTCATCTAATAAATCAACTCTTACTTTAATCTTGAGGGCTTCGAGGTTGTTCTCGACAACTTAATGAACAAACCCATCCTATATATCAACCTTGTTGACTAGGAAATTCGCAGGTCTGCTCTGACTGAGATCCTTACCAACCTTGGTCCATCTAACGGATGGACTGAAGAATGAACTCCACAACTAAATGTTGAAATCGACTCCCATACACATGGATGCACATCGAACTCTAAACAAAAGCCCAGCGGGAAAAGGCTAACATAGCCTATGCATCAAGATGGACCTAACAACCCTTAAGTCTAAACAAAGGAATGACTAATCAAACAATGACAATTTATTTCAACCCATGTGAATATTATGATCTAATCATAGTCTTACAATCATTCTTGCTGCTACAACCCAACTATAGGCCTTCCTGCCATGATCCAACCATGGTCTTCCATATGTGACTGTTAGGATCCAACCATAGTCTTATATTCACTTATGTTGCTATAGACCAGTTGCAGTCTTTCCTGACATGACTCAACCATGGTCTTCTATATGTGAATGTTATGATCAAACAATAGTCTTACAATCACTTACATTGCTACAACCTAGCTGCATTCTTTCTTGTCATGATCCAAACATGGTCTTACATATGTGAATGTTATGATCCAACCATAGTCTTACAATCACTTTTGTTGCTATAACCCAACTACAGTCTTTCCTGCCATCATCCAACCATGGTCTTTCAAACAAGCTACAAAGACGGTAAGCAAATCTGACACGAGGCATACCCCTTAATCTACTAGACCCCGTAAGGTGTTCGGCTCATACTTTAAATCCCAAATCCTTCCTCAGACAAGAACATGCAAAGAGGCCATCACACATCCCTCGACCTGAACCTAGACACAAACCCAAAATTTACGATGTTGTCGTTGCTTCCGTCCTTCAGATGAGATGACTTGGAATCCATAATATCTGCTTCCCTGATCACATCTGACTACTGAACATCATTCCTTGCATAATCTTCGACTCAGACAACAACCAAAACCAGCTATTCTCTTACCCTTGAATATGAAGTTCTGGGATGACTTGCACTCGGAAACATTTCCATATGACGAAACGATTCACCCTACATGGAATTGGCTAAACTCTAACAATTTCATAACCATTTGAATTTCAAAGCCAATCTAATAACTCCACCACATGGTTCCTAATAACTACACCTATCATTACCAAGCATAAAGGAATCTAAATTCTTTAACAAAAATCTAGAGCTCCAACCTATGACTACAACCCATTACGTAAAAATCCAAAGAGCTCCAACACACATTTACAGCCTCACAACAAAAACAACCCATACATACATAACCTTCATAATATAACCAAATTTGATTACAACAATATCATTTAATACATCATTCTAGGTTTTAATTGAAACAACAAAACAAACAAAACATAAGAACTACTAATGACACTAACAAATGTTGCATCGAATCGAACTGAAGAAACCCACTAAATCAAACCCCGACTCTTGGGATCCAACTGTCCTATGTCACACATCCGGTAGCTGCCAATTCAAAGGTATCGTATTCAAAACTACACCATCGACTCTCAAATGACAATCGGCCTTAACATGGCCTAGTTGACAACAAAAGAAACATACCCTTGGCGACTCCCTCTAACTATGGTCTCGACTATAGTGACCCTCCTGACCACACCTAAAGCATCCAAAAATAGGTGCGTGAAAAATAACCCAATGATTGCGACCACACCTCCCTCATGAACCTAATCACGCCTCTTCTTTCGTAGTTGGGTCTCCAACTCCAGCTCTTTCTCCCTGGCGGCCTCCACCAAACTGGGCAGAATCTTATGACTCGAGATACTCAGGTGATCCTAAATCTCCGTCTTCAACATGCCGTGGTAGCGAGTCCTTCGCATCTCCTCCGAAGCCACATACTGAGGAAAAAATATCATTCTTTCTCTAAACTTGGTGGTGATCTCATCAACCATCTCTATAGTCTACTCAAGCGCCAGATATTCCCGGGTCAACTGTTCGCACAAACTCTCTCTTGAATCTGGTGACAAAATCCTCCCATGACATGGACTCAACCACATCTAGTTTGAAGCCCTAGACAACCTCTCACCACCAATCCCTAGCTTTGTCGCATAGAATACATGTCGCAAATCTAAACTTGGCCTCCATCGGATAGAAACTGGCGCAAAAGGCACTCTCCACATCGGCAACCCAACGCATAATGATGATCGGCTCTCTACTCCCAAAGAAATAAGGGGATCAACAAGCATCAAACACCCAGAAAGAAACATACCAAGCCCTGAGACGACTGGCCTCCAAATCAGCCTGGAGAACTCTAATTTGCTTCCATCATTCAAATCAACTCATCCCTTAATGAGCTGATCAAACCAAGAAAATCTTCTCTCATGAATCTCGACTATAGTAATGATGTCGCGAACAACCTCCTCACTCAGCTTTGAATTGCCAACACGGAAAAGTCGTTATCTTGAATCTAAAAGATAATGGAAACACATCATAATCAATGCACAATGCAAACCTACACTATGCATACCCACATACAACTTTGTGGTATTCTTGTAATACTCCTTGGCATAAGTATAGATCATGTGCTTTGAGTAGTATGGGCCTAATACTACCTTCCACACCTATCCATACTCATTCCAATGACTGTTCCAAGACTCCCAAGTTACTTCACAACACTTTGCTACACCCCTCATACACATTCATAAGGCTAGCAATATGCATAATGCTACACTTCGTAGACTCCCTCGCTAGGATTCTCCACACTCTCTTTCACACTGCTAGAACCCCTATCAACATGTTGGTTGCCTCGTGCAAGAAAGTTACACAATACAAGATCAACTAGATTGTCAAATAAGTGATTCCACCCTAAGCTCACAACCAAACAATGAGCAAGATTAAGGCTAAACCAATCATTATAAGGCTATGCAATCTTAATCGTATACAACTCTAAAACATACACCTAGAAAATAACATTATCAATCTAAACTTCAAGGAGCACATAACAAACAATTTTATAGGATATAAGGCATCACAGATAACAAGTAATTCTATCAAACAAGTCATAAGCAGATATATATATATAACCTACATTCTATTATGAATAATAATTCATAACATAAATACAAGATCATATAGGTATACTGGAATTACTTACTTCCTGAGCTCCAGCCGACTGTGCGCATCACATCCTCCATTTGTTATAAAATCTTTTTAGAAAATCATTTTCTTGAATAAAAGCTGTAACAACTCAAATTTTCAAACAAAATTTTCATTTTTAAAAATAAAGTATTTCTATTCAAAACAAGGCATAAAGAGTTTAAGTATTCTATCAAATACAAATAGTCAAAATCCCAAGATCATAAAAACATTCTCCAGTGTGTATCGATCACGCCGGCGCCTTCCCACGGTCCTCGCTAGTACCTGAAACACATACATAAACAACTATAAGCATAAATGCTTAGTGAGTTCCCCAATATACAACTTACGCACATACGCCTTTCCAGGCCCTGACCTTCCGGTCCATGTGTCTCAGGGGACTTCCGTCCCTGCTGGGTAAACCTTCCGGTCCTACCCACGCCGACCTTCCGGTCCATCACACAACATATCGCCTTCCGGCCCATAACATATTGCCTTCCGGCCCATGACATACATAGCACATATAACAAATAACTTACCACATATAGCATACATATCACATATCATATCTGACCTTCCGGTCACACAGTCAAACCCTTCCGGGTACAGTATAGTGAGAAGACTCACCTCGTAAATGCTGAAAGCTAGCAAATCCTGAAGTCACTTGTGCACAACCCGACGAGCTACAACCTCCCTATAACATCACATATCTCTCATTAACACTTATATCTTATAAGTGTGACTATCCCTAAAGAGACAGACTTAGGTCAACTCTGGTCAACGGTCAACGGTCAACGGTCAACGGTCAACTCGACCGGACTCGGCGAGTGCCATGGCGACTCGGCGAGTCTAGACGTTCTCCAACTCTCTGAGAGTCCCTACCTACTCGTCGAGTATCCTCCTTGACCCGACGAGTTACTCCTGGAAGAATCGCGGGGCCACCCCGACTCCACTCGCCGAGTCTGAAGAACAGCTCGACGAGTTCCAGTCAATCTCCAAGCTACTCGCCGAGTCTGTTCATTGGACTCGGCGAGTCCACGCCATGCAGTCGATCAAACTGCTTCCTGAGATAAGTTTCGTCCCGAAATACACAAGCATGGACCTTCTGGACCTCTAAAGGTCCTAATACAGGATTATAGTCGTAGGGTAACAAGGTACTAATTCATCTAATCACCAAATGGGTTCCATAAACCCTAAATCCATGCACACATCAACATAACAGAAAGGAATCCGAAATATTACCTGAAATATGCCCTCTCTGTGTCTCCAACCCGCAGAACTCGAATCCCTTGCTGTTCCTTTAGCCAAAACCCTTCTCCTCCTTGCACAACAATTTCTTCAAGCCCTAATATCCTCCAATCTTGCTCTAGATGCTCACAGCCGTTTAGGGTTCTTCTCAGTCGACTAAAGACGGAAAATGACGGCCTATAAGTGCATTATATACGACCCAAACCTGAACGGTTAGGGTTTTCGCTAAACAGCGTAGACTCGCCGAGTCCATATCGGACTCGTCGAGTCCAGTCGCTAACCCGCGACCAAGTCTGCGATCCTACTCGGCGAGTCTAGGCTCTGACTCGCTGAGTCCCCCCTTAACTCACCCCAAAAACATAATTTAACAATACCTGAGATTCCGGGCTGTTACAACTCTCCCCCACTTGGATTAGACTTCGCCCTCGAAGTCTCACTCTGAAAATAGTTCCGGATGCTGCTCCCGCATCTCACGTTCCGTCTCCCAAGTCATTTCCGACCCCTTACGGTGTTGCCACTGAACCAGCACCAGAGGTACTTCCTTGTTCCTCAGAACCTTGATCTTCCGATCCCTGATGGCCACTGGTCTCTCGGCATAATTCAGGCTCGCATCCACCTGAATATCCTCCAATGGAACCACTGCCGACTCATCGGCTATGCACTTCCTCAATTGCGACACATGAAAAGTGTCGTGGATCTGTCCCAACTCCGCTGGCAACTCCAACCGATAGGCTACCCGGCCTACCCTTGCGATCACACGAAATGGCCCAATATACCGGGGCCCCAACTTGCCCCTCTTCCTGAATCGAATCACTCCTTTCTAAGGAGAGACCTTCAGGAGAACGAAGTCGCCGACCTGAAATTCAAGCTCGGATCGGCGCCTGTCTGCATAACTCTTCTATCGGCTCTGGGCAGTCAATAACCTCTGCCTAACTTGCTGAATCTGCTCTGTCGTCTGAAGCACGATCTCCGTGCTGCCCATCACTCTCTGTCCCACCTCTCCCCAGCAAATGGGGGTCCGACATCTCCTACCATACAACAGCTCAAAAGGTGGCATACCAATGCTCGAATGATGGCTGTTGTTGTAGGAAAACTCTGCCAATGGTAAGTACGCATCCCAACTACCCCCGAAGTCTAACACACACGCCCGGAGCATGTCCTCCAGCGTCTGAATCGTCCGCTCGCTCTGACCGTCTGTTTGGGGATGGTATGCGGTACTAAAATGCAATTTAGTACCCAGCTCCTTATGAAATTTCTTCCAGAACCTGGAAGTGAAGCGCACATCACAGTCTGAAACAATCGAGATCGGTACCCCATGTCGAGATACTACCTCTCTCACATATATCTCCGCCAACTTCTCCGCTGAAGAACTCTCACTGATGGCAAGGAAGTGTGCACTCTTCGTCAACCTATCCACAATCACCCAAATTGCATCAACTCCCCTGGCAGTCCTCGGCAATTTGGTGATGAAATCCATAGTGATTTGTTCCCACTTCCACTCGGGGATCTCCAATGGCTGTAACTTGCCGTGCGGTCTCTGGTGCTCGGCCTTAACCCTACGGCAGGTCAAGCACCTCTCAACGAACCATGCAACGTCCCTCTTCATACAGGGCCACCAATACTCTTTCCTCAAGTCCAAATACATCTTCGTAGCACCGGGATGGATCGAGAATTTCGATCTATGAGCCTCTTCCATCAAAGTAATACGCGTACCGCCCACAAACGGTACCCAAATCCGACCCTGAAACGTCATAAGCCCTCGCCCATCCTTAACGAACTCTGAAATTAACCCTACAACCCGCTCTTTCTTCTGCATTTCCGGTCGCACAGCTTCAGCCTGTGCCCCACGAATAGCATCCAATACAGGAGTCATCACAGTCAGTCTCAAGCATACGTCTCGCAATGGAGTGCTCTCCGCCCTGCGGCTCAATGCATCGGCTACCACATTAGCCTTTCCTAGGTGGTACAGGATCTCACAATCATAATCCTTGACCACATCCAACCACCTCCTCTGACGCATATTTAGGTTGGGCTGATCCATCAAATACTTCAAACTCTTATGGTCCGTGTATATCGTACATCGAACCCCATACAAGTAGTGACGCCAAATCTTGAGAGCGAACACTACTGCCCCCAACTCTAAATCATGCGTGGGATATCTCGCCTCATGAGGCTTCAGCTGCCTCGACGCATAAGCTATCACATGACCCCTCTGCATCAATACTGCACCCAGTCCCGAAATCGATGCGTCGCAATATACCACAAAATCTTCCATCCCTTCTGGGAGAGCTAATACCGGGGCTTCGCACAACCTCTGGCGAAGTGTCTCAAAGGAGGTCTGCTGCTCGGGCCCCCATGAGAATGCAACACCCTTCCGGGTCAATCTGGTGAGTGGCACTACGATCTTAGAGAAATCCTTGATGAATCTCCGATAATACCCTGCCAACCCAAGGAAGCTCCTGATCTCAGAGGGTGACTTCGGCACCTCCCAACTCATCACTGCCTCAACCTTGGCCGGATCGACCAATATCCCTTTCTGGTTAACCACATGTCCTAGAAATTGGACCTCCCGCAACCAGAAGTCACATTTGGAGAACTTTGCATAAAGCTTCTCCGACCTCAATACCTCAAGGACCTCCCTCAAATGCTCCTCATGCTGCTCTCTAGATCTAGAATACACCAGAATGTCGTCGATAAATACAATCACTGATCGATCCAACATTGGTCTGCATACCCTGTTCATGAGATCCATGAACACAACCAGGGCATTGGTGAGCCCGAAAGGCATCACCACAAACTCATAATGCCCATATCGCGTCCTAAATGCTGTCTTCTGGACATCCTCATCCCGCACTCTCACCTGATGGTACCCTGACCTCAGATCGATCTTGGAAAACCAAGATGCTCCCTGCAACTGATCGAATAAATCATCGATCCTCGGTAACGGGTAACGGTTCTTGATCGTCAACTTGTTCAACTCCCGGTAATCAATGCACATCCGGTGTGAACCATCCTTCTTCTTGACGAACAGAATAGGTGCTCCCCACGGCGAGCTACTCGGCCGAATGAATCCCTTCCCCAGCAACTCCTGGAGCTGCGAGGACAACTCTTGCATCTCTGGAGGTGCAAGACGATAAGGCACCTTAGCAATAGGCGCGGCTCCCGGAACCAGATCGATACCAAACTCTACTTGCCTCACAGGAGGTACTCCCGGCAGCTCCTCGGGAAAAACATCTGGAAACTCACGCACCACAGGGACCTCCTCAACTGACTTCGGTCTCTCGGAAGCCTCCCGCGTATCCATCACATACGCCACAAAACCCATACAGCCCTGCTGTAGACACTGCCTCGCCCTAGCGGCCGAACAGAAAGCTGATCCCGAACGGGTACCCTCGTCGTACACCGAAAGAACTCCCCCACTATGGTCTCGTATAGTCACCAACTGACGCTCACAGTCGATGACAGCGCCGAATCGGCTCAACCAGTCCATGCCCACGATGACACAGACATCACCCATCGCAATAGGAATCAGGTCAATCGGGAATTCGACCCCGAAAATCTCTAGCACGCATCCCCGAAGAACCTCCGTGGCACAAATCACTTTCTCGTCAGCTATAGAAAATCTCAAAGGTCGACCCAACGACTCACGACTAGCGCTGATATGCTGACTAAAGGCTAAGGACACAAAGGACCTACTCGCACCCGAGTCAAATAACACTAAGGCAGGCACAGAGTTCACAAGGAAAGTACCTACGCATATAATAACATAAGCATAACATCTCGACATTAAAATAAATACATGAATTACAACATACTTGCCACGACATCGGGCGCAGCGCGGACCTCCTCCGCAGTCAGCTGAAAGGCTCTTCCCCGAGCCCTCGGGGCCTCGGCCTTCACCGGTCGAGTCGCAGTAGCTCCGGTAGCAGGTGCAGATCCCTGAAGAAGCTGAGGGCACTCGGCCTTCCTATGGCCAGTCTGGTTGCAATGAAAGCAAACCGTAAATCCCTTGGGGCACTCCCTAGCAATGTGCCCCTCCTTGCCACACTTGTAGCAAGCACCAGATCGACATACCCCATCATGACTCTTGTCGCACTTCCCGCAAGTGCGACCCTTCGAACCTCCTGTCCTCGAATCGGCGGACTTTATCCGCTTGGCTGCCGGCTGGGACTGAGCCGGTCGCCGGTCCACCCGCTGAGACTCGGCCTCCTCCCTGGCCTGGGTCTCCAACTCGATCTCGCGCTTCCTGGAATTCGCCTGAAGCTCAGCAAAAGTATGGTAAGTGGAGTTTGACACAAACTCCCGGATATCCCTCCTCAAGACACCCAAGTACCGGCTCATCCGAGCCTGCTCTGTGGACACCAGCTCGGGGCAAAACATCGCCCTCTCATGAAACTTCCGCGTGATCGCCGCCACCGAATCTGTACCCTGCTTGAGGGTTAAGAACTCCTGAACCAATCGTTCCCGCTCCACCGGGGGAACGTACTCATCCCTGAACATGGCAGTAAACCCCTCCCATGTCACCGCTGTAGTCTCTGCCAAAGTGAAGTTCGCCGTCACGAACTTCCACCAGTCCTTCGCTCCCAGACGGAGCTGGTTCAAAGCGAACCGTACCCTCAGGTGCTCCGGGCATGAACAAGTGTAGAAGCACCCCTCTATGTCCGCGATCCACCTCATCGCCGCAATCGGATCCTGCGTCCCATCGAACTCCGGTGGCTTCGTGTTGCTGAACTCTCGGAACAGCAACGAGTCACCCCCCTGTGGCCTAGCAGCGGCCACGGCTGCGGTAGCTGCAGCGGTTGCAGCCTCAGTCAATGCGGCGTACCGCTCATCGAATGTCTCCATCAGGGTGGTCTTAATAGACCCAAACATCTCCGGGATCTCAGCCCGGATCGCCGCCGCTACCTCCTCGTGAATCATCTGACGAATATCCTCGTCACTCACACCGCTCGTACTCGCTCCGTGGCGTGGTCTAACCATGATGTCTCTGAAATACAACATAAAACTATCAGAGACTCCATCGAGTGTATTTGCACTCGATAACGCAACCCTACTCAGTCTCCGATATCCAAGGATTCTTACTTGGGTCTCCCACTGACCCGGTGTCTTCGGTAGTACGGGCCCAATACTATCGACCACACCGCATCAGCATTCATCCCAAGTCTTCCTCCCCAAACCCCAGATAGTGAGTACTCTACTTCTGATATGCACTATCTACCCGCATACTAGCAAAGCATCTCATATCGGCAACTTCCCTAGACTAAGGCATCACAAATCAGGCCACTCTAGTCCTATCATGGATACCTAGTCTTCTAGCATGCATAACAATTTATATCATATAACATTGTAAGGTATTTTGGGGATCTTTACCGTTCGGGCGCTGACTGATCGTACATACTGCTTCTTTCGTGCTTACCACAAAACCATTTACAAAAGTTTATGCCTTTATTTAAAAAGTTTTCCTCAAATCCTCGGTTTGAGTTCAGTTACTCCCGAAGGTGCACCCGAATCCCTCAAACCAAGGCTCTGATACCAATTGTAACAACTCAAATTTTCAAACAAATTTTTCATTTTTAAAAATAAAGTATTTCTATTCAAAACAAGGCATAAAGAGTTTAAGTATTCTATCAAATACAAATAGTCAAAATCCCAAGATCATAAAAACATTCTCCAGTGTGTATCGATCACGCCGGCACCTTTCCACGGTCCTCGCTAGTACCTGAAACACATACATAAACAACTATAAGCATAAATGCTTAGTGAGTTCCCCAATATACAACTTACGCACATACGCCTTTCCAGGCCCTGACCTTCCGGTCCATGTGTCTCAGGGGACTTCCGTCCCTGCTGGGTAAACCTTCCGGTCCTACCCACGCCGACCTTCCGGTCCATCACACAACATATCACCTTCCGGCCCATAACATATTGCCTTCCGGCCCATAATATAATCGCCTTCCGGCCCATGACATACATAGCACATATAACAAATAACTTACCACATATAGCATACATATCACATATCATATCTGACCTTCCGGTCACACAGTCAAACCCTTCCGGGTACAGTATAGTGAGAAGACTCACCTCGTAAATGCTGAAAGCTAGCAAATCCTGAAGTCACTTGTGCACAACCCGACGAGCTACAACCTCCCTATAACATCACATATCTCTCATTAACACTTATATCTTATAAGTGTGACTATCCCTAAAGAGACAGACTTAGGTCAACTCTGGTCAACGGTCAACGGTCAACTCGACCGGACTCGGTGAGTGCCATGGCGACTCGGCGAGTCTAGACGTTCTCCAACTCTCTGAGAGTCCCTACCTACTCGTCGAGTATCCTCCTTGACCCGACGAGTTACTCCTGGAAGAATCGCGGGGCCACCCCGACTCCACTCGCCGAGTCTGAAGAACAGCTCGACGAGTTCCAGTCAATCTCCAAGCTACTCGCCGAGTCTGTTCATTGGACTCGGCGAGTCCACGCCATGCAGTCGATCAAACTGCTTCCTGAGATAAGTTTCGTCCCGAAATACACAAGCATGGACCTTCTGGACCTCTAAAGGTCCTAATACAGGATTATAGTCGTAGGGTAACAAGGTATTAATTCATCTAATCACCAAATGGGTTCCATAAACCCTAAATCCATGCACACATCAACATAACAGAAAGGAATCCGAAATATTACCTGAAATATGCCCTCTCTGTGTCTCCAACCCGCAGAACTCGAATCCCTTGCTGTTCCTTTAGCCAAAACCCTTCTCCTCCTTGCACAATAATTTCTTCAAGCCCTAATATCCTCCAATCTTGCTCTAGATGCTCACAGCCGTTTAGGGTTCTTCTCAGTCGACTAAAGACGGACAATGACGGCCTATAAGTGCATTATATACGACCCAAACCTGAACGGTTAGGGTTTTCGCTAAACAGCGTAGACTCGCCGAGTCCAGTCGCGAACCCGCGACCAAGTCTGCGATCCTACTCGGCGAGTCTAGGCTCCGACTCGCCGAGTCCCCCCCTTAACTCACCCCAAAAACATAATTTAACAATACCTGAGATTCCGGGCTGTTACAAAAGCATTTTATTTTTTAAAATCTCATTTATAAAATCTCTCACTCCTCAGTTTGAGTTCAGACACAACGTAAGGCATGCCTGCATCTCTCAAACCAAGGCTTTGATACCAACTTGTAACACCCTAAAAATGACAAAGATTTTTCAATTTTAAAATATAATAACCAATTGAAAATCTTTTTTTTAAAGGACATTAACTAACATTCATTTGATTAAAACCATACAATATCAGAGTTAAGTTTACAAAACTACAAAAATGACCATCTTCGATGCGTGTGTACAGTCCCGCCGAGGTCCTTTCATGAACGGTGTGCAAAGATATTTATTCCACAACTGTAAGCATAAAGCTTAGTGAGTTTACCTAGTATACTACATATTACATTATACATGTAATGCATCCCCACAACATATTGGCTCTAGCGTCAAACAATCAAATCTCATATCTATATACATATATCATGCGTAAGGGCCCAACCCTAGGATGTTTACAGGTTCAAACCTGACTCCATTACTAGGGGTCGATCCCTGATCTTACATATAGTTATTGTGATCCAACCACAATCTATCTTATCAGTGTTGTGATCCAACCTCAGTCTTTCATATCAGTTGTCAGGGGTCATATCCTGGTCTTTCATACAATTCATAAAGTTATATATAGTCAAGGATCAGATAGACAGTCAAACAGATGACCCACCCGAGAGCGAACAATCATACACAACCATCACAATCAGGTATTAGACCGAGAGTTCTCACGATATCCAGCCTAAACTACATAGAACCCAAGCTATCACTATCACATAATCATGTAACGTAAACACATAGCAAGTATGAGCATAACCATACTCGTAGAAGGTAGCCTTCCCTAGTCACCCTATCATTGACCATTTCCCAATTAAGTTCTTCACTTGTCAAACATACAAACTCTTGATAACTGGCCTTCCCCAATTACCCTAACCAACCGTAACTACTAATAGTATCATACGATCAACATGTAGAACCATATAGGTCTAACATACAATGACACTAAGTGTCCCATACTACACATGCATGTAAAGAGTTATCCTAGCCAACAACATACTTGTACTCTAACAATACCTCTATCATAACATGCAAAGGATACACAATGGGATACATAACATAGTGAGAAACTTTCCTAGGCTGAAGAACTGAAGAAACACAACAATACTCTAACTCATTGCACTGCTCGATCCCGCAAACTGACTAATAACCAAAAGAGAGGAATCCCCAATCAATAACTCAAATCCTCCAAGTTTGAACCCAAGTCAAACATGTCAAAATTCAATGGTCAACTAAAGTCAACGACCAACCAAGTCAAAATTCACCACGATGTAGATACCTCTTGCCATGTCATGGGCAAGTCCAGACAAAACAGTCACGAAATTAGGCCTCACCATGTCGTGGCCCTCCTTGGCCACATCGTGGGAACTGGGAGTTTGCTCCAAAACTCCATTAAGAACTTAATCTATATGGATCAAGGCCAAAAACTTTAGATCTACTCTTTCACAATGACTTAATGGATAAAGTTAGTTTCCAACTTTAACCATTAGGACCTCACCACAAGACAAGATCCTAAACCATAAGTGCATAATAGCATAAAACCTTTAAAAAACATGCATGACTTGAAGAACAATATCAAGATGCAAACTTTCCCAGTCCAAAAAGATTATGAAGTGATAAAATAAACTCATGAGGTGCTAGAGTTCATTCAACTCCAAAGCAAAAGCATACAAGGACCAAAAAGGGTCATACATGATCAACTGCAAGATCTAGTAAACTATAGGTCTAGATGGAAGATTTTTACTCATAATGGTCCGAAAATAAAGTCCCTTTGTGAGATCTACATTTGAACTCTTCACCAAAACACTTTGCAAGAAACTTGTTCTTCAAGCTCCACACCAGAATATGAGAAATGAGCCTTCAAATGGTTGATAACACTTAAGGGGGCTAGGGTATTCGAAATGGAGAGGTTGGAGGCTAAAAATGATGCCCTAACTTGATGTTAAGGTGCTTAAATATGGGAGAAACCCTAAAATTTCACGGGCTTGGGCAGCAACGAATGCCACGTCGTGGCACTCAAGATAATGTGTGTTTTTCATATGCATGTCACATCGTGGCACCCCATGCGTCATGTCGTTGATTCCTCTATTATGTGTTGTAAAACTTGCCGAGTTGGCCGATTACTCGGCTGAGTACTCCCTACTTGGCCCCTTACCGAAACGAGTTACAAAATCCGATTATTCTCCGATCAGCCCCTTACTGAAGCAAGTAGTGTTGTAAAACTCGGCCAACTCGGTGATTATTATGTATAATATACTTAATGATTTATTATTTAACACACACATGTATCTAATTTTGTTATATATTTCAATCAAATTATGATTTTAACTTATGATTTAACACACACACACACACATACATGTATCTAATTTTGTTATAATCGATTATTTCCCTAAAAATATTTCTACATGAATTACCGAATCTGAATACTCCGCGAGTACTACTGAGTACTCCCGAGTACTCGCTACTCGACAGTTGACCGAATATGTATCGAGTAGCGAGTTCTACAACCTTGTCTCCATAGCATCCACTGGTTCATTCTAGGATACGGGTGTTACATAAAGTGGGTGAATTAAAAATAAGAACCAAAAACTTGAACAAATCCTATTAGATTAAACAACATTATGAATTAACTTATATTTTTAGAGACTTGAAGAGACACATCCTCTTATGATAAGCGGATTATCTATTATAAATTCCATAATGATTAGCTTTTTTCGCCTTTAATGTTCATTTCATTGTGCATTCTTGTCAAGCGCGGATAACATTCTTCTTTTCAATTAAACTTTGGATTTAGAAGCATCTGTACAATAGTTGTCTCAAGCCAATATGATTCATTCGTAGACGGCGAAAACTCATATGCAAGCAACAACACTCTCTAAAGTATAGTAATATTATTGGATATATTTACAACTATTTAAAAAAGATAAGAACAAAAACATGCACTCAATACATGAGAACATAGAGTTAAACATTCTTACTATGTGTGCAAGTCGTTTCTTCAATAAACTACTTGCACACTTTCCCTTTTAAGTTACCACCTCAAATTTTCCTTTTCCTAGATTGGTATTTACATGTACACAATTACCACTAACAACCGATTTGTGAGCATAACTCACATCTTACCTTTCCAAATTAGTGGAAATATTACAACCTTGATATTGACAATACTACTTAATCGTGTAGAGTAGATAACTTTAATAAGTTATTCATTATTCTTAATAAAAAAATAAAAAAATAAAAAATAAAAAAACTCCCCAAAGTTAAATCATTTTTACTTTTAGAGTATAATAACTCTAATTCCTATATTATTTCTTTCTAATCTAGTTAGTTATGTTGAAATTCTCGCTTCAAATTATATCTATCAAAATGATTCTCGAGCTCGACTGGTAATGTTACAAACAAATACTATTAATAGCTAGAAATTTACAATGTTCATAACTGAACATATATTAAATTATGATTAGATATGAATAAATGAACTTATCTTTAACGGCTGCGGTTTTCTTCCCTAGTAACAAACATAAAACAAACAAAATCGTTAATAACAACACGTTCTAACGAAGTTATCTTTAACGATTGCGGTTTTCTTCCCTAACAATCAAGCTCGTTTTCCCAGCCATTAAGACGTAACTTGCATCAAATAGCATGTGGAGGCATTTTGCAATCTACAAAGGAACAACAACAACTACAACAACAATAATAATAATAATAATAATAATAATAATAATAATAAAAAAGAGATTGATCATAGCATGGGTACCCACTTGGAGAAATGAACTAAAAACAAAAATTGTCAATTATTCTTACGTTTATGTACATGTATCGCAATTAACAAAAAAAATAAAAATCTCTAAAAACAGTTGGAGTCTCTTAATTTCATTGAAAACACATATGGGAAAAAGGTAACAAGGATGGGGAAAAAAAGTAAATTCTTCCCATGTACTAACGGAAAATGAAAACACCTATAGAACAAAGTGTAAGTCTTCATCAGTTAAAAACAAAACTCAAGCAAGTAATGAGTTTTCATCTAGTAAATGGTTAAAATCACTAAATAAAGTGTAAGTTTAAACATACAGTTAAAAGAAATAAATGAATTAACGGTTAAAATCACTTTAAAGACCTTTTTGGTTCTGCAAAATGAAGACAATTCAGGACCACTAAAAAATATCTATGTCCATCAGTAGGCAATTTAGAAGTAAAACTTTCCAGATTTTTTTTTTCATCCTCTAGATTAGCCTCCATTTGGGTTTTTATATTTCTCTCCAATAAAACCGTGTCAAGTCAACCCTTTGTACTACGCTTTTTGATATGTTTGACTATAATTTCATACATTTTTACTGGTATATATATAAAATATAGATAAAAATAAAACATCATTAACTTGTATATTTTCATCTAGACTAAAATGCAATTTTGGTCATTGTGGTTAGTAAAAATCTATAAATAAAGTTCAAAATCTTTTCAACTTGCATCATTGGTTTAAAATCAGATCTTTTTTATGGGACAAAACTGAAGATTGTTCCATGTGGCATTCGAAAAACTTTGAATATGGTCAAAAAAGTTTTCAACTTGCATGAAAGGTTCAAAATCAAAATATTTTTGTGATTTTGGTCCAAAAAACTTGAAAAGACGATTATGTCGTTTTATTTTCTTTTTTGTATTTTTATGATTATTCTAATACTATTTTAATTAGAAAATAAAAAATATATACCCCACCCCACCTACATCTCTCTCTCTCTCTCTCTCTCTCTCTCACATACACATACACACATATTAAAGTTACAAATTGACACCAAAGACTCATGTGTCTCTATCTTTTTCTCCATATCTCTAGGATGAATAACCACTTGCAAATCATCTTCATATACATAACTCACACACACACAAGTTAACAAAAAAAACAACTAGACAAACAACCCAAATAAACCTTACATATCTATCTTCAATCAATCTATAGATAGATGCAATTAGTCAAGTTCTCAGAAAACCCACTTCGATTAAGCACTTACATCAAATTTTGTTTGGGTTCTTCGTTTGAGCACTTCACATAAAATAAACATCTCCATCTAAGATTGACGAATGCGTCTTCTCAGAAAACTCACTTCAATTGAAATACTCATTTGTTGGCAACCACGATCCGATAACCGGAGGTGGCAGACGAAACATCTAAAAACAGATTTGTCCGTTTTCTGTTCTGATTATCGATTCTGCCATTGTACCTGGATTTGATTCGGAATCGACAATATTACGACGTTTCTTTTGAAAACAAATTGTCACATGGAATGTTAATAGAAGAAGGGTTTTAGAGAGAGAAAGACAGAGAGGGGAGGACAGATTTTGGGATGAATGGGTTTTGATTTCTTCGTTGGTTCTTGTCGTTGGTGTGTATAGTTTATACACGATTTCATCCACAACTTTGAACCCTGCAATCTTGTTCCTCAAACGACTTTGAATGGATGATTGCAGTTACTTCTTCAGGAGAAAATCTTGGGGTAGAAATGCACAAGAAATCGATATAGATATATATATATTTTCTGGACTCAATCCTATTGATGAGATTGTTTCCAATCGACGTGGGTGTTTTGCGTTAGAATGTGAATGTGTGTGCCTGTGTGTTTGGGTTTCAATTTCTTTCTATGGCTTATTTTGGCTTATGTTTATCAATTTGGGGATATCTTAAGAATATGAAGTCCATGAGATTTGAGAAGACGGAGAGAGAGAGAGAGAGAGAGAGAGAGAGAGAACGGTGGGTGGGGTGGGGATATTTTTTTCTTTTTTCTTTATTTTTTAATTAAAATAATATTAGAATAATTACAAAAAATACAAAAAGGGTCATAATCGTCCTTTCAAGTTTTTTTGGACCAAAATCACAAAAATGATTTGATTTTGGACATTCCATGCATGTTGGAAACTTTTTGGACCTTATCCAAAGTTTTTTTGAATACCACAGGGACCAATCTTGCAGTTTTGTCTTTTTATGGTTATAGTCTCTGTCAAACACCCACCCAACACACCTCAATCCTTTAAAGACGTCTCTATCTTTTTCCTTCTCTTAGCTTATCCTACCGACATCTCACACCATGCACCTCCATTTCCACTTTCTCCACATTCATCTTCTCCGGTGACCCGCCTATTGTTGGATTAGCTGTCTAAGCTCATAACTATTATTGGTTTGTATTTGATTTGATAGGAGCTTAGTCCTTTTGGGTTGCCTTCACACTGACAACTAGACATGATGACTATTGGAGAGAGAGGTTGAATTTATTATTTGGAATAATGAATTGGTATATAAAATGACTTATTAATATTTTATGAGAATAATATATTAATTAGAAATCATATTATTAATTAGTATTTAATCAGAAATTAATTTGGAATTAATTTTGGGATTAAAGGAACTAATTAAAAATACAAGGGTTGTTTTGCAATTATTGTTGTTTACGAGTTGATTGTGTATTGATAATGCGTAAACGCATCAGTAAGTTGATGTTATAAAATGTATTGTTGTGTACGATTTGATGAGTAAATAGTACAAGAATATAAGTCAAAGTTTATCTGTTCCTTTTTCCCTAAGGGGAAAAAGCGATATATTGGACCCCTCGATGATTTGGTGTTGACTTATGTGTCGGGCCCGGTCAGGACTGAGGTGATGTGTTCAATTAAGTTCTTTTTCATTTAAAATCAGAAATCGGGAAACAAACCGATGGACAATGAGAATGATTTTGTTCCATGTCATTTGTCCACATGATATCTTGCAGAATGGGGTATTATATGATCCCTTCTCTTAGGACACGTAACTAATTGTTTCAGAGTTAGACAGCGGCTTTGAGAGCTACAATTGCTAGTCAAATTTTGAGGTCATGTTTGCAATTATAGTTATTAGACTTATCCAAGTGGGATACTATTGGATTAGGTGTCTAAGTCCATAACTATAATTGGTATGTACTTGATTTGATAGTAGCATGATCCTTTTGGATTGCATTCACACTAACAATTCGACATGATAACTATTAGAGAGAGAGGTTGAATTTTTTATTTGGAATAATAAATTGGTATATAAAATGATTTAATAATATTTTATGAGAATAATATATTAATTAGAAATCATCTTATTAATTCATATTTAATCAAAAATTAATTTGGAATTAATTTTGAGATTAAAGGAACCGATTAAAAGTACAGGGGTTGTTTTGCAATTATTTGATAGTTATGGTTTTGAGCTCTTGGATCACCCTTATCTGGGAGGGCTGAAAATCCTTAGAATATTCTAGAGGATTTTGTCCAAGCCTTAAGGAAGGGAGTCCATGGGCTGCTTAGGCCCTAAGCTAAGGGATTAGGGTTTTCCACCTCAAAACCCTAGCTACCTCAACTATAAATAGACCCTCCAGCCCTCATGATTTTGTGCACCTCCAAGAAACCCTAGAAGAGCCGAAATTTTGAGCAAGTATCTCCTCTCTCCTCTCTCTCATAATCATCCTCTTGCCATAGTGTGTTTGTAAGCCATTAGAGGTACTACACTTGTGTTACTTGTTCTCAAAGCTCAAGATCTTCAAGGAATCATTTTTATTACTATATAAGAATAAAGGTATGTGATCTAATATTTCTTATATTGATTTCAAAAATTATTTGATGCATGCTAGGGTTTCTAGTTTTTTGTGTTCAATGCTTGTATGTCTAATAGTGGAAACATAGATCCTCAAATTAGGGTTGCATGCACATATATGATTGTTTGCTATGTAGAAAACCCATCACCTATTGTGCCCCTCTGTTTTCTTGGGCGACCGACCATCATACCCCTCTAGCTTCTCAGAAGACCAAACCACTATTCAACATCTCTCTCACTATTTTCCACCCTTTGGCAAACCCACAGATGATCCAACCCTTATTCATGATCGCACAGCTAATCCATTAAAGCTCCATCAACATCACCACCAAACAACAAAAATATGATTTCTCTCTTGCAAACAATCGATTCCAGCTCATCAAGAATTCAGTTTCCTTCTCAAACTTTGGGATTAAATTTGTTTGATTGATTCATTTGAATGAGGTATCATCTTCTTCCCCACCACCCCCCCACCCTTGATGCTTTTATAATCGATGGTATTGGTCTGTTAAGATGATGAGAAATCAATGATGGCAGTAGTCTGATGGTTTTAGTATGAGAGGTGATTGTTTAGTGGTTTTTTAGCTATCATTTAAGTATTGAATTTTGCTCGTGGTTGGATGATGTTGGTTAGGTCAAAACAACGAGAACAATGGTGAGATGGTGATGATGGACCAACTGGTAGTCTACAATAGTTGAGAAGGTGATGAAGGAGGGTGATGTTGGGTCTCCCTGAACAGAGAGGAAGAACAGAGGTTAGGGAGGTAGACATGGTTGAACTAAAAGATTTGACATTTTTACATTGTATAATTTCTAGGGTTTCAGGTCTCACCTCGCCGGGGGAGATGAAGTGGTGGCTGAGCTATGGATGGAGGTGATGAAGTGGCGATGGTGCTGGTAAGGATAACAACGGGAAGTTGGAGAGGGTGAAGGGAGAGGTGTGGGCGGCAGCAAATCCAACAAACTATGGCAGATTTCATCTTCGAATCTGACGATTCCTCTCGAGAGAAGAGGTGGGGGCTCTGGCATTAACTATCCGACGGAAAAGAGGATGAAGAACGTGGGATTAAGAAGAGTTAAGGAGTGAGGGTGGAGGTGGGGTGGGGTGGGGTGGGTGTTGTTTAGTTTTTAATTAAAAATAACAATAATAAGGATTAAAAATGAAAAAACAAATGAAGAAGGTAAAAAAAATCATTTCAAATTGTTCAGGGACCAAATCTGTAGAAAATGTATGATTTTGAACCAATGATGCAAGTTGAAAACTTTTTGGACCGTATCTACATTTTTTTTTTTTTCTAAATTTGAAGTTTAGTCTTTCAAAGAATGTGACCTATAATTATGACACCAATAGGATGAGATTTCCTCCTAGGCACTTGAAAATTCCTCTAAACATTTTAACATTTTTTTTTATCAAAAATAATATATAAACCAATTCTAAATGTATAAAATCTAATAAGACACGATTAAAAATGAAATAAATAGATTACTTACAAAGTTTTCGGAAGGATAATGTACATGAACCATTGGAGAGAGCTGAGATGAATTTTTAAAGTTGAAAAATGTAAAAATGAATATCATAAAAATTGGCTTAAATCTGAGCCCAAGGAGCCATATCGCAATGAAGAGGCCCAAAATCGCACGTGATGCTAATGGAATGTGATTTGGTCGACTATTTTTAACAAAATTCTTAATTTTTTATTATTTTTTGCTAAAAGTTGTTAAGAAATTTGATTATATTTGTATTTTTTTTAATTAGTGTTATATAATTAGTGTTATGTTTTACATTTTATAGTAACCTTTCAATTTTTTTTCTTTTACCTGACAATCAAGGCGTGAGTTGAAAGCATAGAGCCGACGTCGTGCGAAGAATATAATTCTTTTTAAGGATAAACGACTATTTTGGTGAACTGGTATTAGTAATCATTAATCATGTAGGTAAACTGGTATTAGCGAATACAATCATTAATTCATTTTGTTTTAGCACCTCAAAACTTAATTATGAAATTCTAATTATTTCATATCTTAACGCAATGATTTGAATCACATTTGTAATTGACAAGCATTGAAAATTAATCAACATGTCTAAATACATTAATTAGATAATATTTTTTTAACGCAACTCAATATGATTGTTGCACTCACAATATGATAATATGAAAAGAATCAAGTATAATCAAATATAATCAAATCAGGCCAAGTTTGGGCCAAAATTGGTCGATTTTAAGGACCTTTGGGCCAAGAGGATCTGCGTAAGATAACAAGTGTGTATTTTTTTAATTAATATTTAATCATGTTTTTTGAAAGTTTTATTTTTTATTAGTTATTTTATGTGCTTAATTTTTAGAGGTATTATAGTGTTAGCTTACGATATAGGGTTAGCCGTCATAAAACATATGAAAAAAGTTTGCGAGTTTAATAAAATTGTAAAATTAGAGACCAATTCTTAAAGAAAAAAAAAGATTATGTTTGTTGTAAACTTTGAGTTTTTCTTATTTTTATTACTTTTTCTGTTCCTTTAAGTTCATTTCGTATGGTATTAGAACACAACTGAGATCGACTTTATTTGAAGACCTTGCGTAACACCACAACTTAGTGGTTGAAACAAATGGCTGAAAAGCTGAAGCAATTAGTGCGTAGGCTAAGAGTCTAGAGAAATCCAACAACCAACAAAATTGAATTCGAACCACACATTCGAGACATGGAGTTGAAGGACGTCAATCCGTTTTGTGGTCAGTCCTAAGGCCATCATGGTTAGTGGTCACTATTTGTATTATAAGTAAGTGATAATCTCTTGTGTTTTAAAGAAGACATGAAAAATATTGATTAGAAACTAATGTTACCGTTCTCACACATAAAAAGAAAAAAAAATAGAAAAAAAAAACAAAACAAAACAAAATTTTCAGCAAATAAACATCAAAGAGAAACAAATAAAGAAATTGGAATATGTGATTTCATCCAAAAAAGGCAACAAACTACTGAGCTTCCATATAGGGACGGATGGAGAATTTCACAGTAGGGGTGTCACGGAAAATCATAGATTGCACAATAAAAAAAAATTCGAAAAATTTTATACTGGGTCCGGAAAAATCAGGGGTTGTCAGTGTCATCATGGACCCACCCTAAAACCGCCCTTGCTTCCATAATTGAGCCTTTGGTTTACCAATAGGCTAAGGTGCTGTTTGTTTTTAAAAAAAAAACATTTTCAAACCACTTACTGTTGCGTGGCGCAGTACACGCACAACACTTTCCCTCTCGCAAGAGTTTGTTTTTTGGAAGACTTCAAACTACAAAACCTCTGCGTTTGTGCTGCGTGGCGCAACACTTGACTTGCCTCTTCTAATCTCTTCAGCTTTCATTTTTTCCAAGTGTATTTTAGAATTTTGGTATAACTTTTTTTTTTGTAAACTTTGATTTTCTTAAATTTTTATTTACGGATTTGATATAATTTCTTTTTATAGTTTCCACAAATTTTTTTAACTTGATTTTAAAAAAAAAAAAAAACTTTGATTTTTTTAATTTTTTTTACCGTTTCTATTAATAATATTTTCAGTCAACGTATTAATTTTTTACGAACTTTGTAGACATCGTTTGCAATATTTTCTTAATTTTCTTTATTATTCTCTTTTTTTTTTTAATGTTTTTTAAAATTAGTTTTTCTTTCTAGAATAAAACTAATAGCTTCTTTTATATTTTTTAAGTTTTATATTTTCGTTTTTTACATGTTCTTTTTAGTATCCTTTCAATGTTTTAAGACTAGAATTATTAAATTTTGGTGTTGAAAATTATTTTCAGTTTATAAAGTTAGTTAATTTAAATTTCAGTTTACTGCAGCAGTCTGCAGATGTTAAAAAACAAACATACTTCTTATTATAGGCTGCAGCCGTTTCTTCCACCTCTTCTGCTACAGAGGATTGCAGAGGTGGTCCACAGACTTCATTAATTTTCGCTTCGAAAAAACATACAACACCTAAGTATCCAACTATATCAGCAACTCACAATATTTACAAACAATTATTATTATTATTATTATTATTATTATTATTATTATTATTATTATTATTATTATTTGAACTTCTTGCAAGAATAGTAGGAGTCAAACATCAAGCATATATCATAATCTAGATTCTAGGGACCAATTTTTGCATCAACATAGAAAAACATCAACGAACTTATGAGTAAACACCCAAAAATAGCATCGAACTATAGAACATCAGCATAAGCAACACTGACTTTAAATATCGATCAAGTAGTATAGACCCTACAAAAGATAATCAACACCAATTAACATTACATCCAATAAATAGTTTCAACAATCAGAACTACAAGTTACCTTAACAATATTGTATGCTTTCTTATCGTTTTCAAATTCGAAGAATCCATTATTTTTTTCTAGCAGAGAAGAGAGAAGTTAGAAATGGAAAGAAGAAAGACATGGATACCAATGGACAGCAGTGTTGTAGTTGTGAGAGGTGGAGCGTTGATTCCAACAATGGTGAGACCATGTCCATTGTTGAGATGTAAGCGAAGGAAAATGGGGCAGAAGGTTTAGAGATTAGGGTCTATCCACAATGTTAATCTATCTTAACTTCTAGTTTGACTAGTGGTTCGGACTATTGGAGAGCAGGAGGAGCCACAACCAAAATTTTACATTATTAGGCTTATATCTATAAAAATTAGTGTTATATAGGCTATTTCTAAGCCAAAATTCAAAAGGGGGGGGGGGGGGGGGGGGTACAACCCCTTATAGCCTATGAATGTTCCACCAATGGTCACAGTTAAAGATGATTTAAAAAAGTTGATAATTGGTTCTATTAATAGAGATATGAAGAGATCCGAATTAAGTGGGGTAAGAAAAAAGGTCTTCAATGAATGAGTTACTAAAAATAAATCTGATGATAAATAATATGTTGAACTGTCTGAATCAGAAGAAAAATTTATTTTGGTCGAAGGAAAATTTATATTAGCTGGAGAAGATGACTGGAAACTAGTCAGGACGTCCGGGTTACCCGAACCGGCTAAATTTGCAATAGTCGGTCAAAACTATATTTGATGAAACATAATAAGAGAGTTTAATAACAAATCATATGTGAAAAAGTAATTCTATCATTATCCTAGAAAATATAATTCGTTACCTATCAAGTTGTTAATCCTAAAATATATTAAAAATAAATTAATAAATTTCTATTTTGTAAAAATAAAAGATTAATAATTAAAAGAAAAGAAATAATATTTTTTTATGTTTATGTTGCTGGCTTTCTTCATCTTTTTGAGTTCATTCCACGTCGGAACACAATGATACGAAGGTTTCGCACCACACATTGAAGTCTTCAATTTAAAATAAACATCATTAAACAAACATAATTGAAGGCATCTTATTAAATATCAATGATGAATAACATATAATAAATATAATTGTTAATTTTATAGTTTGACTACCAAACGTTTATATGCTAGGTATCATATATTTATGGTTATCCAAAAACACATATTCCTACAAACTATTATTTTAAAATTAAAAAACCCCTTCAAAATACCATAGTAATTAATGACTTGAAGTATACATTACTTTGCTAACATGTAGTATTTAATAAGATTTTTTTAGAACTGTAGGAATTATGTGCAACAAACGCCAAAATATCGAAACTCAAAACGCTTAAGCAGCAACTAGAAGCGGCCCCAGCCTCCTGACTCTCCAAGGCCCAAATAAGTAAGAGACTAAAAACTCGACCAAATTTAGTAAGTAAATTGTTGCTTAATAAGTAAATTATCTTGCTTACCTTTTTGATAGAAAATGTTCAAAATCAACCTTTGACTTCATCGATGAGTTGTTATTTAAAACCAAATAAATTATATTTCATCTCAAAATCAACACTTTAAGTCTTTAACTTTATATCAAACTAAAAACCGTTAGATATTAGATTTGTAAATGGGTAAATCCAAAGAGATGTTTTAGCTATAAACCCCCCCAGTCTACGAATTGAAACAATGATCATTAATTACGTTCTCAAGGATATACTTGACTTTTAGAACAACGAATTGTTTGACTCTTAATATGATTTCGTTGACTTTTATAAGTATTAAGAAACGTGATTAATTTTTAAACCGTTGGTTAAACTTAATAAAATTGGTAATTGTTTTTTGAATTAAATAATCAAAGCAGCCATTGAAATTGCAATCTACAGAAGACAGCAAAAGAGTCAACATGATTCCACTTCCAAATTGCTACGAAACAAACCACCCCCTCTGAATCTGAATTTTTTTTAACCTTTTCGCCGCACATATTTAACTATCATTAATCCTAATTAATTAAATAAATAAATATGCAGTACAAAAATACTAGCAGAAAACGAGAGTTTTCGTCCTACACCCTTAACAAACACTCCAAACACTAAAAGTTGCAAAACTATTAATTATGACTCCAACTTTTTGTTCTTTGTCACCCACAAACTTGTCTTTTTCTTCTTTTAATTATGACCTGTTTTCAAACAAATTTGTATTTTTCTTAATATATATATATATATATATATATATATATATATATATATATATATATATATATATATATATATATATATAGAGAGAGAGTGTGTGTGAGAGAGAAATGATCGTTAAAAACCAACACAAACTCATCAAACCATAGAATTACACTTATAACTAAGGTTTTAAAAAGCTTGTCATGGCTCCGCCAAAGCGCGTCATTGCTCCAAGGCTTGTACATGCTGTCAAACTTTACAAAAATATCGCCTTAACTCATATATGTATATAAAAATAAATAATATTTGAAAATACATATAAAAATATTAATTATATACAAATTTGCCGTTGACGTGACTCGTCAAAGCTTGAAAAATCTTGAGGCTTGACATTGCCACCAAGTCACACCTTACGTTATTTACCTTGCCTATAACTATATTATCATTATATAAATAATTAGATTAAAAATATACACAATGAAATTGTGCATCTTTATCCGTAGTATCATATACTTTCAAGGATATAATAGGGATTTTGTATTGATAATTAATTAGAAAAATAACACTCCCAAGTTTTTAAATTAAATATAAAACTTAATCTCTTATACTGTAAAAAAATGTTTCTTTCCTTGCACCACCATTAAAGGATACGATGCGACTAACCCTAGATTTAGTAAACTTCAAATAGTCGCCCCTGTCGAAGTTTCTTTCCTTGCACCACCATATGAAGAACGCCGAAATCCGAGTTATAACGAAGAAGTTATGACCTGTCGAAGTTTCACGAAAAAACCGGCATGACGCTGTGTGACATAAATAGTGAATTTACGATAGAGGACTTTTTGACTTTATTAATCTAAACCAAAGTTGTAGTATATGTTAAACCGAGAGCGTATATAAAAAGAACGCCAAATCTGACTTCATATGAGGAAGTTATGAATTTTCTAAGATTTGATTTAGCAGTGCACAACCCGAAACTCGAAAATGGGTGACGTGGCATAATCTTGGCCATTGCTTTCTCCCCAAGTCTTGCGACCAGATGGTGACATGTGGCACCAAGTTCAGCCATATTTCACCCTATAAATAGAACCTCTCTCACCCTCATTTTCTTCACACATTTCCCATTCTTTCTTCTCTCTACTTTCTCTCTAAACCTCCCAAAACCCCCCCTAAGCCCTAGGGAACTCCCCTAGCGCTAGAAGAAAGCCCCAGAGTGCTCAATGACTCTGAGAAGAAGAGCTTTTCGGCTCGGGAACGCTGCTCCAAGCGAAGCCCGATTTTCGACAAAACCCGCTGTTTCGTCGAAGGAAATTATTTTTAAGAAGCGAAGTGCTGTCTGAGTTCGGAATCACCACCTTTTTAGGTGAGTGCATAGTCACTTTCATCTTACACATAGATATGAAGTATTTTATATAAATTGCGTGCTATGTGTGCATATTATCTTTATACTTGCTATCTATGCTGGATGAACGATTTTTATACATGTTTTAAATGATTTAAATTGTATATGTATTTTATATCTAAAAAATGTTGGGGTAAAACATGGGTAGATTTAATAGACGATGTGTAATAAAATGATGAGAGGCTTCGATGTTGTTGTTGTTGATTCTGTCATCTAGCGGAGTATGGATGACGACCACAGACTCTTCTAGACAGTCCAGTGGAACACTAGCAGGCTCGAAACATGTAGGTGTTTGTGAACGACGTGTTCACCGGTGTACTCCATCTCCCTCATGGTTGCCTTAAGGACATTTATTTCTAAGGAATCCCCTTAGCAGTAGTGTCCATCCTGATGATGATCCTTAGGCTAGGTCCCTTATGATAGGTGTTTAGGGACGTAAAGTGAGGATAACGAGAATTGGTAATTGGGTTATTGTTGGTTGATGAAATTAATAAACTTATTTATTTTTGGTTGAAAACCCTATGTGCTCACCAGACTCCCAAGTCTGACCCACTCAGTTTCTTGTATTACAGGTAGTGGCACTCGAGCATAGATATGATGTTTTGGATGAGGTATTACGGATTATAGGCCTGTAGACATGAATAAATGTTGTAAGGCTTATATTGTTCTATTTATGCTTTTGATATGTATCGAACATGACATCCTAAGGTTTTTTAATTAAATACATTTCTTCGAAGATGCTTTGATAAATCTTTATCATATTTTATTTTGGGAACAAATTCCGCAGCACTTTTATTTAAAATGTTAATCTGATTTTCAAATAAATTATAAACAAAATCGGTCTTTTTTGGCCATGAAAATGGGGATGTCACAGCCTCCGACCATAGTACTTCTTCATTTCATCCAATTTCTCCTTTTAGTGTTAAATGTGTGAATGAGAAGAATAAAAATGATGGGGAACTTCCAATACATATGAATGCATCGTAAATAGAATTGAGGCTAACTAGGGAACACATCTCACCCATCTTTCTAATAGAGTTTACATCATGTTGCAATTTCATCACTTTTCTATATTTTGCATTTTTATTTAATCATATATCTATATCGTTAGTAGTTTAGACTTTATTATAATTGTTGTGTTAATCAAATCATCTTTCTTTTAATTGACTGATGAAGCTAAACTCTGGATTATAAAGCATAATAAATGGTTTTTTTTTCTAAAAACAAAGTGATGTCTTTATATCCATTTGTTGTATATATCATGTAATTTTTGGAAAAAATTGGAACCTTAAGCTGTGGACAGGGTTCTTATTTACTCTTTTGGTTTGAAAGAGTATAGATTTCACAATTTATTTTTTAGTGCCTTGATTGCCTGACTACTAGAAAAACAATATTTTACGACGCGCAATGCGTGTCATAAAACGCTTAGACGACGCGCAAATGCGTGTCAAGGAAGGCCCTATCATAACGAGAGACGACTCGTTTTTGCGCGTCGTCTATAGACGACGTGCATTTATGACACACAATGCGTATCATTAAAACCCCTGTCAAGAAAGGCAATGTCATAAACAAAGATGACACACATTTTTGCGTATCGTAAATTTAAATGTTTAAAAAAATATATTTATATATTTATTAATTTTTAAATTAAATTTGCATTTAATGTCTCAAAATAGAAATAAAATACCCTATACAAAAAATACAATCCATTGCATAATATAAAATAAAATTTCATACACAAACAATAAAATAAATTGCACAAATTATAATATGTCATACAAATAATCATTCAAATGTTAAACACAAATAATACATTGCTATCATGGGTTATACATTCCTATAAAACTAACAAATAATCATCCAACTCTGTTTCTTACTGGAATATGTGTGTAATTGTCTCCTTCATCAGCCTCCATGTCCCAAGTCGGATTTACCTTCCTTATTTGTATCTATAACAAAGACATATAAATATATTGTGAATTTGTGATCTGATCTGAAATAAGAATCTTGAATGTTGGTTGTACCTTGTGCTTAATTTCAGTAGCCAAAATAGCATCCTGCCTTATGAAAACTGCTAGACCACAATTTTTAGAAATGTAATTCTTTAAAAGTAAAAAGCTGAAACTACCAGACCATTAAAGAAATGTATAATTGTTTCAAGAAATAGAATTTTATAAATAAGTTCTATAACTTCTATAACTTTAGTTTATCTTTGAGGTCCATAATTGTTATAAATAAGTTCTATAACTTTAGTTTATAATTTAAATTGTTACTGAAATTCACACACATGCATGTGACTTTCCATTATCTGCCACCAACTATATGTGTATGCATGAGGCCTACTAATGTGTTATTTCATTAATTGATTATTTTAATATCTTTTTTAATTTTGAAAAAAAATAGAAATATATAATAATGTACTGGTGACAACCTGACCATCTGGTGTATAGCAAGCAGCAGTGACCATTTCATGCAAATCATTCCAATCAACAACTTGTCTATCAGGAATACTCCATATGCGAACTTTTGCATCTAAAGATTCACTAATGAAGTATCTATCATCAATAGGATTAAACTATATGCAAGTCACTGTATATCAACATTCAACAACAATAACAAATAAAAAAAAGTTATAAACTTGTCCCTAAATACCAACAACATAAACAGACATGAGTTGTTTTACTTAATAGATTCCTTACCATAATCACTGTGAGAGAAGATCTTCAAACAAGATTTTCTGGAAAGTTGCCATAATCTCATAGTTTTATCCATGGAAGATGAAAGCAAATGCTGACATGGAAATATGGAAGTTAATGTTTGTGCTTGTAATTAAGAAGATGCTAAAAATGTTTTACCTGTACATGATGATATTAATCAACACAAACATCCAATTTTCCTTCAAGTTATTTAACTAACTATGTGGGGGTCAAGCTGCCCACTGCAATAGCTTGAAGGAACAACCAAAATTTGTTGCCTCCCTTTCCATTCCTCTCTAAGTTTCAATGTAATTGGGTATTCCACCGCTGCAGCCTCCACACAAAGCATATGCTTGTAAATTGCTCCCGATTCTGCAAATTGTCAAGATAATCCAACATCTTCAATCCTTCTACACGGATTTCACTAAAACAAGAGAATGAAATATTTTTTTAAAACACAGCTACACCATTCTATTGGGAACAACAAAGATGATGCAATAATAAAAAACATGATATTAAGTCCATTTGATAGGAACTAATATAGACCAAATTCTAACACGAATATATGTAATATATACATGGAAAAGAACGAAAAAACTTAATACCTGATATCTGAAACAGAAAAATAGGTTTTATATGCAACAGTGAAAGAAAATGGTTTTCCATATGTGTTTGTATTTCTGACACGAGATGTTAACAGCAAGTCTCCAACAGGTCCAAGACCAACCCTCAATCGGTATTCAAAGCTAAAAAATAATAAAATGTAGTTTGAATTGAAGCAATTGAAAGACTTGTAAATAGCATAAGAATGTCTAGTAGACAAAACGGGTGCAATTAAGGTCACCTGTGAGGCCATGTCTTCAAATCATCTTCAGTGGATTGGAAGATCAAGTCAACGAAAACTTTATTTTTGGGATTAGTGGGGAAGGGAGGGGGGTCATTATCAACACTCCATAATTTGTTTCTAGCAAATCCATGAAGTTCAAGAGAGCCTATAATTGAGAAATGCATTCATCAAGCAAGTCTGATCATGTTTATGATATTTCCAAAAAAAGTAATTTTTTTAAATAGCCAAAAAAATTACAAGGAGGCACACATAGATGCATACATACATGTATCTATATGCATACATACACGTATTTCTATCTATATTTGTATGTATACATATGCATGTATGTATAGCTATATGTGTGTACAATTGCAAACTAAAAAAAACAAGGGGAATACCAAACAAGATAGCATCTATGTACATGTATTATGTGTGTACATGTATTATCTGGCACTAACCATGGAAGTCCGATCAAAGGTGGGTCAACAGAAATAGGATACCATCTGATGGCTTTTAGTTCAGTCCAAAACTCGTCTCCTAGGATTTCATCGAACAGCTTGCCTACATAATCTTCATGAAATACATCAGAGAATTTGTTAGAAGGGAAGAACAAATTCTTGTGCAAAAATTTTTCTAACTCGGGTATACGAGGATCATGTAACCTGTAAAAGATAGAAGATAAATCATCTTTACACTATAATAAAACACTAAATTGTATTACATATAATGGAAATGTATTTAGAATACGACACTGGAGTGTGATTGCTGTTAGACTTCTTATGCAAGCTGCACCTAAATGAACCTGGATGCGAAGTAGGCGAACACATACACATCCTCCTCGGTTTATCCAACTGCTTTTTTGACGCTTGATTACTATTATTACTCCTCGGAATTATAGAGATCGAACGACTCAGAGAAATGGGACGATTGTCGAGAGAAAATCGTATATTTGATGCTGATGGAGATGATCCGTATACGTTGACACGTGTAGGTGACGCAGATCGGTTCTGAAAGAATGACGACGGGCACAGCAAGAAGGCAGA
Organism: Lactuca serriola; assembly: GCF_051521515.1. Classification (NCBI taxonomy): domain Eukaryota; kingdom Viridiplantae; phylum Streptophyta; class Magnoliopsida; order Asterales; family Asteraceae; genus Lactuca; species Lactuca serriola. Next base: position 57,054,172 of record NC_136415.1, read on the forward strand.
GGTGGAGGAAGCAAACGAGTTTGACGACGGCGAGGTGTAGAATCTTCCGGAAGAAGAGTGAGCTCGGAGTACGGGTCTTCAGGTCGGATTCGCAATTGATTTACAGTTAGATAAATTTGGGGTTTTTAAGAAGATAAGGAAGGGAGAAGTAGCCATGGTTATCTGATTGAGGGTTTTTGCGTTTTTAATGGAGAGAAGTAGTGTGAGGGCAAAGAGTAGGTGGAGACATTGGTAGGAGACATTTTGTCGGTGGGAGATCGGAGTTTTGGTGATGACTATATTAAGGTTTTTGGGGTATTTGAGTAAGAGAGAGAAGAACGGTGGAAAAAAGGTAATCAGACGACAGTCCTTTCAAACTTTTCAGAATTTCATTTCCCCCCCCAGAGAAGAGACCCCGCGTTTCATTAAGAAAATATAAAGCGACATGGTTACACGACGCCCATTTTATGTTATGTGCCCTCTGTGTTTTTTTTTCTCAATGTGACACTTATTTTAGGGCGCGCAAAAATGCGTGCCCTAAATCCTTCTAATTTTTGGAGAGACGACCTTATTTTTAGGGCACATACTTTAGTGTATCATAAAATAGCGCGTGTCATGGTTCGCGCGTCATCAAAGGCTGTTTTTCTAGTAGTGCCTTTAAATTTCTGTTCGGATGCATGAGGTATTTTTGTTGGATTAAGCGTCTAAGGTCTTATTTAAATTGGTAAAATCTTAGTGAATAAAAGTAAAGTCATTTTTGGGTTGTCCTCATAACTAGAAAATAGTTAGGATTGATATTTAGAGAGAGATGAAATGTTTCTTAATATATTATAGGATTAATTTATTAATTAGAAATAGTTGATAGTTAATTAAGAATTAATTGGAAATTAACTTTGGATTAATAAAATGTTGATGGGTTGAATTGTAATTCTTCAATAGTTAAACAAGGGAGACAATTCTAGAACCTCCTTTGAAGTGGATGGCTTTGAGGAGGGCAAAGAGAGATCTAGAAAGCGATCTGAATCAGATAAGGAAACATGTTTTGAATCAGATTAAAAATACTATTATTTTAATATTCAATCTAGGGTTTCTAAGTTATCTCACAGCTATATAAAGGAACATAACCCTTTGTTAAACTGATCCTTTAATACTATTCAAGAAGAAATTATTTTTCTCTCTCCCTATCTCTCTCTCTCTCTCTCTCCATATTTTCCATCCAAGGGTTTGGGTGTCACAGATTAGAGGCTACCACATTATTGGAGCTAGTTTTTCTAGGACATTCTAAGAGAGTTGTTTAGCTTAATTAGATTTAAGAAAATATATGTTTTCTTACATGTGATTTTCGATTACATATGGTTAGAAAGATTTTGTTCATAAAGTATGTTGTTATAACTAGAGAAAATGTCATAGAAGTTCTCGGTTGCGTGTTCCCATTAGTGTTTATGTGTAAATTGATGTGCAAAAATATTTTGTTGTAATCTAGAAAACCCATCAGTGGTATCAGAGCCTAGGATTTTCTATTATTAGTGCATATTATGAAACTAGAATTCAATACCTAAAGAATCGATAAAGACGTCGGCCACAACGTGGCAAACCCTTCTGCCATGTCGTAGTTTCTGACTGCAGTAGGGTTTCATATTTCTTGCCTTATTTCAAATTGTAGGTTAATTACTAGCTTTAATGATTATTTTAATTATATAAAATATGAATAATTAAACTAGATAATTAGATAAACCCTAATTTAAAAATCAATGAAAAAAGATAAGTATGGAATTAATATTATTTAATTATAAGATTAATTAAGATACTTATTGATCCATATAAAATATTATTAATCTTAATAATCTGAATATTAATAATTTAAAAGTTAAATTGATTAATTAAATTCAAACCTTGTAATTTTAAAATGTTTAAAATACACCCTTATATATTATAAAACTCTATAATACTATATGTATAAGATTAATAATTGACAGTCAAAGCAAGAGTATGCCTCATTCACGAAGCCATGCTATAAGAGATGTATTAGCAGGCGACCTATAAATTGATCGTCGAATGGGTATCCTTTTTACCCACTGCTTCTTTACGTAGAGAAAGGTCGTTAGCCGAAAGGGTTCTGATAGGACACTAATCACATTAAAAGTATAATATAAAGTACTGTAACATTCTATAAAATCATACTCTAGTTACTTTAGGATAAATGTGAAATTGTATGCTAATCCATGAAAACACACATTGTTTCTTTATGATTCGTTAGTAGAGCGTGTGTGGTTAACCGACACACTAAATTGGGACTATAAAGTTGAAATGATGGAACATCTTGAAATTTGTGGTTGTTGATGGAGCGTGTGTTCTTAATCGACATGTCAATGTGAGATCATAAACGACATCGAGGGTGTAATGCGATTTTCATGGTTATTCACATCTTGTTTGTGATTCTCGGTATCTCAGTAACAAATCAAAGAGCTTAATTTGATATTAAACATGTCATTGAATAGTTCAATGTATCTTAAAAATCTAGGAATTTCATAGGGATTAAAATTGATAAAGTGCATTACCTACCTAAATAAATTCGAAATTTGACTACGACATCCCTTTTCTTATTACAAATTGTATTTATGGATCCTAGCCTTAAATATTGAAATTGGGTTAAAATATTAAGGATTGAATCAACTAACTAAAATCTTTATATCTTATTTTAGATGTTTGGAAATGTTGATGTTCTTCTGCCTCCTCCACCCAATCAACACTCCAACTTCACTCTTCTATCAATTCTGTCAAAAGACAAGCTTACTGGTCCAAACTATATGGACTGGATGCAAAATTTGAAGATGACACTTTGCTATGAGAAGAAAGAGTATGTTCTCAGTATCCGTGTCCCGAAATTGACGAAATGATTGCTACTCTTGAGGAAATTATTGAACACAAGCAACATGCTAACAACGCCACTAAGATCGCTTGCATAATGATTGCAACCATGACACCTGATCTGCAAAAGTCCTATGAGGACTATTGGACCTATGAAATGAACTTGGATCTTGCTCAAATGTTCCAAAATAAAATGAGACAAGAGCCTTACAAGATTGTCAAAACCCTAATGACATGTAAACTAAAATAAAGGGAATTTGTGTGTGATCATGTGAAAAAGATGCTAAGACATGTGGAAAGACTATAAAAATTCAATGAGAATTACAAAAAAGAGCTTTCCATTGATATAATGCTTAACTCCTTGTCAAGTAGTTATGACCAATTTATCCTAACTTGTCATTTAAACAACATAAAAACAACATTGATTGAGCTACATAGCCGGTTGCAAACGGTTGAAGACGGGATGAAAAAGTCTCATTCCAGCAATAATGCAACTGCCCTTGTCATGGCTATTCATCAAGCTAATGGGAAGAAAAGTAAGGCTTGTTCCTAAGCCAAATGAAAGGGAAAGCCCACACTGGAGAGTTTTGAAGGGTTTCGAGCATTCTAACACTCCTATGGTGTACATGCAACCCTAGAAACCTTGGATCTATGTTTTCTCTATTATACATGCAACTTTGATTTATCTAAGGCTCTCATCCTGACTAGCATATCATGGGGTACTTGTAATATAAAAAACTTGTAGAATGACTTACATTTTCTTGTGGTTGATTGCTTGGAGCTTCAAGAGCCTAGCACCAATAATGTGAATGCCTCAAGTGGAATCACAAATCACCAAAACAACTTGGAAGACTTTGACAGAATGTGAAGCACTCTAGAAATCGGCCCACCCTTGTTCTCACACACTCGTGTCATTTCATGTGCCAAAGACCTCTTTATATAGTATGATGGATTAAGGTTACATCCATGTAAACCCTAATACCCATGACCTTTTATTTCCATAGGATCCATGGGTTAAAAACTTCATGGACTATCCGTGCAATCTTAGCCCATTCTAAATGAACTTTGGCCCATTCTATATATATATATATATATATATATATATATATATATATATATATATATATATATATATATATACATACATAAGAGTCCATATCTAATTAGTTTCTTTTGATCAGTAAATTAATTCCCAATTAATTCTTGATCAATACTAATTAAATAATATGATTTCATATTAATATATTATAACTTATAATATATTAATAAATCATAAATATACTATTCTCAAAAGATTATCCATACAAATTGTTTCGGTGAAGTGCAACCCAAATGGACCATGTCGGGTCGGGTCAAGTACATACCAAATATAGTTACGGACTTAGACACCTTATCCAACAGTCTTCCACTTGGATAAGTCTAATAACTATAGTTGCAAGTATGACTTTAGGAACCGACCAACAATCATAGCTCTTAAAACTCTATTGAACTATGAAGTGCCATTTTGGATAAGTGATCATATAATCCTCTGTTCTCAAGATATCAGCTAGGCAAATACATGGAACAACGTCGTACTTATTGTCCAACAGTTTGTTTCCCGATTTCTGATTTGTTTGACAAAGAACTAAACTGGACACATCAATTTGGTTCTGATCGAGCCCAACACATAGGTCAAAACAAAATCATCGAGGGGCCCAGATATCGCTTCTAATCCTCCAAGGATTAAAATGAACAAATAAACTTCGACTCATATGCTTGTACTACTAATTGTTGAATCATACACAAAGGCACGTTTTATAACATCAAGTTACTGATGCGTTTTTATACAATCAATGCACAACCAACTCATAGTCAACAAATCATATCTCTAGGTTTGAAGACTTATATGATATTACCATCGCATGATCACTCGAGATAAATTCCATGAAGTGATACAAGTGAGCGTGGGTTTAATCCAATACTCAGAACTTATGAGCACTCATGAATGTTGTAGCAACTTTTGCTATGTCTAAAACCTTAGACATCTACAAGCCCAATTCATGACAGTCTTGATTCATACCTACTTCCAAAGTGTGATTGACTGTGGAGAGTTTGAATAAAGTAATTATTCTGGAAGTCAAAACATGCAAAGTTGAAACAATAGTAAACGATTGACACAAGATAGCAACACCTTACTTATAAATAAACAAAAACTTTTATTTAATCATCAAATGTCAATTACATTTTACTAGTTTTAGAAATATCTATCTAATCTATAAAACTAATATCGTCCTTCAGCCCGATGTGCCTCGCATGCTGCAAATGCCTAACCCTAGTCAGTCCCTTCGTGAGGGGATCTGTTGGGTTTTCTTCTGACGATACCCTCTTTGCCATGAGGAGTCCTTCTTCTATCTTGTGTCTTATGAAGTGATATTTTCTGTCAATGTGTTTGGATCTGCCATGATCTCTCCGTTCCTTGTCTAAGGCAACCGCACTATTGCTGTCACAGAAAATCTCTGTAGGCTCCTGTATAGCGGGTATAACTCCAAGGTCTCTGATGAAGTTCTTCAGCCATATCGCCTCCTTCGCCGCTTCAATCACTGCTATGTAATCTAATTCACACGTCGAATCAACTACCATCTCCTACTTGGAACTTTTCCATGTAATCTCTCCTCCATTTAGGGTAAACACCCAACCTGACTAAGAGCGGAAGTTATCCCTGTCGGTCTGAAAGCTAGCGTCGCTATACTCTACTACTCTCAAGTCATCTGTGACAACCTGAAATTTCCATTCTGAACAAACCATTTGAAGCCAATAGAAGTAGAACAGTTACAGTGAAAACTCAGATTTCGAGTATAAGTTTGGCAGTTTTCAGGATTTTACACTTAAGGAGATATTAGGAGAGTGGATGCACTAGGGTTTTGTGCAACACTCTTATTCCAATACTCTAGGACATTAGAGTTCGTTCCAGGAATAAAAATATTTTCTGCCAAAAATATCTCAGGACTATAAATAGAATTCTGAACCAAATTGGTTCATTTGTTGAATTCCATTTAGAGAAAAGTCAAAATTCTCTCTCACTCATCTTCGGGTTTTTATCCCAAATTGTGAGTACTTCGATCTAGTTATGTTATATAGCTTAGATTGTGTTTAGAAACACCAATTACATATCAAATCTGTGAGATTCAGGAGTTTACCGCCCAAGAACGTTCTTGGAGAGTAAACTCCGATAAGTGGCTTAAATGCTACCTAATCCTTTCCCCGTTATTTGTAACTACCTTAGACTTGTATGCTAGTGTGTATATGACAAGAAAACATCAAAATCGGATTAAAACCCCAAGATTTGGGAGTTTACCGCCCAAGAACACTTGGGGAACAAACTCCATTTTAAGGTCCTAAAGGGTTCCAATGACCCTCAAAGCTTTAGAACTCGAACTAGAACCCACCATTGCATGCTTAGGACACCAAAAGCTATTAGAATCATTGATGAAAGTGAGTTCACGGCCAAGGAGCTTCTTGGGACGTGAACTCCATGTTTAAGGGTCAAAATGCCTTGAAAACCTTCCTTAAGCCAAGAGACAAATTAGGACAAGTAACCTAGTGTGTTTGGGGCTAGCAAACACCGCTAAAACACCAAGAAAAGGGAGTTTATGGCCCAAGATATTTTAGGGCCGTGAACTCCAATATATGGTGCCAAATGGTGCCATAATTCCTCCTAAAGCCTTGAACAATTGCCTAGAACATATCCTATGTGAGTATGGGACTTGAAAGCATCATAAACACCCTCCCAAGGGAGTTTACGGTCGTAAACTCCAAGGGAATATGGTCCCAGGGCCGTAAACTCCTCAAAGGAGTTATTAGGAAGCCCAAACACTTGTTTAAGCCTTGAAGCAATTCACCACATGAGTTGTATAATTGTTAGACTTCATTTAGGGACTTGGTTGAGAGTTTACGGCCAGGAGTTTAATCCCCTGGGTCGTAAACTCCAAAACATATGGTCATTAGACCTTAAACTCCCATTAGAGGCCTTACACTCCTTTGTTGCAACCCATTAGCCTCCTAGCACTTGACCAAAAGTGTTTTCCTCGCGTTTAAACGTTTATACTTGTATAATTAGTGTTTTAATCACTAATTATTTATATACATATGTAATTAGGATCATTGTGTGTGTCTAAAGTCTTCACTTGACACCAAGCACTTGTCCGATCCTTCCTTACGACAACAGTTCGTTCAATTCCAGTCACTTACTGCAAGTGAGTTCATACCCCTTAAATAATGTTTTAAACTATTTTTAAATGTTTTATGGGGGGGGGGATACAAGTAGAATTATGCTATTTATTATATCAATCACATGTGATTAATAAGTAGAATTATGCTAGTTATTATATCAATCACATGTGATTAATATGCAGCATTCAAATGATTTACTACACGTTAGCCGTTTTACCAAACAGTTTCCTTCAAATGTTTTTTATAAACATTTTATATGTTTTAAACTCCTTTTTACACTGTACATTTTACTCTGTATATCACATTTCAAACTTATTTACAATTGTGTTTCAAACAAATGTTCTTTATACTAAACTGTTTTATCAAACCCATGCCTTCAAAACCATTTTATAGATCGACATCAAGTCGATCTTTTCTTAGAAAATATTTATGTTCAAAGGTTTTACAAATTTTATTTTATGCTTTTATATTATAAATTGCATGCCTCTATATGTATAGTTATATAAGAAATGTTTAAAAGACTTAGGAAGACTATCCACCCTATTTCCTTTTCGCGCTTGAGATGTGGTCTGGTGGAATATCGGGTATTCGTCCGAAAGTCGTTTAAATATTAGTTATATATCATGTGTACATATATAGTCATAAAAGGTCCTTCCAGTTCATCCCATGCCCTTGAGTAGCAAGGGTATACATCCATGTCCATACGTACCAGTTAGATTACTAGTAAACTACCATATGGGTAGTTTAGGGAGATACTAGAACTATTACTAGAACGCAATATCATACAATGAGTCAGTTCATTCATGAGTCAATACTTTCTAGAACATTATAGTACATTACTATACTTGCTAGATAGAGAGAACACACATTACAGCTATCACACATAGAACATTTCCATACATTACACTTACATTAATACGTTAATAAAATTGTGATCCACTGTATGGGAGCATGCCTTAATTGTCATGACCCGAGTTGTAGCCAGAGTCTCTTGAAGGGAGAGCGTGAGTTTGCATATAGATCTATACTGGATTGACTATCCTACACCTTGCTGCTAGCTACAGCGGGACCTGCAGGTCTGCGGGTGCCAAAGGTCATACCTGATTTTCGACTATACGTTGTCGTTGTTACCAGTCTATAGTATGGTGCAATTTATCACATGATGCCTTAATATAAATCCGGTTTAAGGTAGTTAGTACAGCAGTAGTTCTTATAGCGCTACGTTTTAGTACTACATTAATTTTCCCCGTACATATATTTAGTGATCTTTTTACTTAAACTATAAATGTAAAAACTATATTTTGATAATGATAGTTACACTTGGGAAAATTACACACTTTTACAAGAAACGAACATATAGAACAGTTAAGTCTTGGTAGAAGACTACATAGAGATCAGTTAAGTCTTGGTAGAAGACTCCCTGTTATAATAGTAGGAATCATAGGGAGTTCTAGGGTTTTTCAAATGTTTACAGTTGTTTTACAAACATTTTCATACTTACAGTTCATCTACATTTTATACTTACAGTTCATATACAAATTCTTACATACAAATTAAGACACTAAATACTTATGATCTCACTAGCTTTAAAGCTGATACTCGCTTTCAAAATTACTTGTATCCTCAGGTCATCATAGACAGGTACCGATGCAAGGAGAAAGGAAGATGGAGCTTGTTCAAGACTCATCTTTCATTTTGATTTTATGCTTTAGTGTTTATCAAAATTTGACAGAACACACTTGTATAATAATTCTATTATTAATGCAATGGATGATGTTGTTTCTTTTTTACTACTTTTCATTGTTGTGATACTATACATGACGTCCTCCGCCCCAGAACGTTTCCGCCGTTCTTGGTTTTGGGGTGTGACAGATTGGTACAGAGCATTGTTTATAGTGAATTAAGTATATCAACCCATAAAAGATATACTAACTATAAATACATAAGGGATTAAAAATACTTTGACCAAGAGTTTATACTTTAAATAATAAAATATTTAAGTAAGTATACGTGCCTGCATTCATACTAAAATCGGTGTCACTAGGACAGTACAAAAGAATTACGATTGTTGGGCAACACAAGTGGGCTTAGAGACATATGGTCAAAACTGGGAAGATATAGCCTGATCACCTATATTATCCGAGGGTTGACTAGCATGTGCCTAAGTTTAATTGTGTGGTTGCAACAATGCTAAAATCTTACCAACCCTACCACAATGAGAATAATAGAACATAACATTAAAATTAAAATACTATAGGAGTATTTGGTGTTACTATAAGTACTTTATACTTGAGAACTGAAACGGGATCTTAATTACTAAGTTGATAGTTGCTAAGTGGATACACTGAGGCTATATGTAATTAGGATGTTATAGATTTAGAATCTGTGAAAATTTTACTTCACCCCTATTCTGTGTGAATATGGAGTTAAGGTCACTTATTCGAAGGTCTATCCTGTTTAGATTACACATAGCTGGTATGCACTTCACAAATAGCGATGTAACTAATGAAGGTTTTCTAAATAATTATCTAGATAGTTCGTCTAATAATTCTCTTACCCTAAATTCTCGCATAGAAAATATAGCTGGACTCCATCCCCACGGCAACCAGTACCTTCTGAGTGAGGTCATAACTGGTTGGTTTGGAGAAGAACCAGAGAATGATCATCCTATCCCCTTGAATGATCACCATGATGAAGACCTTTCGTATGATGCTAACTCCGAACCAGAGGTTGAGAACTTACCCCGAGCAGCTCCCTTTCCAATTCCTAACCCTCGTCCGGCTTTTCATGGCCCGACCCTGAGTGAGTGGAATGCTTGGAAACATGGAGCCAAGGACAAGATCAGCCCATGCCATTTAATGGTGACCGAAGCTTATACGACTTGAGCAATGGGGGCTCAGCAAATAGAGTCTTGCCAATCTTGGTCCGCAGAGTGGCCGAAATGAGATTCAAGGCAGGACAGCCCTACATCAGATTAACGAAGCTGTCGCTGATGCGAGAATGCATACCCTCCGCACCATTCGTTTAGAAGATGCTCACGAGAGATCAGAGAGAAACCATGAAACCCTGCTGCAAACACTAGCTGAAACTCGAGCCGAAGTCATAGAGCTTCGAGTACGCCAAAGGGTGTACGGAAGACACCTACTTGACATGGAACGTCAACTGGTTGAACTGAGAGTTCACCAGAGGGGTGACCGTCGTCAGTAGTAGACTCTTTACTTTTCTTCCCTTGTTAGAAAGTAATCGTTTTCTGTCTTTGCCTGATGTGGCATTTCCTATGAAATTATCTTGTACTGTAAGTACTTTTAGTTAGGTCCTTATGCTGTCAAGAATTATCTTCTCTGGATATGATGTAAGACCTTTACAAGGTCATTTTCCTGAATCTTTATGTCATGAATATCAAAGATATTGACAGTCGGCTAACTTCTGTGTCATTCTTCATTCAAGTACTCTTATCATTCTTTCATTAGAGTCTATCTGAAACATGCTTTAGTCAAGTCATTGGACTATAGCAAGTTAGATCCGGAGACATTTCCAAGTCTCTTTCAGTGGTTGGATCATGTTATTCACCAACCTGCAATACCTCGGCTTGAACGACAAACGTCTTGAGACCATTGTACGAACTTATTTCTACTCATTACTAGGACTGCATCATAGGGATGTAGGTCAAACCTTCGCGAACATACTTCCATTCTGTACTAGGACTGCATCATGGGGATGTAGGTCAAATTTTCGAAAACATACTTCTATTCTTCACATAACAGTCGAACTACACCTAGGGTCAACCAGAACCGCTCACAAAATCATTATCTTTCGTGTTACAGAATCATGCCGTCATCTGGAAACAATCAGTCGAGCAACGAAACCCCTATCCTCCATATCGACACCGCTACTTTACCAGCTGCAGTAGCAGCTACTGTGACAACTTTCCTTACACACATCAACTCAGGCAACACAAGCAAGACCGACAAAGAGGTCGAGAGTTTAGATGGTAGTACCAAACTGGGAAACGAACAAACAGTAACAGTCACTGGCTTGCAAAGCCGAAAGACAGAGAACAAGAAACGAAAGTGTCAAGCCCAGAAAGAACGCAAGAAATCCCAAAGGCTGGCTATACAACAGCAACAAGTGGAAACCCCTGCCATCCCAGTACCGAGCAGGCCATACGAGGGAAAACTCCCAAAGTGTGATAAGTGTAGTTTCCATCATAATGAGGCTTGTCATGAGATGCAATGTTGCAATTGCCTAAAAATAGGGCACCATTCTAGTAGCTGTGGAGCACCGGCACGACCCATCACTCAAGTCCCTTTCATCGGGACTAATCCTACACACGGGAGTAGTTATAACGCCGAAAGCTTTAGGAAGCATTTTTCAAAGTGGAGTAACGAGGAAGGCACTCGTGTCCACATAACATTGGCTAAACACCGCAATCCCGTCACCAAAGCTAGTACTAGCCAGTAATGCTACCAATGCGGTGAGATAGGGCACGTCAAGAAGGATTGCCCTATAGCAAAGAACTCTGGCGCATATGGGAAAATTCTCAGGATCACAGTTGCAGGAGAGCGTACTTCGGAACCCTCGTTAATGTAACTTAGGCGTGTTGTTGTAACAGACTTATAAACTATCCAGAACTAGTGCAACTAGAGTCTTACCTTTTGCGAGATCCTGTCTGTATAAGGATTCTCGTGCTGCGTATACTTGTCTTTTGTAGTATATCTTATTCGCAGCAATAGTCTTGTGGTAAATCTGAAGTACTGTAACCCTGTTCATGGTTGCACGGTTGTGTTTTGTCTGTAAACGTCTTATGTTCAAATCTAATGTCTTTAAGTTTCAGTATGATTCCGACATTATCATACGACTCGATTCAATTTGATCCTCACAAAAACAGCTTTATACTTACATCTCTTTCTTCTAGATCGCTTTTCCAGCGAAGCCGTCATATCAGAACACCAAAGTACTCATGACAGGAGTACCTCTTAGTTATTTTCTTTTCGAAGAAATCCCCGAAGTACCACTCATGCAGTACGTCAAGTTCAATCCAAGGATTCATACGATTGACCTATCACTGAGGAATGTATGCATAAGAGTGATATATGATCAAGGTTCTACAGGTTTAGAATTGATGATTCCACTTTAACTTCTTTTCCCAGATGGGATGTGAGCTTAAAGAAGAATCAGTTATTTGACTACCTTTTCAATCTTAATTATATACGACTCGTATACAAAAAAAAATTGTGATTGTGAACCATGTATGAATTCTAATATGAACTTCAGGACGGAGAACTGCTTAAGCCTATGAGTAATCACATCGTCATGTGAATGAACATAGAACCCAGTACGACTCTTGTAAACAGATCACCCTATAGTCTAAACACCTACGGAGATACCAGAACAGTACAAACAACTTAACGAACTGCACAGCGATAGAATAAGAAGACTAGGCTTCTCACCCTGGAGAAACCCCAGTCTTATTCTCCCAGAGATCGACGAATTGCATCGTATGTGCCTTGGATTTCGAGGACTCCGTCAAGATTTTTCATTAGAAATCGTTATCTCTGCCACACATAGATGAAATGGTTGAGCAAACGCAAGGAAAGAATTACTTTCAGAAATGGATTTGAGATCCGAATATCACCAGTTCGAGTGTTAGGAAAGGATGTCCGGAAGACTATCTTCCGAAATCGATGCAGACACTTCGAGTCCGTAGTGATACCCTTCGGATAGGACCAATACGCCCATAGCTTTCATGAGCTAAACGAATAGGGTACGTCTTTCTTACTTGGATCAGTTCGTCATTTCTCCATGTAATGACTTACTTATCTACCCTCGTAGTAAGAAGAAAACCCATGGAAACATTTCCTACAGAGGAACTTTTAGCGAAGTTCTCTAGGCACGAGTTTTGAAATTGAAGAGTCGAATTTCTATGACACATTGTTAGTAATGTGGGAAATTATGAGTACTCTTTCAATTTGTCAAAACCGTTTAGCATTTATCGACACCAGAGACGCCAACAGTCTTTCGCCAAATTCTAGGTCTTACCGACCTACTATCATAGTTCATTCAGAACTCCTCGCAAACTACAGAAACCCGTACGACTTTGACCCAGCAAGGGGTGGCCTTTGACTGGGAAGTTAAGCAAGAAAAGGAACCCTTGGAATTCCAAGTGAGTGACTAAGTTCTTTAGGAGAACTCACTTTGGGAATGGCTTAATACGCTTCGTATCATGTGGAAAGCTAAATCCAATATAGTTAGGACCCCCGAGATTCTTATCAGAATCGGTCCTGTGCCTCGCACAAACTAGACCTACTCCGCGAACTCAGTAACGTACATTCTACTCTTCGTGTCTCTATCGTGAAACCATACCTTTCCGTTAGGACTCTTGTAAGTCCACTCGTCGAGATCCTCGCCTTCGTATTAGAACCGTAGTGACCCTCGACCGAGAGGTCAAGCGGACGAAGCAGCGCCATCTCCCAATAGTGAAGGTTCGTTGGGATTCCAACCGAGAACCCGATTTCACTTAGGTGCGCTAGAACCAATCGATTAGGAAGTTTCCTCCTCGCGACTCAATCTTTCGTACATACTTCCTTGCCTAAATTCTAATTTCGGGACGAAATTCCCTTCAACAGGGGGATGATGTGACAACCCGAAATTTCCATTATGAACAAACCATTTGAAGCCAATAGAAGTAGAACAGTTACAGTGAAAACTCAGATTTCGAGTATAAGTTTGGCAGTTTTCAGGATTTTACACTTAAGGAGATATTAGGAGAGTTGATGCACTAGGGTTTTGTGCAACACTGTTATTCCAATACTCTAGGACATTAGAGTTCGTTCCAGGAATAAAAATATTTTCTGCCAAAAATATCTCAGGACTATAAATAGAATTCTGAACCAAATTGGTTCATTTGTTGAATTCCATTTAGAGAAAAGTCAAAATTCTCTCTCACTCATCTTCGGGTTTTTATCCCAAATTGTGAGTACTTCGATCTAGTTATGTTATATAGCTTAGATTGTGTTTAGAAACACCAATTACATATCAAATCTGTGAGATTCAGGAGTTTACCGCCCAAGAACGTTCTTGGAGAGTAAACTCCGATAAGTGGCTTAAATGCTACCTAATCCTTTCCCCGTTATTTGTAACTACCTTAGACTTGTATGCTAGTGTGTATATGACAAGAAAACATCAAAATCGGATTAAAACCCCAAGATTTGGGAGTTTACCGCCCAAGAACACTTGGGGAGTAAACTCCATTTTAAGGTTCTAAAGGGTTCCAATGACCCTCAAAGCTTTAGAACTCGAACTAGAACCCACCATTGCATGCTTAGGACACCAAAAGCTATTAGAATCATTGATGAAAGTGAGTTCACGGCCAAGGAGCTTCTTGGGCCGTGAACTCCATGTTTAAGGGTCAAAATGCCTTGAAAACCTTCCTTAAGCCAAGAGACAAATTAGGACAAGTACCCTAGTGTGTTTGGGGCTAGCAAACACCACTAAAACACCAAGAAAAGGGAGTTTACGGCCCAAGATATTTTAGGGCCGTGAACTCCAATATATGGTGCCAAATGGTGCCATAATTCCTCCTAAAGCCTTGAACAATTGCCTAGAACATATCCTATGTGAGTATGGGACTTGAAAGCATCATAAACACCCTCCCAAGGGAGTTTACGGCCATAAACTCCAAGGGAATATGGTCCCAGGGCCGTAAACTCCTCAAAGGAGTTATTAGGAAGCCCAAACACTTGTTTAAGCCTTGAAGCAATTCACCACATGAGTTGTATAATTGTTAGACTTCATTTAGGGACTTGGTTGAGAGTTTATGGCTAGGACTTTAATCCCCTGGGTCGTAAAATCCAAAACATATGGTCATTAGACCTTAAACTCCCATTAGAGGCCTTACACTCCTTTGTTGCAACCCATTAGCCTCCTAGCACTTGACCAAAAGTGTTTTCCTCGCGTTTAAACGTTTATACTTGTATAATTAGTGTTTTAATCACTAATTATTTATATACATATGTAATTAGGATCATTGTGTGTGTCTAAAGTCTTCACTTGACACCAAGCACTTGTCCGATCCTTCCTTACGACAACAGTCCGTTCAATTCCAGTCACTTACTGCAGCTGAGTTCATACCCCTTAAATAATGTTTTAAACTATTTTTAAATGTTTTATGGGGGGGGGATACAAGTAGAATTATGCTATTTATTATATCAATCACATGTGATTAATAAGTAGAATTATGCTAGTTATTATATCAATCACATGTGATTAATATGCAGCATTCAAATGATTTACTACACGTTAGCCGTTTTACCAAACAGTTTCCTTCAAATGTTTTTTATAAACATTTTATATGTTTTAAACTCCTTTTTACACTGTACATTTTACTCTGTATATCACATTTCAAACTTATTTACAATTGTGTTTCAAACAAATGTTCTTTATACTAAACTGTTTTATCAAACCCATGCCTTCAAAACCATTTTATAGATCGACATCAAGTCGATCTTTTCTTAGAAAATATTTATGTTCAAAGGTTTTACAAATCTCATTTTATGCTTTTATATTATAAATTGCATGCCTCTATATGTATAGTTATATAAGAAATGTTTAAAAGACTTAGGAAGGCTATCCACCCTATTTCCTTTTCGCCCTTGAGATGTGGTCTGGTGGAATATCGGGTATTCGTACGAAAGTCGTTTAAATATTAGTTATATATCATGTGTACATATATAGTCATAAAAGGTCCTTCCAGTTCATCCCATGCCCTTGAGTAGCAAGGGTATACATCCATGTCCATACGTACCAGTTAGATTACTAGTAAACTACCATATGGGTAGTTTAGGGAGATACTAGAACTATTACTAGAACGCAATATCATACAATGAGTCAGTTCATTCATGAGAGAACATTACAGTACATTACTATACTTGCTAGATAGAGAGAACACACATTACAGCTAGCACACGTAGAACATTTCTGTACATTACACTTACATTAATACGTTAATAAAATTGTGATCCACTGTATGGGAGCATGCCTTAATTGTCATGACCCGAGTTGTAGCCAGAGTCCTTGAAGGGAGAGCGTGAGTTTGCGTATAGATCTATACTGGATTGACTATCCTACACCTTGCTGCTAGCTACAGCGGGACCTGCAGGTCTGCGGGTGCCAAAGGTCATACCTTATTTTCGACTATACGTTGTCGTTGTTACCAGTCTATAGTATGGTGCAATTTATCACATGATGCCTTAATATAAATCCGGTTTAAGGTAGTTAGTACAACAGTAGTTCTTATAGCGCTACGTTTTAGTACTACATTAATTTTCCCCGTACATATATTTAGTGATCTTTTCACTTAAACTATAAATGTAAAAACTATGTTTTGATAATGATAGTTACACTTGGGAAAATTACACACTTTTACAAGAAACGAACATATAGAACAGTTAAGTCTTGGTAGAAGACTACATAGAGATCAGTTAAGTCTTGGTAGAAGACTCCCTGTTATAATAGTAGGAATCATAGGGATTTCTAGGGTTTTTCAAACGGTTACAGTTGTTTTACAAACATTTTCATACTTACAGTTCATCTACATTTTATACTTACAGTTCATATACAAATTCTTACATACAAATTAAGACACTAAATACTTATGATCTCACTAGCTTTAAAGCTGATACTCGCTTTCAAAATTACTTGTATCCTCAGGTCATCATAGACAGGTACCGATGCAAGGAGAAAGGAAGATGGAGCTTGTTCAAGACTCATCTGTCATTTTGATTTATGCTTTAGTGCTTATCAAAATTTGACAGAACACACTTGTATAATAATTCTATTATTAATGCAATGGATGATGTTGTTGCTTGTTTACTACTTTTCATTGTTGTGATACTGTACATGACGTCCTCCACCCCAGAACGTTTCCGCCGTTCTTGGTTTTGGGGTGTGAAATCATCACTCCCACCAAGGGTAAGAATCCAATCCTTAGTCCTTCGCAGGTACTTGAGAATGTTCTTTACCGCAGTCAGTGAGCCTTGCTAGGGTTCCCCTGATATCTTCTGACCGTGCTCAAAGCAAATGCCACATCAGGGCGGGTACAAGTCATAGCATACATGATCGAGCCAACAACGGAATCATATGGTAATCGACTCATCTTAGCTATCTCAGCCCCTGTAACATCCGGATTCCCAAGTATATTATTTCATTCTTTTATTTTTGGAGGATGTGAAGGGACTCGGCGAGTTGGTGCTTAGACTCGTCGAGTAGGGTCGCGGATTCTTATCCAGGTTCATGGCTGGACTCGGCGAGTGCATGAGTGGAATCAGCGAGTCCACGCTGTTTAATGAAACCCTAATTTCCTGGGTTTGGGACCTACTTAAAGGCCCTTAGGGTTGTCTTTTGCGGCTACCAAACCCCAGAGAGAAACCCTAAAGGAGCTAGAGCGTTTGTGAGAGGATAGGAGCCATTTCTTGATGCTTGTGGTTGATTCTTGCAAGAAGGAGGTGTTTCCAGCTTAGAGGAGATCAAGGAGGTTGGGCATCTGTGGATTTCTAGCAAGAGACTTCATCTTTGAGGTATTATATCGCCCCTTTATCTATTTGGTTGAAGGAATCCATAGATGTAGAGTTTTATGACCTTTATTGGAAGAAATTGTGAGGATATGACCCTATTCACTTTGAGACTTCAGAACTGGACCCATAGTGGTCTAAAGAGCTTATCTTAGTTTGCTTTATGTTGAGCTTTGGAGGTGTTGAGCTATGGATGTTACTTTTGGGGCTAAATTACCAAGTGAAACCTCCTACACGTCTCATGAATGTCAGGATTCGAGCTTTACGTGTTTATCAGGCTTAGGAAGGTCAGATCTATTGATCCAAGGAACAGATCTGACCTCAGGAGGCCATTTGAGTTTGTGCATGGCATGAACTCACCAAGTCCAAGGGCAGACTCGGCGAGTAGGGTTAGGGTTTCCCGTAAATCACTCAGTGAGTGGACTTGCCGAGTTGGGGGAATAACTCAGTGAGTCAGAGGGGGCTAGAGGACTGGAGTTCAAAGCGGAACTCGCCGAGTTGATCTTGAGACTCGGCGAGTTGAGTCGGGGTGGCCCCGCGATTCATGTCAGGTGTATCTAGTCGAGCAAGGGGAGAGACTCGACGTGCCAAGCAAGACTAGAGAGATAGTGGACATGTGTAGACTCGCCGAGTCGCCCTAGTGCACTCGACGAGTCGGGTCCAAGTTTGACCGTTGACTTTTGTTGACTTTTAGAGTTTGGTCAACAATGGGGCCCTTGAGCCAAGAGAGGGGTAAAATGGTCTTTTACCCTTTTGAGGGTGCCAAGAGAGGGTTGAGTCTAGTCCCGGGAGTTATATTTATGAGAGTATTTACTTTATGTGATTAGGCGGAGGCTAGATCATATTTCTACCGAGCCATGGATTTACCGAGACATCTGAGGTGAGTCTTCTCACTATACTTTACCTAGAGTGGTAACAGAGTTATGTGATAGAGATATTATATGCTATCTATGTGAAGTGTGGCACTGCATTATTTTGTGTGTATATCAGAGTTTGGACCGGAAGGTCCACAGAGCTAGGACCAGAGGGTCCGCAGAGTTAGGGCCCAAGGGCCTACAGAGTTATAGCCTCGAGTGGCTAATATGTGCTATATGTGGTATTTTTAGAATTATGTGCCAGTGTATTTGTATGCTATTTATGTGTTGAGATTTATCGTGATATGTGATATGCATGATTCAGAGTTATCAGAGTTAGGACCTTTGGGTCCATAGAGTCAGGGCCAGAGGGCCCATAGAGATTTGGGACTGGAGGGTCCCACTGAGACACACTGACCAGAGGGTCAACAGAGATTATAGCCCCGAGTGGCTAATATGTATTAGAGTGGTATTTTGGGGAACTCACTAAGCTTTGTGCTTACAGTGTTTGTGTTATGTGTCTCAGGTTTTCTCAGGATCACGAGACGGCACCGACTCGATTGTACACACCAGAGGAAGCGTTTGTTGTGAGGATCCTGGTTTATTAATTGAATGAACAAAATAGTCATGTATTGAAATTTTAACAAAAATGGGATTTTTATGAAAAGTGTTAAAGAGATAAGCGATTTTAAATGAAAATTTTGTTTTGAAAATTTCGGTGTTACAACCCATGTACTCGGGCTCTGAGCCTTACTCACTTTGACATTGCTTTGGATCGGTAAATCACCTTTCTTAGAATTCTGCATGTTGAACCTCTTCAACAGCTTGTCCAAGTAGGTGCTCTGACTAAGTCCAATTAGTCTTTTAGTCCTATCTCTCAATATCCTTATCCCTAGAATATATGCAGCTTCTCCAAGGTCCTTCATAGCGAAACATTTCCCAAGCCAATATTTAATCTCCTGCAAAGTTGGGATGTCATTTCCTATGAGTAGTATGTCATCCACATATAGTAGCAAAAAGCTAACTATACTCCCACTAGCTTTGACATATACACATGACTCATCCTTGCTTCTTGAAAAACCAAACTCTTTGACTTTCTCATCAAAACAAAGATTCCAGCTCCGAGATGCTTGTTTCAATGCATAAATGGATTTCTCAAGCTTGCACACTCTATCAGGGTACTTTACTTTGACAAAAACCTCTGGCTGACTCATGTAAACATCTTCAGCCAACTTTCCATTAAGGAAATCCGTTTTGACATCCATTTGCCATATTTCATAATCATGAAATGCAGCAACGGCTAGCATAACCCTAATAGACTTAATCTTCACTACTGGTGGAAAGGTTTCATCATAGTCAACTCCCTGAGTTTGGGTGAAGCCCTTCGCAACCAGTCGCGCCTTATAAGTGTGCACTTTCCCATCCATGTCGGTCTTCTTCTTGAAGATTCATTTGCACCCAACCGTCTTACGACCCGGTACATTGTCAACCAAGTTCCAAACTTGATTGTCATACATGGACTGAATCTCGTTGTCCATAGCCTCTTTCCATTTAGCAGACTCAAGGCCTGCCATGGCTTCCCTATGGCTGTTAGGTTCATCCAAATTTACCAGTGTACTATCACTGATAAATGTATCACCTTCCGCAGTAATATGGAAACCATAATAATGCTCAGACGAATTTCTAACTCTAGTGGAACGCCTCAGAGGTACATACTCGTCAGTTGGTTTAACAGGAGTTTCCTCCTCAGGTTGATTGCTAGGGTTTGAGGTTCCTTCACCACTTGACTCTTGAAGCTTTTCAAGGTTAATTTTCCTCCCACTGTTTCCTTGTCCTATAAACTCTCTCTCTCGAAAGACCTCTCTCCTTGCCACAAAGACCGCATTATCACTGGGTCTGTAGAAGAGGTAACCAAAAGATTTATGTGGGTAGCCGATGAAAATACACCGCTCACTATGAGGTTCGAGCTTGTCATGAGTCTCACGTCTCACGAAAGCCTCGCAACCCCAAATCTTGATGTGGTCTAAAGTGAGAACTTTCCTAGTCCACATCTCATGAGGTGTTTTGGCAACCTTCTTGATAGGGACTAGATTAAGGATATGGGTGGCAATATCTAAGGCATACCCCCAAAATGAGATTGGTAATGAAGCTTGACTCATCATGGAACGAACCATGTCCGACAACGTTCGATTGCGCCTCTTAGCCACACCATTAAGCTGTGGTGTTCTAGGAGGTGTCAATTGTGAAACAATTCCACATTCCTTAAGATAGTCAAGGAACTCTGAACTAAGATACTCTCCACCTCAATCAGATCAAAGCATCTTAATGTTCCTGCCCAGCTAATTCTCCACTTCCTTTTTAAACTCTTTGAACTTTTTGAAGGTTTCTGAATTATGCTTGATTAAGTAGACATAACCATATCTACTGTAATCATCAGTAAAAGTCACATAGAAGCGGCTAGCATCCCTTATGGTTGTTCTGAAGGGTCCACACACATCTGTGTGTATGAGGTCCAACAATCCTTCACCCCTTGCACAAGTACTAGTGAAGGGTGACTTTGTCATTTTTCCAAGCAAACAAGACTCACAACTATCATCTGACTTTCAGTCAAATGATTCCAAGACTCCAGCCTTTTGGAGTTGGCCTATGCGCTTCTTGTTAACATGTCCAAGACGATAATGCTAGAAGGATGCTTTGTCCAAACTAGTGGAAGAATCAATATGCAACACATTATTTCCTAGTTTGTCTACAACCAACAAAGTTTCATATACACCATCAAGAGGTAATGCTTTAAAATTAAGAACACCATTATAAAAAGCATTAATACCACCACATTCATTATCAAATGAAAAAGTAAATCATTGTTTGTACAAACCGTGAAAAGAAATAATATTTCTCGGCATTTTAGACAAGTAACAACATTTATTCAAATATAATATTAACCTACTACTCAACAATAAAGAATAAACTCCAATCTTGGTGACAGGTGAAGCTTTCTTATTCCCCATGATCAAGTTTATCTTCCCGTGCTCCACATCCTCACTTCTTCTTAGGCCCTGCAAATCAGAACATATGTGAATACCACAACCTGTATCAAGGACCCAAGAATTAGAATGTGGTGAGTTATTAGACAATATAGTGTAAATACCTGCATGGGTAAGTTTAACCTTCCCATTCTTAACCTCTTGCAGGTACTTGGGGCAGTTTTGTTTCCAATGTCCTTTATCATGACAATAGAAGCATTCAACTTCTTTTGGGTTGGAAGAGGGAGTGACAAAACCACCTTTGGTTCCACTCGAAGAGGAGCCATCAAGAAAATTTCCCTTGGTACCCTTTGAAGGGGTCTTCCTCTTTTTCCCTTTACCTTGCCCGATTGCCAGAATAGGGGCGGTGTTAGGAGTAGGAGTAGTAACATCCGATTTTCCTTAAAGACCAATTTTGGCGGTCTTCAAAAGTCCTTGAAGCTTGCTGAGTGTGACCTCCTACTTGTTCATATGATGGGTCATTCGGAACTGATCATAACAAGTAGGTAAGGAGTGAAATATGATGTCAATAGCCAACTGCTTAGGGAAGTTCACATTCAGCTCCAACAAACGGTCCACAAACCTCTGCATTTTCTACATGTGGCCTGTGATGGGTTCACCATCCTTCATTCAGGTTGTTATCATGGAAGAGATGATTTCATACCTCTCTTGATGAGCACTCAAATGGTATCTATCCATCGGGTCCATGTGCATCTCAAAAGGGTAAAATTCCTCATAGGAATTTTGGAGTTCAGCTGTCATTGTGGCCAACATGATACATGCCACCTTGGTGGCATCTCTCTCATGAGTCCTAAAGTCAATAATCTCCTGTGGAGTAGCAGTAGACTCATCGATCTCCTTCAGCTCCTTCTCGAGGACATATTCCTTGTTCTCGTAACGTGTGACCATCTTGATGTTCCTGATCTAATCATTAAAGTTGGAACCATCAAAGATGACTCTCCCACAAAGGTTCATGAGAGAGAAGGAGTCGGTAGGGTTTGAGCCAGAAGCATTGTTGGAAGACATCTGAAAAGAAGAAAGACAAGTTCAGATTAGATAAAGAGTCCTTAATAAGACACCCAAATGTAATATTAACGCTAGGACCTAACACAATACTTCATAACATGGAAGAGGGATACCGTAATCCAAGCTATGAAATATTTGAACGTAGGCGAATGACGATTCACCAATTTCCACCATGAAAAACGAAATATGTATTAGGTTTTAATTGGATTGAAACTCTTAGATCTTTTGAGATTCATTGAACTTTTTAATGGCATGTTTAAATCTTGATTGTACCCTCTCAAGTTTGTGACTGGGATGCTGAGGATCACAAACAAGGTGTGAATAACCATGCAAATTAACTTGGTACCCTTAATTTTTATCACCTAATTGATGTGCCGGTTAACCACACGTGCTCCACCAATCTATGATAAACATTAAGTTACCCTTTGCCACTCTTACTAGTCCATGTTGGTGTGCCGGTTAACCACACACGCTCCACTAACGACTTGGTAAGGTACAAAGTGTAATTTCATGGGTTAGCACCAAATTCACATTTTCCTAAAGTAAATAAGATTGGGAATTTATAAAAGGCTTAGTTAGTTTATATTTATCATTATAATTTTAATGAGAATTATAGTCCTTGTCCTACCCGTTCGGCTAACAACCCTACACCAGTCAAGGAAGCGGTGAGTGAGAGTGGACACCCATTAAGCTGACATTTTATAGGCAACAACCTTATACCCCCTTATAGACCGACTTCGTGAATGAGGCCTACTAACGGTAAGACTGACTTGATCTTATACATATATATATATATATATATATATATATATATATATATATATATATATATATTATTAACTTATAATATCATAAAGTATAAGGGTTGAATTTTAAACTTTTAAAATTCTAGGGATTGGAATTAAAGTGTGTGTGAGACTTTACAAATTCCAAAGAAAAAACTTTTGGAATTCCATAACTTGAGGACAAGTTATGGAGCCCATTAATTGGCATTAAGGTCAAGAATTACACTAACAAACAATTTGTAAATAATTCCTATGATCTACTAAAACTCATAAGCATGAACATTCATATCAACAAATTTCAAGAATCATATAAACATATATAAAACTTGAAACTTCGATAATAACCTTTGAAAATGGATTAACATAATCATTACCACATCAAAAACATATTTTATAAGTCCAAAACAGTTTAGGGTAATGATTCTAGTCCAATTCCAACATTAAAACTCAAAATTCTGCACTCTGGGCCTCCTACTAGTCGAGTGTATGAACCTACTCGACGAGTAAGATGAACTTTCACTTGGACTCGTCGAGTCCCCCCATGGACTCGGAAAGTTTACTGAACAGTGTGCACAATTTCGACCTTTTCAAGCAATTTATATCAAGTATAATGAAAACAAGCCTCGTCTCTGATACCACTGAAGGGCTTCGAGCATTTTAACACTCCTATGGTGTATATGCAACCCTAGAAACCTTGGATCTATGCTTTCTCTATTATACATGCAAATTTGATTTATCCAAGGTTTTCAACCTAACTAGCATATCATGGGGTACTTGTAATATAAAAACCACTGTTTTAAAAATCCCGACTAGGTCCCGATTAATATCCGATTAATCCCTAGGCGCTACTCGACCGATTAGAAGGCGCCTAGCGATTAATCCCTACATACATAATGAGTGAAACATTATAAAACGATGAAATTTTAACATTTTCAAGAAGTTTTATCTCAATGGAAATTATTTGAGGCATGATTAGTGTTGTATTAATCATATTAACCTATTTTGCTATCATATTAGTGGTATTTACGAACTTTGATATGATATTAGTCATATTTATTTTTTCAAAATTCAACAAATTAGCATTTAATGGTAGCCGATTAATCCCCCGATTAATCTCCGCCTAGCCGATTAATCCCTTGACCCCAGTCCACCGACTAGCTAACGTCGAGCGTTTTTTGCAACCTTGATAAAAACTATTAGAATGATTTACCTTTTCTTGTGGTTGATTGCTTAGAGCTTCAAGAGCCTAGCACCAATAATGTGAATGCCTTAAGTGGAATCACAAATCACCAAAACAACTTGGAAGACTTTGAGAGAATATGAAGCACTCTAGAAATCGGCCCACCCTTGTTCTCACACACTCATGCCATTTCATGTGCCAAAGACCTCTTTATATAGTATGGTGGATTAGGCTTACATCCATGTAAACCCTAATACCCATGACCTTTCATTTCCATAGGATCCATGGGTTAAAAACTCCACGGACTATCCATGCAAGCTTAGCCCATCCTAAATGAACTTTGGCCCATTATATATATATATATATATATATATATATATATATATATAAGACTCCATATTTAATTAGTTTCTTTTGACTAGTAAATTAATTCTTGATCAATACTAATTAAATAATATGATTTCGTTTTAATATATTATAACTTATAATATATTAATAAATCATAAATATACTATTCTCAAAATATTATCCATACAGATTGTTTCGGAGAAGTGCAACCCAAATGGACCATGCCGGTTTGGGTCAAGTATATACCAATTATAGTTACGGACTTAGACACCTTATCCAACAAGTTTAGTGGTGGTTTAAAGGGAAATGTAAACTTTGATACTCCTCCCATCGGTGATCCGAAAGAGGTTGTGTGCTTTCATTGTGGCTAGAAGGGACATGGCAGAGATGTTGCCCCAAGTACTTACAATAACTAAGGGAAGCAAACGGAAAGGTGTTTGGATCTACATCTAGTATGTAATCTATAGAAATAAATAACACTTATATTCTTGGATCCTTGGTACAGGATGTGGTTTCCACAATTGTTTTGATATGCAGGAACTAAGGGAAAGTGAAGAGGTCGAGCATCGGAAGCCAAACCCGATCATGGGGAATAGGCCTACGTCGGCTGTTACCAAAATTGGGACTTAAGAGCTTGTGTTTGATGATAGTGTTACGGTTGATTTTAACAATTATTGTTATTCGTCAGAAATGACAAGAAACATAATTTCTTTTTACACAATGTTATCGTTATGTGTTTGACAATAACGATGGTTCAATTTCGGTTTATAAAAATGGTGTTTTTATTTTCAAAGCTTCTCCTTATAATGATGTGTATAAAAACGGTGTTTTTAGTTCCTATTTGTTGTATTAGGTGTCTAAGCCCATAACTATAATTGGTATATACTTGAATTGATAGCAGCACAGTCCTTTTGGGCCGCCCTCAAGAGTAGCAACGAGACAGGATGATTTGGAGAGAGAGTTTTGATTTACTATTTGATTAATTAATTTAAATAAATAATTTGTTAATATATTATTAAAATAATATATTATTTAGAAATAATAATATTTAATTAATAAATCATAAATTAATTGGAATTAATTTTGGGTTAAAAGGAATTAATTAAAAGTGCAGAATGAAATGTAATTGTTCAATAGTTGAGCAAGAGGCAATCTAGAACCATCTATATGGGTTGGGCGGTTTCTTGTACACTAAGTGGTTCTAGAATAATCCCTAGTGGATAAACAGAAAAGTGGATAATTATTCGATTTAAGATAATCTTGGATTGGGGCTTATCTACGATTTCCTAAATACACTATAAATAGGGCATGACCCTATGATTTTCGACCAACACTTATTGGGTTTTGTATACTACAACATCTTATGGTGCACATACAACCCTAAATGCCTTGGATCTATGTTTTCTCTAATTATACATGTAATGGTATTTCCAATGCATTAAGCCTATAACTAGCATGTAATTGACATAAATAATATGAAATACTAGTTAGGATGACATAACTTTATGTAGCTTGAAACCTTGTTGTATTTGGCCTTAAGAGCTTAGCACCAAAAGTATGAATGCCTCAAATGGATCACAACTCACCTAGGACAAAGGTGGCTTTTGAGAGAGAATCTCCATGCACCAAAAACACCTCAAAGAACTCCAAGAGCTACTGTATGCATTTTTAGGTTATGAAGTATATATTTATGTGTAGGATTCCAAGGGTTATGGGTATAACCCAAATCCATACCCATGGGTTTGTGATCCATGGTTCATGTGGCCCAACTCTTTATGTATCAATACATAAACTTAGTCCATTATGAATCATAAGCCCAACACATATAAATATAACCAATTACAATAATTAGTCCCCATAGATTTAATTAGTCTCTTTTGATCACTAAATTAATTCCAAACTAATTCTTGATCAATACTAATTAAATCATATGATTTCATATTAATATATTAGAACTTATAATATATATTAATAAATCATATATAACCTCTTCTCAACAGTCCATCCTAACAAATTGTCCCGGTGTTATGCAACCCAAATGGACCATGCTACTCTCGGGTCGTGTACATACCAATAATAGTTATGGGCTTAGACATCTAATCCAACAGTCTCCCACTTGGATAAGTCTAAAACTATTATTGCAAGTAAGACTCCAAAACCCGACTAGGAATCATAGCTCTTAAAGTCAATGTCGAACTTTAACCTAGTCAATGACGTATCCATTAGATAAGGGATCAAATATTCCTCCATTCTAGATATTATATGGACTGATACATGGATTATAATCATTCTCTCTGTCCATCTGTTGTTTCCCAATTTCTGATTTATGACGACCGACTAATTGAACAAATCAAATCAGTACAGGCCCGACCGAGCACTTAGATTTTTCATCACTAAATCATCGAGGCCCCCACAGATATCGCTTTTATCCAAATGGGGTAAAAGGAATGGATAAACTTCGACCCAAATGCTCGCATGTACTTACTCATCAAATTAAACACAACGATATGTTTTATAACATCCAAGTTACTGGTGCGTTTACATATGTGAATGTGCAACCGATGCGCAACTACAACTCACACGTTTTGTTTGAAGAATATAAGATATTATCATCTGATGATCACTCGTGATAGAATCCATGAAGTGATTCAGATGAGCGTGGGTTGAATCCAATACTTGAATCTTATTCCAGGAGCACTCATGAATACTGCAACTATGTCTAATGCACCTAGACAAACTACAGACCCATTCATGGCAGTCTTGCCTCAATACCTACTTCCAAAGTATGATCGACTGTGGATGGTTTGAATAACCTAGTTATTCAGGAAGTCAAAACATGCAAAGTGAAACACAATAATAATAATAATCCTATATGACCCCAAAACTTTTGAGTCATATTGATTACTCATTATTCATTGTATGATGTTTCAAATAATCAACTTAATACTTGAACTAAAACAATAGTTGTCCCATGCTACAAGCATGCACACTATGTTTGTCTATGGTCCTTTCTTTGTGAAATAGATGAATTGAAAACATTTCAATGATGCACATTTCACAATTCCAAATCCTTATGATAAATGTAAGAATACAAGATTCTTTGGCATTTACTGAAATCTGTTAGATTCTAAACTTATATGCAATGATCCTCTTGTAATGACTATGCATAAAAGTCACTGAGACATGGCAACAGACATTACAAAGTATTCTAATGTATATCAATTCCATGGAAACGAAGTCTCATGTTCAAAGTACATTCCTTTGAACATCCTTCTTGCATTAAGTTTTCTAATCTTACACAGACTTACCAAATAACTTCCACCTATGGAAACATTTCCATATTCCCATTTTGACTATCACTTCTGAACAAGAGTTGTCTCTTTTCATAATATGTCAATATGGTCCTTCCAAAATTACATTATACTTCCATCTGTCCATGAGCAACCATTCTTTGGTAAGCCTCAGATTGTCCTTGATAATTGCTTAATCATTTTAGTCATATCCAGTTCTAGTCCTTTTCCCTTTTAATGCCCTAGGCATTTGGAAAATTTAGAATGGATGAATATTATAGCACATGTAATAGATCTTATACCCGAAGCATATGGGACACGATTCATGATGTCTCACATAAAGACATGATACTCGACCAGTCTTTTGCTATAATTTTTCTATTTGCCATGTTCTCACAATTCAAACTATGAAGAGGGATGCCGTAATCATAATCAAATTTTGAGAACGCAAATTAACATTTCCATATATAGAATTTCCTTATGTTGAACCATTCCAACGTAACATTCATATATATATATATATATATATATATATATATATATATATATATATATATATATATACACTTGACTAAATTTGATTAAAATCTCAATATATATATATATATATATATATATATATATATATATATATATATATATATATACTTGACTAAATTTGATTAAAATCTCAATCTAAGCTTTTAGAATTGGGATAAAGTATAATTTCCTCACCCTTAATTGTAGCAAAACAACTTTTCAAACCCTATAACTTTTCAAATTGAAACCTTTTGTTTTCTATAATTAACATTGCTAACTTGCATTACATAACATAATAATCATGCTTCCACTAACATGATGATTATATCCTTATTAGCATAACACTTATGCTCCCACTAGCTTTGACATGTTTCCAGAAATCTGTTGGACTTCTAGAAATCAATACTTATTGAATTTCTTTCCAAAATTCAAATTTCTAATACTTGATGCTACGATAAGTCTTTACAAGACTTCTCAAGCCCATACACTTTTTAAGATTAAATAGCACATGTGTGTGTTTGAACCTTTCAGAACTTAAACTAATAAGTCCTGAATGTTCAAACTATTTGCCATTTCTCACAATTCAAACTATGAAAAGGGATGCTGTAATCATAATCGAATTTCAGAATGCAAATACACAACTGATAACTCTAATCCTTTAAAATCTACTTAGTGAAAGCGTTTCTTCACCATCATTTTCATGATTTGGAGAGAAACCTTATGACACTTAGATTTTTATAGTGTATGTGTTCCTCTCCATATGAAATTGTCAAAACTATAATCACAAGACAAGGTTAGTGACAAATCCAAGCTCATATGTACTGAACTTGTTCATTCTTAATTTCTTGCTACCCGACAGCACAAGGGCCTACCATTGCTTCCAGGTTGTTATGCAAACAATTGAGAACTCATAGAAATCACAAGCATAGTCAACTTTTAACTCGAATGGGCACAGAAACAAGTATGTGTCAACACGATATGTTACAAACCTCAAGTCGTGTGCTAGTGATAAACGATAGGTTTTATTTTTGATTAGTTCTTGAAACTTTTCAAGATCTTTAAGACTCCCACTGACCTCTTGACATATAAGATTCTCTATGTCAAGAACCATTTCTTGAAAAACAAATATTCAAGAGTTAGTGCAGATCAAGACGAACACTTCACACAATTGGTCTTAGTTGGTCTTTGTTTTATCTAAAACATCACAACTTACCAATTTGAAATGTACAAGAGTAAGAAAACACTTTACTCTAAATTCGACAAGTGATATAAACCTTTCTTAAGATTATGTTACTTGAGTTACAATCTTGGAGTATAACTCTAAGACTTAATTTTGGAACGGGAGTTTGATTCATCTTTTGATTTAACCATTTCAACAATTCACGATTCCTCTTCTTAGTCAAATAAATGCACTAAGATGTCCTTAAATGATCAATTGTGATATGGTTTTTCATAATCATTAAGATGATCATAAAACATGATACTGATGTACTGTCCCATCTTTTCAGATTGGAGAACCTTTTATCTTTCTGTCTATTTTGATTCTTCTCATTCGTCCTGCCATACATTGAAACTTTTCCAATGTTTCAGAATTATACTTAAACTTGTAAGCACAACCATATTTACTAAACTTTAGTAAATCATGACAAATAGCCTTATTGTTCTTTGTGGTAGACCTGATCAGTGCACAAACAAGTGTACCCGATCTCCTAGTCCTTCACTTGACTGACATATACATGTGAACAAGGAGTTAGTCTTAATTTCCCAAAGATGAAAATTATCATTCATCATACAATACAGGTTGCAAGATTCCAAGTTGCTATCCAACTGAAACTTGGGTGATGATAATCTTTCCTTGTTTGGTAAATTATGACACTATCACAAACGAAAGAATCAAATCCATTTTCCAATATTGTTATCAATGGGATCATATAAACAACAATTTTTCACAAATTCCATTGTAAGGAAACTTAAAATACTAAAAAAACTTTTATTTTATTTAAAATTTGCGGAAAACTTTTCCTTACAATGCACATACATATGTAAACTATGTTGTTATCCATTCCTAAGCAATCTATCATAACTCTTAGTAGCAGCTCAAAATTCTGATCTTCAAATCATGCGATCGAAATCCATTTCTTTACTATCAGAGTTAGCTTATTCTTCCTTTAAGCTTCCTTTCTTTTTTTCGATTTTACAAAACATCAAAATGCGACCTAGTCACATCATGTAATAAGAATCTCCAAATAGGAACTTAATAGAGTTAGATAATGGACTTACCTGAAGTAGAGTCAAACTTTTTGACTTTACCGTCCTTATGATCTTTCAGGTAAATAGGGCAGCTTCGCAATCAATGCCCCTTCTTTTGGAAATAAAAACATATGGACTCTTTAGTAATGGTACACAGGAGTATCTCAGACTTAGCCTTTCTTTTTACCATTTGGTCAATCGGGTTGACTATAGGCAATCCCTTTCCATCGGGAAGAGAAGACTTTTCTAGACTTCTAATGTTTCCATTGTCAATGTCTATGTAAGTTTGGAAAGTAGATCTTCCAATCAAATTTGCCTTACCAGTGCTCCAAATCATTGCTTATTTAGCAGCATCAAGCAAACAGGTAAGATCATTAAGGGTCATGTCATGATATGTCATCAAGGAATGACTGAAGAACCAAGTCAACAGCCAGCTTCCTCGAGACTTCGACACCCAACTCTCCCAGCTTGTCAATATGTTACTTGATCTCCAATATGTGAGCACATATAGACTTTGCTTGCCAATAGGGATTGAGTGAACCTAAGCTTTTCAAGTCTTTGAACTTGTGGGATAAGGAGAATAATTAGAGGAAGTGAAGTATGATTTCCAGTCCCATTAATGCACAATAAAGGGATTAATCATTCACCTTGATCGCCATGTGGTGTATAATCTTCATTAGGAAAGCTTTATCCAAAAGGATAAGGAAGACCATAGTTGTCATAACTAGACATCTATGAGGGAGAAATTCAAGCAAGTTGATTTAAGTCCTTAATATAACACACAATATGAAATATTAAGGCTAGGACCTAACACAACATTTTATAACTTGGAAGAGGGATGTCGTAATCCAAGCTACAAATATTTGAAGGCAGGTAAATGACGATTTACCAATTTCCACCATGAAAAACGAAATAGACTTTTAGGTCTTAAATGGATTGAAATTCCTAGATCCTTTGAGATTCATTGAAATATTCAATGACATGTTTAAAACTCGATTGTGCCCTTCAAGTTTGTGACTGGGATGCCGAGGATCACAAACAAGGAGTGAATAACCATGCAAATTAGCTTGGTACACTTAATGTTACAACCACCTAATCAATGTGCCGGTTAACCACACACGCTCCATTGATCTATGATTAACATCAACCTACCCTTTGCCACGCATTGTCAGTCCCAGATTAGTGTGTCGGTTAACCACACACACTCCACTAACGACTTAACAAGGTGCAAAGTGCAATTTCATAGGTTAGCACCAAATTCACGTTTTCCTAAAGTAACAACGATTGGAAATTTAATAAAGTTTAGTTAGTTTATATTTATCATTATACTTTTAATGAAGGGAGAATTAATGAAACACAACTCTAAATGCCTTGGATCTATGTTTTCTCTAATTATACATGTAATGGTCTTTCCAAAGCATTAAGCCTATAACTAGCATGCAATTGACATAAATAATATGAAATACTAGTTAGGATGACATAACTCTTATGTAGCTTGAAACCTTGTTGTATTTGGCCTTAAAAGCTTAGCACCAAAAGTATGAATGCCTCAAATGGCTCACAACTCACCTAGGACAAAGGTGGCTCTTGAGAGAGAATCTCCATGCACAACAAAACACCTCCAAGAACTACTATATGCATTTTTAGGTTATGGAGTATATATTTATATGTAGGATTCCAAGGGTCATGGGTATAACCCAAATCCATACCCATGGGTTTGTGATCCATGGTTCATGTGGCCCAACTCTTTATGTATCAATACATAAACTTAGTCCATTATGAATCATAAGCCCAACACATATAAATATAACCAATTACCATAATTAGTCCCCATAGATTTAATTAGTCTCTTTTTATCACTAAATTAATTCCTAACTAATTCTTGATCAATACTAATTAAATCATATGCTTTCATATTAATATATTAGAACTTATAATATATTAATAAATCATATATAACCTCTTTTTCAAGAGTCCATCCTAACAAATTGTCCTGGTTTTATGCAACCCAAATGGACCATGCTACTCTTGGGTCGAGTACATACTAATAATAGTTATGGGCTTAAACATCTAATCCAAAAACTCTTTCTTTGGAAGACCTGAACGAAATTTCTATCATCTCTTCTCCTTCTCAATCATCTTCCTTTGCTTAGTGTTGGGTGTGAACCATTAGAGGCGTGATATTTGTGACGCTTTCTCTCAAGGCTTCAACAACACAAGGATTTGCATTGTTATTACTATATAACAATTGAGGTATGATTCTTATAACCCTATTTGTATTTTTGATTATATGCATGTGTTATAGGGTTTCTATTTTGTTGTTCAAAGTTGTATGCTCAATTAGAGAGAACATAGATCAAATTTATTTAGGGTTGCATGCACACATAAGATTTATTATGTTGCATAAAACCCTTCAATGGTATCAAAGCGAGGTTTAGTTTTCTATTGAATTGATATAATGGTTGAACTTGAAGAAAAAGAAGCAAACAAAATCGTCATTTTGTTCCGTTAACACGGCGTGGTGTTCTTCCACCACGGCTTGTTGACCTGCAAAATCGTCCTAACATGGCATGGTGATTGTTTACCATGATGTGTTGGACAGTCAGATCCATAAATTTTGGATTTTCTGCTTATCTCATGATTTGATTAGGATAATTACCTTGAATAATGTTTTAAATAAATTAAACTAAATAATTTATCTAAGTAATTAGATATCCTTATCTTGAATTTATGATTGGTTTATTTTTAAATTAAAATTATTTTTTTTAATTTTCAAATTTTAAAATATAAACCCTAGTATTTTGAAAAGTTTAAAATACATCCTTATGGATCTTATTATTAATTTAATTAAGTGATTAATTAAAATACAATCAATAAATCCATAAAATGTTTAAATTTAATTAAATTAAAAGTTTAATTTATTAAAAGATTAAACCCTTGGAATTTTGAAAATGTTATAAAATACACCTTATACTATGTATAATTAAAAGTTTAATATATATTATATGTTTAAGAAAAGTCAATCGAACCGCTAGTACACCTTATTTAAAATATATAGGAGTTTCATAAGATTATTGGTAAAAGCCTTACCTACTTAAAATAGATTCAAATTTGATTACATCATCCCTCTTCAAAGTCCGAATCGAAAATATGGATCCTAGCCTTAATTTAAATTTATGGGTTAATAATTAAGGATTAAAATTAACTAACTTGAATTCTCTTTTGTCTTATTATAGATTTCAAGTCAAGACAACAATGGTCTTCCTAATTCTTTTAGAAGTGGTTTTCCACTACCATCTGAAGATGATCTTCCACATTCTGATCAATGTGAAAGTATGTTCCCTTCTCAAGCAATGGTGGAACTGGACGTCATGTTTCTCTAACTCTTCCTCCTCCTCCTCATGTAACTCTCCCCATGTATCAAGTTGAAAGATACGAAACTACTTAAGCCCTACTAGCATGTAAACATAAAGATGGGAAATCTGTGTGTGCACATGTTCTGGAAATGAAACTGCACATTGACAAATTGAATATAATGAGTGTCAGTTTCCTAAGGGACCATTCTATTGATTTGGTTTTATTTTCGCTTCCGAAGTCATATAGTCCGTTTATTGAGAACTTTTATATGAGGAACCACAATGTGACCGTAATTGATCTGACACATATGTTGATTGTTGCTGAAGTAGAAATGCTTAAGAGCACAAGTGAAGCAAAAGTGGTTGAAGGATCGAATTTCAAAGTTTCCATGGACATTGACAAGGGTGACAATGGTGGTCAAGAAAAGATTTTTCTTTCTAATGGAAAGGAATCGGCCAAGGTCAAACCGTTTGATCATATGGTAAAGAGAAAAGCCAGTTCTGAGATAGTTCGATGTGCTAACCCTAAAAAATTCATTTTTTTCTATTGCCAATCGAAGGGACATTGGTTGCAAAGCTGTCCAGACTACCTGAAAGATCTTAGGGATGGTAAAGTCAAGTCGTCTCACTCTACATCATATATATATATATATATATATATATATATATATATATATATATATATCCATTATCTAAATCCATTATTTTAATAAGTTCCTATTTCATAGACTCTTAATACATGATGCGAAGATCAAATTTTGATGATATTGCAGGATCTAAGAGAAAGAAGGAAGCTTAAGAAGAGTGAGTTAAATCTGATCGTGAGATATGGATTTCTGTTGCATGGTTCGATGATTATAGTTTTGAAGCTACTACTTAGGAGTTATGATCATTTAATAGATTTCCTAGGAAATGTCTAGAAACATAGTTTTTATTTTATTTTATGCATTGTAAGGACAAGTTCCAAAATTTCGTTTATTTTCAATAAAAGTGAAACGTTGGTTTATATAGTTGGTTTACTTTATATTTCCTTGCAATGACATTTATGAAAATGTTGGTTACATTTCTATTATTAGCAATATTAATTGTGGATGTGATTCTAATTATTTCACTTGTGGTAAGTTTCATAATTGACTAAGTGATAAAGAATTCTCATCACCCAAGTTCCAATTGGATAAAAACTTGGAGTCATACAATTCAAAATGTGTGATATATGAGAATATTGATCCTTGGAAGATTATGAATAACTCATTGATCACATGTTTTATATGAGTCAAAGTGAAGGACTAGTGAATCTAGTCCATTGATATGGACGATTCAAATCTACCACAAAGGATGAAAATACTATTCGTCGTGATTTACTGATGACTCAATAAATATGGGTGTGTTTATAATATTAAGCATAATTCTAACTCTTCGATATTTTTTTCAAAGAGTGACAGAACGAATATGAAGAATCTATTAAGAAGAAAGATAAAAGTTTCTTCAATCTGAAAGGAAATGAGAGTACTTTAGTATCGTATTTTGTGATCATCTTAATGATTGTGGAGCTATGTCTCAGTTGATCCTCGAATAACATCTAAGTGCAATTGTTTGAATAAGAAGAGGAATCAAATATTGTTGAAATGGTTCAATCGAAAGATGGGTCATACTTCGTTTCTAATCAAGTTTTATAGCCATAATGTAGTTACTACAAATCATATCTTAAAACTCACTTCGAACTAAGGGGCTGTTTGGCAGGATCTGAATTTTTAAGATCTGAATTATTAAGAGATCTGAACTTCTAAGAGGGTCTGAATTTTTAAGAGCTAAATGTTTAACATGCTGTTTCGTTTGAACCTCTGAATTGTTGTGCTAAATTATTAAAATGACCATTTTACCCTTCTGTTTTAATTTTTATTGAATTCAAGTGTTTGTTTAGAAAATAATCTAATAAATTTCTTCAATATGTATTAAAAAAATATAAACACCATACAAAATCCAAATTTAGCATAAATCAACACATAACAACAAAAATCAATACATAAACAACAAAAATTAGCACAAAAACAACACAAATAAGCAAATAACAGCACATAAACAGCAAAATCAACAACTTATTTCAGCAAATGAACAAAATATTTCAGCACATATCAATAAACTCATTATTAACAAGTTTCACCAATAGATTTCAATTATGAATCAACAAAATCAACAACTTATTTTCAGAAATCAACAAGAAATCAACAACTTATAATCAACATCACAACATATTTTGGAAATCAACAAGAAAGCAACCCATGATTTTGGAAATCAACAAGAACAATATATTTCAGTACTTGATTTTGAAGAACAACAGGAAAAAACGAGAGAAAAGAAAAAAAATTGATGATGATGGGAGGAAAATAGGAGTCAGAGATAAACCTGGTTGCTGGAGTCGGCTAAAGAACATCAGGAAAAAAACGAGAAGAAAAGAGATGAAAAGACAAACCTGATGATGCTGTTGAATTCGGCGATGGTGAAGCAACTACAGCAGATGGCGCTGGGAAGGATGGCTACGGCGGCAGGAGATGGCGCTTGGAAGGGAGGCGACGGCGGCAGATGAGGATGGGAGGAATGCCTTCTTCGGTTAGCGAGAGTATAACCTGGAAGCGAGAAAGCAAGCGAAAGCGAACAAAGAGAAGAGAGGGCTAGGGCGTCTTTTTTTTTCTTTTCAGATGGGCTTCCAAGTCTGATTCGGTAAGTGGTAAAATTCAGATTAAGACCACAAAATAAGAGGTAAACAAACAGTCTGAATCTTACCGATTCAGACGTGCCCCTTATTAAGTGGTATTAAGATGCAAACAAACGGGGCCTAAGTAGGTTTATAACACCTCAGGAAATGTGGAGTAATAATATTTTCTTACTCTAGCACATTTAGAATTAGAAGTTGTGATGTTTTGGTTAACACAAAGGATAAACTAAGACAAATTCCATGAAGTGTTTCTTGTCGAGAATCAACACTAACTTTTGAATATTTGTTTTATCTCTTCAAGGAATGTTCCTTAAGAGAGAAAATTACATGCCAAGAAGTCAGTAGGAGTCTTAATGATCTTGAAGAGTTTCAAGATTAAACCTTTTATTTATCACTAGCACACGACCTAAGGTTGATAACCTATCATGTTAAGTTGACACATTCTTGTTTCTGTGCACCTTCTAGTTGGGTTGGCAATTCTTATGGGTTCTATGGTTCTTATTTGACTTCAAAAGGTAGAGCACATTGGTTAGTGAAAGCGTATTGATCAATATGGGTAAACTATTTAACA
Organism: Lactuca serriola; assembly: GCF_051521515.1. Classification (NCBI taxonomy): domain Eukaryota; kingdom Viridiplantae; phylum Streptophyta; class Magnoliopsida; order Asterales; family Asteraceae; genus Lactuca; species Lactuca serriola. The sequence continues at coordinate 57,091,711 of NC_136415.1, forward strand.
ACACGGAAGCACTGGCAGGCCTTATGCTACCAGGTGGCTAGAAATAAAGAATAAGCAAAAGTTTAGTCCTTGAAAGCTAAATTTGAATTTGGTTTTGTCACAAACATTGCCTTATGATTGTAGGTTGGAAATGATAGATTCACATGGATGGACACCATAAAATCTAGGCAGCCAAAAGTTTCACTCTATTTCATAAGAATGATTATGAGGAAACACTTACGATAATAGATTTTAAAGATCTGATAAATATCATTATGGCTAGTAGTTGTGATAATTGCATTCTCAAATTCTCATTATGATTACGACATCCCTTTTCATAGTTCGAATTGTGAGAAATGGTAAGGAATTGTTTGAACTTTTAGGGTATATACCTATAAGTTCTGTAAGGGTTTAAACATAAACAATAACATATTCTATCTAATGAAGGTGTATAAGCTTGAGAAGTCAAGTTGAAAACTTAGCGAAGCATATCGTATCGGAAATATACGCTTTAGTAAGGAAATCAAGAATACTGATTTCTCGAAGTCCAATTGATTTCTAGATACATGTCAAAGCTAGTGGGAGCATAATTGTGGTGCTATTAGGAGCATAGTTGTTATGCTAGTGAAAGCATAATGTTATGCTAAGTCTTGCAAGTTGGCAATACTGTTTGTAGGAAACAAAGATTACAAATTTGTAAGTTGCAAAATTTGGAAATTGTTTCACTATAGAAAGGTTTAAGGGAGAGGGCATTCATACTTTGTTTCAAATCTAAAAGTTGAGATTGAAGGGTTTAAAAGAACTTAGTCTTGGAAATATATGAGTATCATGTTGAAATGGTTCAACATAGGTAATTAGATATATTGAAATATTATAACAAGAGACTGATCAAATATAAGGTCTTTATGTAAGATATTATGAATCGAGTCCCATATGTTTTGGATATAGGATTGATTAAATATGCTATAATATTTAATTGTTCTAATTTTTCCAAATGACTTGGTCATTAAAACGGGAAAAAAGGACTAGAACTTTATGTGACTAAAGTTGAGCAACTGTCAAGAACATTATGAGGTTATACCAAAGGATTGGTTGCTTGTGGACAGTTGGAAGTATAATATTTTATGGAGGAAACATAGCGACATGTTTTAGATTGGGATCATTCTTGGTCAAAACTGATGGTCATATGGAAATATGGAAATGTTTCATAGACGGAATTGATTACTAAAAATCCACATGTGATGAAAGGAAGGTGTTCAAGGAGTCTGCCTTAAATTTGAAACTTCATTATTTTGGAATTGTTTTTAGTAACAAAGTTCCAATGGAAAATTCTATAATATCGTCGGATAAGTCTCTGTGAATTTGAAGCCTTGACATTACAGAAGTTCGATACATGTAAGGATGGAAATCTGACACATTTAGTAGTGACAAGATTTTGGAATTGTGAAATAAGCATCATTGGAATAGTGTCCAGTCAATTTGTTCACAAAGGAAGGACCATAAAGAGACATAGTATGCATATTTACAACATGGCATGACTAATGTTTAATTCAAGTGTTTCATTGATTACTCGAAACATTATATGTTGAATAAAGTATAAATTAATATGGTGATTAAATAATAAGAGTTTGATTTATGTTCAATAGCTTTGAGACCATAGTTAATTAGGTTACTATTCTGTTTCACTTTGCATATGTTACTTCTTGAATAATTGGATTATTCAAACATCCACAGTCGCTCGTACTTTTGGACGTAAGTAGTGAATTTAGACTGTAATGAATAGAATTGTAAATTGTCCATGGGGATTAGACATAACAATAACTTTGCTACAATGTTCACGAGTACTTTGAAAATGGGGATTTTAAGTATTGGATTAACCCACGCTTAAAGAATTACTTCATGGATTTTATCACAAGTAATTTTGAGACGATAATATTTTATATTTTTGAAACGGAGATATATGAGTTGTTGTTTACAAGTCAGTTGTGCAATGATAATACGTAAATGCATTAGTAAGTTGATATTATAAAACGTATTGTTGTGTGTGATTTAAGGAGTAAATAGTGAAAGCATATAAGTCAAAGTTTATTCATTCCTTTTTTCCTAGTGGGAAAAGTGATATCTTTGGGCCCCTCGATGATTTGATGTCGACATCTAAAGTGCTTGGCCAAGCTTGGACTGAATTGATGTGTTCAATTGGTAGTCTGATTTTAGTTGTCATAAATCAAAAACCGAGAAACAAAACTTGGACAATGAGATTGATTATAATCCATGTCTCATGTCTATAAGATATCTTGTAGGACAGAGGAATATTTGATCACTTATCTTATGACACGTAACTAATTGGGTCAGAGTTTGACAATAACCTTTGAAAGCTACAATTTGCTAATCAGATCTAGAAGTTATACTGGAAACTATAGTTATTTGACTTATCCAAGTGGAAGACTATTGGATTAGGCGTCTAAGCCCATAACTATAATTGGTATATACTTGAATTGATAGTAGCAAAATCCTTTTGGGTTGCCCTAAAGACTAGCAACTAGATAGGATGATTGGGAGAGAGAGTTTTGATTTATTATTTGATTAATAAATTGAAATAAATAATTTGTTAATATATTATGAAAATAATATATTAATTAGAAATACTAATATTTAATTAATATTTAATCAGAAATTAATTGGAATTGATTTTGGGATTACAGGAATTAATATAAAGTGCAAGGAATGAAATGTAATTGTTCAATAGCTGAGCAAGAGGCAATCTAGAACCATACATATGGTTTGGATGGTTTCTTGTAGCCTAAGGGGTTCTAGAATAATCCTTACTGGATAAAAAAATGAGTGGATAATTACCCGGTTTAAGATAATCTTTGATTAGGGGTTATCTAGGGTTTCCTGACTGCACTATAAATAGGGCATAACCCTATGATTTTTGGCCAACTCTTTATTTGGAAGAGCTGGCCAAAATTTCTATCATCTCTTCTCCTTGTCTATCATCTTCCTTTGCTTAGCGTTGGGTGTGAACCATTAGAGGTGCGACATTTGTGACGCTTGCTCTCAAGGCTTCAACAACACAAGGATTTGCATTGTTATTACTATATAACAATTGAGGTATGATTCTTGTAACCCTATTTGTATTTTTTGTTATTTGTATGTGTTCAAGGGTTTCTGTTTTGTTGTTCAAAGTTGTATGTTCAATAAGAGAAAAAAAGGATCAAATTTATTTAGGGTTGCATGCACACATAGGATTTATTGTTTTTCATAATACCCTTCAGGATTATTCTAGGGATTTAGACAAGGCATGATTATGGCATTGTTGTCTTAGCAATATTAACAAGAAATGCATCGCCCAACTACAAAAGGATGGGGTGTTGGAATCATTTGACCTAAAATCAAATGATGAATGTGAATCTTGTCTATTAGGCAAGATTACTAAATCACCGTTCACAGGAACTTGTGAAAGAGGTGAATGATTGTTAAACCTCGTACATACTGATGTGTGTGGTCCTTTGAAATTTGGAATTAATTTAGGGATTAAAGGAATTAATTGAAACTTCAAGGACTAAAGGTGATAATGTTCAATAGTTGTGTAGTGGGAAATTCTAGAACCTCCCTATGGTAAAGGGAATGAAATCTAGATGCTCCTAGGGTTTCCTTGGGCTTTAAGGGCACCTTGGATGCCTTTGGGAGGAAGTTAAGGGATTAGGGTTATCTTGGATACACCTGCCTTATCCAATACCTTCCTAACACCTATGTAAACCCCTCTTAGGGTTGGATTTTGTCCATGCACTCCTAAAAAAGTCTTAGAGCCAAAATTCTTCTTCCCGTCTCTCTCTCTCTCTCTCTCTCTCTATATATATATATATATATATATATATATATATATATATATATAGTAATCCTTGGTTGCTTGAGTTTGTTTGTGATCCATTAGAGGCGCGACACTTGTGCCGCTTTCTACCAAAGGTCTTTCAAGCAAGGTTTTTAGATTGTTATTACAACATAACAATCAATGTATGAATTTTAATCCTTATTATGTAAATTTCGATTGTAATACATAGAACCTAGGGTTTCTTCTTTTGTGTTCAATGTTTGCATGTTCAACTAGAGAAAACCTAGATCTAAAGCATTAGGGTTGCATGCACACTTAGGAATTGTTGTTATGCTCAAAACCCATCAGATATGGCTATATCTATTTGATCAAGCATAAATCAAAAACCATTGAAAAGTTCAAAGAGTTTAAGCACGAGATAGATAATTAATTAGGATAGAAGATAATTATGCTCCGATATGATAGAGGTGAAGAATATCTTAGTATAAAGTTCAAAGACTATCTTAAGGAATGTGGAATTGTTTCACTATTGACACCTCCAAGGACGCCAAAACCTAATGGTGTAGCTTAGAGGAGAAATCGAAACTTGCTTTACATGGTTCGTTCCATGATGAGTCGAACTTCACTCCCTATATCGTCCTGGGGGATGCCTTAAAGACAACCACCTATATCCTCAATCTTGTTCCTACCAAGAAAGTGGCGAAAACAACTCATGAAATGTGGAGCAGGAAAACTCCCTCACTCCCACATATCAATGCATGGGATTGTGAGGCTCTTGTTAGGCGCAAGACCCAATACAATTTGGAGCCTAGAGTTGAGAGGTGTATTTTCATTTGTTATCCATAGAATTCGTTTGGATACTTATTCTACAGACTCGTTATTAACATGGTTTTTGTAGCTCCAAGATGACTCTTTTGTGAGAGAAAAAGCTCATATCCAAAGTGGATAGTTGGAGTACGATTGAACTTGAAGAAATTCAAGATCCATCTGATGAGGAAACCTTAAATGAGACTCGATTTCAACCTGAGGATGAACATGTTGAGCCTATTGACAATCCTTTAACTCTTCGTCGATCCAGTAGAGTTAGCATGCCACCCGAGTTTTATGGTTTTCATATATTTGTGGAAAGGGACACGTTTATTAGTGATTTCACACTAGTAAATTCAGATGACCCAACTAACTATAAGGAAGCGATGGCTGGCCCTAACGCTGCTAAATGGAAAGTGGCAATGTATAGCGAGATCTAATCCATTTACGATGATCAAGTGTGGACCTTGGTTTATCATACACCTGGTTGGAACACAATGGGCTGTAAATGTATCTTCAAAAACAAGACCAAAATGGATGGTAATGTACGGACTTTCAAGGCTAGATTGGTTGCAAAGGGATTTACTCAAACCCAATGGGTTGACTATGATGAGACCTTTTCACCAGTTGCCAAGAACAATTCAATTAGGGTAATGCTTATTATAGCTGCTTTTTATGACTATAAAGTATGGCAAATGGAAGTTAAAACTGCTTTCCTTAATGGGAAGCTGACTGAGTATGTTTACATGGCTTAGGCAAAAGGTTTTGAACATGCCAAATTGCCTAATAATGTGTGCAAGCTTGAGAAGTATATCTATGGACTTAAACAAGTATGTCGTAGATGGAACATATGCTTCCATGAGAAGCTCAAGGAGTTTGAATTTTCTGGAAGTGAAGATGAGTCTTGTCTGCATGTCAAAGCTAGTGGAATTGTAGTGACCTTTCTAGTTTTGTATGTCGATGAAATACTTCTTATAGGAAACGATGCTCCAACTTTGCAAGAGGTGCAGTCTTGGCTTGGAAAATGTTTCTCTATGAAGGATCTAGGTGAGGCAATGTATATTCTTGGAATAAAGATTTATAGGGACAGACAGACACGTTTGTTAGAGTTTAGCAAGAGTACTTACTTGGAAAAAATATTGAAATGGTTCAATATGGAGAATTCTGAGAAAGGAGATTTACCCATACACCATATTGTAAAATTGAGCAAGGCTCAATGTCCTGTAGTGATAAGGAAATAGATGCAATGAGTCGAGTCCCATATGCTTCGGTTATAGTATCGATCATGTATGTTATGAAATGTACTCGACCTGATGTGGCTTATTCATTGAGCATGATTAGAAGATATCATGGAAATCTTGGCACAACTCATTAGACAACAGTGAAGAACATTCTTAAGTATTTGCGGAAAACCAAGGATATGATCTTTTTCTTCGGTGGCAAAGATGAAATTAAAGTGAGTGGTATAATGATTCCAGTTTTTAAATGGATCGAGATAATAATTATTCGCAATCTGGCTAGGTATTTCTACTAAATGGTGCAACAGTGAATTGAAAAGGTTCCAAGTAGCAAACGGTAGCTAATTCTACCTGTGAATCAAAGTACATCGCAACAAGCATGTAACACAATGTTTTTCCCCACAAATTTTTTCATTTTTATTTCAACAAAAACCTCAAGTATCATAAAACCCAAATCAAGAAAAATCCTAGGTATACTAATACAATCATCCCAAATCAGAGTATCAAAATGCACAAATCATAAAACCTGCAAGTCGGAGTGTACAGTCAAGCCTTCGCCTTTTTGCGATCATTTGAAGTACCTGAAACATATTTAATCCACAACTGTATGGACGAAGCTTATTAAGTTTCCTAAAATATTACATATATCTAGGGGTGAGCGTGGTGCGGTTCGGTGCGGTTATTAGCCAAAATCTCACCACTAACCGCAAATGCGGTTAATCCATTTTCAAAACCGCATAGTGCGGTTATTTTTGCAGTGCGGTTAGGCGGTTATTTTTGCGGTGCGGTTTTGTTTTTTCTGTGTTGCGGTTATTAACCGCATGAATTTGGTGCGGTTATTTTGTATGGTTTTTAACTACAATTTAGAGCTCAAATAGTTTTAAGAGTTCAAACATATTACTTGTAATAATAAAAAAAAAACCATAAGGAATAAGACAATTAACTATTTAACTTAAACCACAAACAACTAATATCTTAAAAACATCAAATTAATAGTAATTAACAATAAATATCTTAAAATGGTTTAGTTTCATCATTTTTCAAAGTTAAACATAAGAAAAAACCAACACTTTTGCTTTCTATTATTTTATCCGTCTTTCATTCATAAAACTTGTCTTATTTTTAATATTTAATAAACTAATAATTGATAAAAAAATTGTATATAATATATGCGGTGCGGTGCGATTTTTAAAAACTAATAACCGCACCGGACCGCAAATTTGCGGTTTTTGAAAAACAGAAAAACCTCACCATCGATTTTTATCGCGGTTGCGGTTTTTGCGGTTAATTTTAGTTGTAGTGCGGTTTTTGCTCACCGTTACATATAGCTCAGGAAAATAAACAACTATAGGTTATCAGAAACCCTGTGGATTAACAACATATTTATGGGTTATCAACAACCCTGGGGACTATCACCAGTCCTGTGGACTCACAGCTGTCCAGGAGATATCAAGAACACAATTTCATAAATAACATCAATCAACAAGTAAGAACCAACTGGTCAACATGTATACACTACTACACATGTAATATAGTGAGAAGAATCACCTCGTAGATAGCAACTAGAACACAAAAACTCTCACACAGTGAAGACCGGTACTACAAAATACCTAGCAGCAATAAAGAAATACCCACTTAGTATACACCCATAAATCCTCTAAATTAACCAAAAGTCAACTATGGTCAAAAGTCAATGGTCAAATTCAACTTTGATTGGTCTCCACATTGTGGCCACCCATAGGCCACGTCATGGTCAACCTAAGACAAAATAGTCGACAATCAGACGATTCCCACACCGTGGCAATGCCTAAATGAAAACTTGTCGCCATGTTGTGACAACTGGTCGCCATGCCATAGGCACTGGGGACCAAGCTATTATACTCAATCCTAACAACTCTAATGCTCAGATCTGGTTCCCCTCAAGGTCTTGATGGATAAAGTTTCCAACTTTATAATACATCCTACTAAGACAAGATCTCAAATTCTAAATCCTTAATGACAACACCAAGGCATGGACTCACACAATAAACCATGAAAGCCAACTTTACAACCAACCCCAATGTCCATAAGCTAACAAATGCACTCAAGGGTTATCGAGTTCACTCAAACTCAAAGAATAAGAAGATTCAAGACCAAAAGCTTATAAAATGACCTAGAACCAGATCTAGAGAAATAATGAGAAAGGTAGAGACTTTATATCTCTAATGATTTAGAAATGGGATGAAGATGATGGATCTATGCTGAAACCACAATCTCAAGCAACACTAAGAGCTCCTTCTTCCTTCAACCTTCACAAGGATGGACTTCAAGCACTCAAAATACAAATAAAGGCTAGGGTTTGGATGGGGTTTGATCTCAGAGGGTGGAGGCTGCCAAATGAGGCAACCCTAGGAGTTAGTGCCCTTAAATAGGACACCAATCCTAAAATTAGGGTTTTAGCCCAAAATAGCTGCCACAACGTGGCAAACATAACGTCATGTCGTGGCCAATCGTGAATGCACGTTTCTCATCAATCGAGTGCTACGTCGTAGCACTCCCAATGCCATGTCGTGGCCAGGCTAAAAACAAAACAAATAGCTAAAATCTCATAAATGAATACCTAGAAAGAGGATGTTACAATTCACCCCCAGCTGAATCAGATTTCGCCCTCGAAATTCTCTGCTGAAAATAATTTTGGGTAGTGGGTATGTATCTCCTCCTTCGGTTCCCACGTCCATTCAAAACCTTTTTGGTGCTCCCACCACACCTTCACTAAGTTTATCACCTTTTTACACAAGGTCTTCATCTTCCTATCGATAATCACTATCGTTCGTTTGATATAATTTAGGCGGTCATCGACCTGAATATCATCCAAAGGTATTAGCGTTGTCTCGTCGGTCACACACTTCTATAACTGGGAAACATGAAATGTGTTATGAATCTGACTAAGCTCCTCTGGCAAGTCTAACCTGTAGGCCACCTTGCCCACCCTAGCCACAACTCTAATAGGACCGATAAACCTGGGCCCAGCTTGCCCCGCTTTCTGAATCGGATAATTCCTTTCCAAGGTGACACCTTCAGGAGTACCATATCCCTGAATTGAAACTCCAACTCGGAACGACGTCGGTCTGCATAACTCTTCTGACGACTCTGGACCGTTAGCAATCTCTGTCTAACATGTTGTATAAGCTCTGTCGTCTTGAGTACTATCTCCATGGTCCCTATAACTCTCTATCCAACCTCTCCCTAACAAATCAGGGTCCGACATTTCCTCCCGTAGAAAAAGTTCGGAGGGAGGCATACCAATGTAGGCATGATGACTGTTGTTGTAACAAACTCAAACAAGGGATGGTAGGAGTCCCAGCTCCCACCGAAATCTATGATGTAAGCCATTAACATATCCTCGAGTGTCTGAATGGTTCGATCGCTCTACCCATCTGTCTATGGATGATAAGCAATACTAAAATGCTACCGGTACCCAAATCCACATGAAACCACTTCTAAAACCTGGAAGTGAAACGAACATCCCGGTCTGAAATGATAGAGTTGGGTACACTGTGTCGAGCAACCACTTCTCGAACATAGATCTCCTCCAAGTTCTCAGTAGAATAACTATCACGAATGGCCAGAAGGCGAGCACTCTTCGTAAAACGATCCATAATCACCCATATGGCATCAAAACCTTTGCAGTCTTCGGTAACTTCGTGATGAAACCTCTGGTGATCTGCTCCTAGTTCCACAATGAGACCTATAAGGGATGTAACTTCCCATTACGAAGCGGATGCTCGGTCTTGACCTTCCAACAGGTCAAGCACCGCCCCACGAACCAAGCTATGTCTCTCTTCATACATGGCCACCAATAACTATGTCTCAGATCGTGATACATCTTCTTCGTGCCCAGGTAAATAGAAAATCTTGATTTGTGTGCCTCGTCCATTAAAATATGTCGGATCCCACCCGAATAAGGCACCCAAATCCTGACATTCAACGTCAATAATCCCCGACTATCATAATCAAAAGCTAATATCAGACCGACCACCCACTTGCTCTTCCGATTCTCTTCCTTAAGGGCCTCCATTTGTGCAACCCTAATCATGTACAAAAATGGAGTCACAACTGTCATCCTCAAACATACATCCTTAATTGGAGTACTAACTGCCACACGACTTAGCGCATCGGCCACCACGTTGGGTTTACATGGATGATACAAAATCTCACAGTCGTAGTCCTTCACTACGTCAAGCCACATTCACTGCCTCATATTCAGGTTGGGCTGATCCATCATATATCTCAGAATCTTATGGTCCGTGTAAATAGTACCCTAGACCCCATACAAGTAGTGTTGCAAATCTTGAGAGAGAAAACCACCACCCCCAGCTCTAGACCATGAGTAGGCTAATTCGCCTCACGAGGCTTCACCTGCCTCGAAGCGTAAGCGATTACCTGCCCCCCTGAATCAGTATTGCACCCAGACCCATGACCGATGTGTCATAGTATACAACGAAATTGACAACTCCCTCGGCGAGGGTAAGCACCGATGCCTCATATAGCTTCTTCTAAAGAGTCTTAAAAGTTGTATGTTGCTCAGGCCCCCAATGGTAGGTGGCATCCTTCCTAGTTAGTATAGTGAGAGGAACTGCAATCTTGGAGAAATCCATGATGAATCTCATATAATAACATGCCATCCTGAGGAAAGTATGAATCTCAGATGGAGAGTTCGGAACTTCCCATTGCAGAACCGCCGCAATCTTGGCTAGGTCGACCAAAATACCATCCTGGTTGACAAGATGCCCCCAAAACTAGACCTCATGCAACCAGAACTCACACTTAGAGAACTTGGCATACAACCTCTCTGCCCAAAGAACAACAAGAAGCTCACGCAGATGCTTCTCATGCTGCTCCTTGGTCTTGGGAGGCACACCAGGAAATTCTTCCAAGGAAAACATTGGAAAACTCCCTCACAATAGAGACATTGGAAACTAACTTCTCCCTCTAAATCCACGTATTGGCCACATACACAAGATACCCCACACATCCATGCTAAAGAAATTGTCTCTCCCTAGAGGCATAATAAAAGGCGGGTCCAACTCTAGTACCCTCACCATATATAGTCATCACTCCCCTTCTAGGATCACGTATCGTTACTAACTGATTTTCGCAGTCAGTCAATGCACTGAACTGGCTCAACCAATCCATGCCCGAAATCACACAAACAGGCGATGCAATTTAGTTTTGTCCGTAACCTTATCTGATGATTGTAGGTTGGAAATAATGAATTCACATGGATGGGAAAAGGTACAACATAAAAATCTAGGTGGAAAAAGGTTTTGCTCTAATTCATGAGAATGATTATGAGGAAACACTTTCGCTAAAAGATTTTAAAGATCTGATACATATCATTATGTTTAGTAGTTGTGATAATTGTGTTCTCAAATTCATAATATGATTACGGCAACCGTTTTTCATATTTCGAATTGTGAGAAATGGAAAGGAATTGTTTGAACTTTCATGACATATAGCTATAAGTTCTATAAAAGCTTGAGAAATCTAGTTAAAGATTTATCGAAGCATCGCGTATGAGAAATATGCACTTTAGTAAGAAAGTCAAGAATATTGATTTCTAGAAGTCTAGTTAAATTTTGAGTACATGTCTAAGCTAGTGGGAGCATAATTGTTATGGTAGTGGGAGCATAATTGTTATGTTAAGTGTTGCAAGTTGGCAATACTATTTGTAGGAAACAAAGTCTAAAAATTTTCAAGTTGTAAAGTTTGGGAATTGTTTCACTATAAAAGACTTAAGGGAGAGGGCACTCATACTTCGTTTCGAAACTAGAAGGCTTAGATAGCATAGTTTAAAAGAACTTAGTTTTAGACATATATAAATATCATGTTGGAATGTTTCAACATAGGAAATTCGATATGTGGAAATATTATAGCAAGAGACTAGTCAGGTATCAAGTCTTTATGTAAGACATTATGGATCGAGTCGCATATTATAGAACATTCTGTAATATCATTGGCCACGTCTCTGTGACTTTGAAGCCTTTACAATACAGAACATCAATGAATGTAAGGTTAAACTCTAACACATTCTAGTAGTGACAAGAATTTGGAATTGTGAAATAAGTATCATTGGAATAATATCCAGTCGATCTGTTCACAAAGAAAGGACCATAGAGAGAGACATAGTATGCATGTTTATAACATGGCATGACTGATGTTTATTTCAAGTGTTTAGTTGAAAACTTGAAACATTATACAATGAATAAAGGCTAATTAATATGGTGATTAGATAATAATAGTTTTATTTATATTCAATAGTTTTGAGACCATAGTCAATTAGGTTATTATTGTGTTTCACTTTACATGATTTACTTACCGAATAATTGGATTACTCAAACATCCACAGTAACTTGTACTTTTGGAAGTAAGTAGTGAATTAAGACTGTAATGAATAGAATTGTAGATTGTCTATGGGGATTAGACATAACAATAGGCTTGCTACAATGGTCATGAGTACTTTGAAAATGGGGATCTTAAGTATTAGATTAACTCACACTTAGAGAATTACTTCATGTATTTTATCATGAGTAATTTTGAGTCAATAATATCTTATATTCTTGAAGTTGGGATATATGAGTTGTTGTTTACAAGTCAGTTGTGCATTGATAATATGTAAATGCATTAGTAACTTCATGTTATAAAACATATTGTTGAGCGTGATTTAATGAGTAAATAGTACAAGCATACAAGTCAAAGTTATCCATTCCTTTTTCCTTAACGGGAAAAGTGATATCTTTGGGCCCCTCAATGATTTGATTATGACATCTAAAGTGCTTGGCCAAGCCTAGACTGAATTGATGTGTTCAATTGGTTGTCTGATTTCAGTCATCATAAATCAGAAATCAGGAAACCAAACTTGCACAATGAGATTCATTATAGTCCATGTCTAATGTCTGTATAATATTTTGTAGAACGGAGTAATATGTGATCACTTATCTTAGGACACGTAACTAACTGAGTTAGAGTTTGACAACAACTTTTGAGAGCTACAATTTGCTAATTAGTTTTTGAAGTTATATTAGGAACTATAGTTATTAGACTTATCCAGGTAGATGACTGTTGGATTAGGTGTCTAATCCCATAACTATAAATGGTATATACTTAAATTGATAGTAGCACAATCCTTTTGGGTTTCCCTCAAGAGTAGCAACTAGACACGATGATATTTGGAGAGAGGTTTGATTTATTATTTGAATAATAAATTGAAATAAATCATTTTTTAATATATTATGAAAATAATATATTAATTAGAAATAGTAATATTTAATTAATATTTAATCAGAAATTAATTGGAATTAATTTTGGAATTAAAAGAATTAATTAAAAATGCAGGGACTGAAATGTAATTACTTAATAGTTAAACAAGAGGCATTCTAGATCCCTCAATTAGGCTTGGACGGGTTCTTGTAGCCTAAGGGGTTCTAGAATAATCCCTAGGTGAATAAACAGGAAAGTGGATAATTACCCGGTTTAAGATAATCTTGGATTAGGACTTATCTCGGGTTTCCTCACTGCACTTTATAAACAGCCTAAACCCTAAGAATTTTGGCTATGATATTCCTTAGAGGGTTAGGCCAAAAATTATTCTTCTCTCCTCCTTCTCAATCATCTTCCTTTGCTAATGTTGGGTGGGAACGATTAGAGGAGTGACATTTGTGATGCTTGCTCTCAAGGCTTCAAAAACACAAGGAATTACATTGTTATTACTATATATCAATCAAGGTATGATTCTTCTAACCCTAATTTTGTGTTTTGATTTAGGAATGGAAACGGGGCGGGGCATGGTTTCCTAAACTCGCCCCAATATTTTCCGGGTATCTTATCGGGGCGCCCCATTGGGTTTCGAGTTTTCCAGTTGGGTTTCGGGTATCTTATCCGATTTATAACAAATCATAACATAATCTTTATTCCGTTTTAGGGTACCCCGATGTCTTACAAAAAATTACATGTTTTAGCTTCCCTTTTAAATTAAAATATGATGCATCACTGTAATAAAATTAACTAGACGTTATATTAAAAATTGTTTGATTTAAGTTCAGTATAATAAGTCAAACATAGATAATTGTTAAAAACTAAAAGTATTATTTGATTTAAGTTTAGTGTAATACGTCAAAACATAAAAAATGATCATTCACACCATATTTTTAAAAACTAAAAAGATTGTCCAAAGTAAGTATTTTATCTTTGAATGCGTGCAATTAATATCAAATGTATTCGTATATATATATATATATATATATATATATATATATATATATATATATATATATATATATATATAATTGGGGCGGGGCGGGGAGAGGAGAACCCACTCCCTGCCCCAAACCCGATAAAAAACCCGATAATGACCCGTTACCCGACCCCAAATGATAGTTGAATATTAGGCTAATGGACTCCATATTAGAGGGGTGGACGAATTCTATGGGGAAATCCATTAGAAATCGTCCAAGGCCTCTAAGGAGGGAGTCCATGGGTTACTTAGGGCCTAAGCAGTCAAATTAGGATTTCCTTGTTAGATAACCCTAATAGCCTCACTATTTAAGGACCCCTAGGGCACCAAAAACGTGGCAAACTGATTTCTTAGGGATTCAACACGTTTTTGGGTGCCTCCTCTCTTCTCATTCTTCATCCTCTTGCTTTTGGTGATTGTGAGCCATTAGAGGAGTAACACTTGTGACTCTAAGCTTTCAGTAGCCAAATACAAGGAGGATTTGAGATTGTTATTACTACATGACAATCAAGGTATGATCTAAACCCTAATTCATATATTAATATCGATTATAGCATGCTAGATCTAGGGTTTAAAGTCTTGGATGAATTGCACGTACAATAGAGAAACCTAGATCCAAGCATTAGGGTTTGCATGAACACATAGGATGTTCTTTTGGCCAAAACCCATCAGTGGTATCAGAGCCTTGATTGGTTTCTATTGTATTGATGCCTTGTTTATTTGTTCAAACTTTAAAATCGATTTTTATGTTTTCTGCCTAATGAATTCGACGAGTTGGATGAACTCGACGAGTTTAGCTGTGAGACAGGCGGATTTTCAGGATTTTTGCCTATTTTGACTTAGGATAATTGCCATAATTGTTTAAAATTAATAAAATTCGAATTTTATAGATTCCTTATGATTATCTTTGTCAAAATAAAAGATTTTGGTCATCTAATTAGGTAATTGTTACCTTATTTGATAAATGTTAAATTATTTGAATTATTTGATCATTATCTTGCATGAAATTGAATTAGGTCATAATTAGATAATCACCAATTAATTATTTAATTGCCTTATTTGTATTTCGATCTAATAGTTTTGAAACGTTTCAAAACTTGCCCTCAAGTTTTGGAATTTAAATTTTTGATTAAAAAGTTTAGTTTTGAAATATTTAAATTCTAAACCCTAATGATTTGAAATGTTTCAAAACTTGCCCTCAAGTTTTGGAATTTTAATCTTAATTAAAAGTTTAATTTTAAAATGTTGAATTCTAAAACCCTAAGTTTTGAAAAAGTTCAAATTGCACAATATGGTTTTATTAAATTAATTAAGTGTATAATTAAAAAAGAGTTAATAAATCTATAGTGATATGGTTTACATTTAATTAAATTAAAAGTGTAATTTATTAAGTTAGACCACCTAGTATTTTAAAAGTACTGTTAGTAGGCCTCATTCACGAAGTCGATCTATAAGGGGGGTATAAGGTTATGACGTATAAAATGGTCGTTTAATGGGTGTCCATTCTCACCCACCGCTTCCTTGATTGGTGGAGGGTCGTTAGCCGAACGGGTAAGATAAGGCAAACCCTTTCCATTAAAAGTATAATGAAGTATAAAGTAACTAAATGTTTTTACAAAATTCCCAATCTTAGTTACTTTAGGCAAAAGTGAATTGATCCAATTCCATGAAATTACACTTTGTGCCCTTGCGAAGACGTTAGTGGAGTGTGTGTGGTTAACCGGCACACTAAATGGTTCTAAGTAAAGGTTGAAAAGGGTGACTCAATGTTTGTCATAGTTTGGTGGAGCGTGTGTGGTTAACCGGCACATCGAATAGGTGACTGTAACATTTGGGGCACCATGTAAGTTTTCATGGTTATTCACACCCTGTTTTGTGATCCTCGGCATCCCAGTCACAAATCGAGGGGCATATCGAGATTTAAACATGCCATTGAAAATTTCAATGAATCTCAAAGGATCTAGGAGTTTTTCAATACATTTAAAACCTAATCTTTTTTACGTTTTTCATGGTGGAAAATTAGTGAATCGTCATTCACTTACCTTCAAATGTTCTGCAATTTGGGTTACAACATCCCTCTCCCAAGTTGTGGAATATTGTGTTGGGTCCTAGCCTTAATATCTCATTTGGGTGATTTATTAAGGACTCAATGAATCAACAAACTTGAATTTTTCTCCCGTTTTGTAGATGTCAATGTATGACAAGTAGGGTCTTCCCAAATCTCGTGGAACAAGCTTTCCGCATGAAGATGATATTCCACGATTCGATCGAGGAACACGAGATCATGCTTCACTTCCTCCACCTCCTCCTATTGTTCTCCCTAACCCACAAGTTCAAAGGCTTGAAAAGTTCAAACTCACTCAAGCCCTTTTGGCAAGTAAACATGAAGAAGGAAAGTCAATGTGTGCACACATCCTAGAGATGAAGTCACACATTGATAGGTTAAGAATGTTGGGATCCGTTGTCTGTGAGGAGCTGGCTGTTGACTGGGTTCTTCAGTCGCTTCCTGACTCATATGGTGAGTTCGTAAGAGAGTACTATATGATGAACCACAATCTCACCTATATGCTTATTGCTGCTGAATCAACAATGATTTGGCGCACTGGAAAAGCAAAGTTCATTGGTGGATCTGCCTTCCAGACCTCTATGGATATAGGCAATGGCAATGAAAGGCATGCCATGTGTCACACCCCCAAACCAGAATGGCGGAAACATTCGGGGGTGGATGACTTCACGTAGTATCACAACCATTGAATATTGTAAAGAAAGTAACACAACCATCACATATATAATGAAAACGTATGTTGTTGCGTTATACATAATAACAAAAGAATATTACAATGAGATGATAAATGTTCCATAATAAAACATCTTTAGTGTTTCCTTCTCCAAAAGCTGGTGGTTACCTGTATTACTGATTCCCTGAGAAATACAAGTGGTTTCGAAAAAGTGTCAACAATTAAGTTGGTGAGTTCATAAGTGTTTTGCATTGAAAAGTATGTCCTTTTTGATAGTAAATCGATGAACGAGGTTTTCAGAAAATCCAATATTTTCTTTAAATGATTTGAAAAGTTTCCCGTGTTGGAGTGCATTAGTGTTTTCCATGCTTGAATAATAGGGATAAAATTTGTGTTAACAATAAAATGGAAAACTGAAATGCATGTATGAATCTCGTAAATCTAACTTGTTTTTATACTTTTATGTGAGTTTTATAACCATGCTATTGACATTGATGGCCTGTAACAACGTTCTTCAGGCGTTGGAAATGTTATGACATTTGTCACCTCAGGCCTGCCGGCCTAGCTGTAGCTAACAGCTTAGGTGTGGGATTGTCAATCTCGTATAGATCTATACACAAGTATCACGCTCCCCCTACAAGGGATTATGGTATATAATACAGGACTTAATAATGCATACTCGAACGTACGTGAAGCTGTCTCACATTACTAGGTATAAACAGATTTACGATGATAAAGACTTTACTTCATTTGAAAGTATTTCATTTGTCAAGATGTATACGTAAAATGTATGAATAACTTGTTAGATATGTTCGTTATAGCTTCTCAAAAGTATGTTTTCATTTAGTAAGAATAACTTAGTGATATAATAGCCTTCTAAGCATAAAGATGTTTATAAAAACGATACTTCGACTCATAATGTACTTGTATTTCCCCCCTAAAACATGAAAAGAATTGAAAAGTAGGGGTATGAACTCACTCGTTAAGTTTGAAGAGAGAGGCTAGGTTTGAGCAGAACTTCGATCGCGGATGGTTGCGTCGTCGGGCTCTTCGGGGGTCTCTGCAGCGTAAATCTTTCGTTGGGGGCTCGAGTGCGGAAACCAAGGTCGTCGGGACAGCTTCTTGTGCTTGGAAGTGTGTGAGAGTAACTGGAGATTTGAGAAAGTGTGCCTAAACTCGCAGCTGATGCCATCTATTTATAGTGCTGGAAGAGTGAGTACGCGGGGCGTAATTTTGGAGTACGCTGGGCGTACTCACGTACGCGGCGTGTATGTCGTTACGTTGGGCGTAATATGGCTTCATGGCTTACGACTCGGGTCTAGCTAAGCGTAGCTTGGGCGGGCCGATGGGACTCGACTCTGGGTCTAGTACGCGGGGCGTACTCCCTCATTACGCGGGGTGTAATCCTGGCTTCCGACTTCTAAATTCCGTAACTTTCGCATACGAGCTCCGTTTTTCGCGTTCTTTATATCCACGCGTAGGTGAGATTATGCTCTACAACTTTCATTTAGAATCCGTCGGCTAGTTTTGACTTTATTTTTAATGATATAATTTTAATAGGCCGGGCCTCCTAAAGTTCGTTAAAAATTCATAGGTTCTTTATTCGACGTCGGTTTTCGTTTGTCTTTTTATCGTTTTATTACTACTAAGGAGATCTTCAACTTCCGTTTAGGTGGCGATACCTAAATAACACTCGATCTTAAATCCGAGTTTTTGGCTCTCTACTACTGTTGTGAAACTTTGAAAATCCGTAACTTCTTCATACGAGGTCCAATTTGGGCGATCTTTTTATGCACGCTCACCTTTCAACGAGATCTACGACTTTTGTTTAGATACTTAAGGCTAAAATGCATTTTATTGAGATTTTACTTTTTACGTCAAATAATGTTTTAACATCGTGTCGTAAATATACGAGTGGTTATAATTTCTTCAATATAACCCGGTTTTGAGCGTTCTTTATGTTTTTGGAAACCTTGGCATGATATCTAATATTTGATGCATCCCAACTTAGACACTTGAACACTTTATTTTCGAGGTTAATTTCGTTGTTTTTAGCTTTCGAGTGTTTACAATGCTTTTTGGGAAAAATAGGGTTGTCACATCATCCCCCTGTTAAGGGAATTTCGTCCCGAAATTTAATCTAAGATAGAGTTTACAGTTTTAGGAAAAAGATGCGGGTACTTTTGTTTCATCTGATCCTCGCGTTCCCAGGTGTATTCAGGTCCTCGCTTGGCGTTCCAGCGGACCTTTACAATGGGTATGCGGATTTGTTTAGTCCTTTTGATTTCCCGATCCATGATCTCTACTGGTTCCTCCACAAATTGAAGGTTTTCATTTATTGCAATTTCGTCTAGAGGGACGGCAAGGGTCTCGTCGGATAAGCACTTCTTCAGATTCGATATGTGAAAGGTAGGGTGTACGTTGTGGAGCTCCTGAGGTAGTCTAAGTTTGTAGGCCACTAGACCGATCCTGGCAAGGATCTCGAAGGGTCCGATGTATCTAGGGTTCAGTTTCCCACGTTTTCCGAAGCGTATTAAACCTTTCCAAGGTGAGACTTTGAGTAGGACATGGTCTCCAACTTGGAATTCCAAGGGTTTGCGTCTCTTATCTGCATAACTCTTTTGTCTATCTCTTGATGCTTTTAGACGTTCTCGGATTTGAAAAATCTTCTCCGTAGTCTCCCTTATGATTTCTGGTCCAGTGAGCGTGTTGTCAGTTGCTTGTCCTTTTGCTAGTTGCGTGTCCCCCACTTCGGCCCAGTACAAAGGTGACCTGCATTTGCGGCCATAGAGGGCTTCGAACGGGGCAGCCTTGATACTGGTGTGGTAGCTATTGTTGTACGAGAACTCGACCAATGGTAGATGTGTGTCCCATGCTTTGCCAAAATCGATTACGCAAGCTATCAGCATGTCTTCTAGGGTTTGTATAGTTCTCTCGCTCTGGCCGTCGGTTTGTGGGTGATAAGCGGTACTCATGTCTAGTCTTGTCCCTAAAGCTTTTTGTAGCGACTGCCAGAACCTTGAGGTGAATCTACTATCTCGGTCCGAGATAATGGATATGGGCACACCATGCAGCCGTACAATTTCTCTGAGGTATGTTCTTGTTAACTTCTCCAATTTATCCGTCTCTTTGATCGGTAGGAAATGTGCTGACTTAGTTAACCTGTCGACAATTACCCAAATGGTGTCGAGTCCGCTTGTTGTCTTGGGTAACTTTGTTATGAAATCCATGGTTATCCGCTCCCACTTCCATTCGGGTATTTCTGGTTGTTGTAATAAACCCGAGGGCTTCTGATATTCCACCTTGACTTTGGCACATGTCAGGCATTTGCTTACGTAGGTAGCAATTTCGGCTTTCATGTTTTTCCACCAGTACAACTTCTTGAGATCGAGATACATCTTACCGGAGCCGGGATGTATGGAGTATCGTGTTTTATGGGCTTCGTCCATAACGATTTCTCTGAATCCACCAAACTTCGGTATCCAAATTCGATCCATGAAATAACGAATTCCGTTGTTCTTGGTCTCAAGGTTCTTATCCATTCCCCTTAGGGCTTCTCCTGTCACATTTTCGGATTTCAAGGCTTCTATTTGGGCTTCCTTGATTTGTGTGAATAGGTGTGAATGGATTGTCATAGTTAGGGATTTCACTCGGCGACCTGAGTATTCCTTCCGACTGAGTGCATCAGCCGCTATATTAGCCTTTCCGGGGTGATATCGAATTTCGCATTCATAATCACTAAGTAGTTCTACCCATCGCCTCTGTCTCATGTTGAGTTCCTTCTGGTTGAGGATATGTTGGAGGCTTTTATGATCAGTGAAGATGGTACATTTTGTGCCGTAGAGATAGTGTCTCCATATCTTCAGAGCGAAAACGACTGCTCCTAGCTCAAGATCATGCGTTTTGTAGTTCACTTCGTGCGTCTTTAGTTGTCATGAGGCGTAGGCGATGACCTTCCCTCTTTGCATTAAGACACACCCAAGTCCTTGGTTTGATGCATCACAATAGACCACGAAGTCCTCCGTTCCTTCTGGCAAGGTTAGGATGGGCGCACTACATAAGGCTCGTTTTAGTGTCTGAAATGCACTGTCTTGTTTTTCTCCCCAGTCGAAGGTCGCATTTTTCTGGGTTAGGGTGGTAAGTGGCTTGGCAATCCTTGAAAAGTTCGGTATGAACCTTCGGTATTACCCGGCGAGTCCCAAAAATTGCCGGATTTCTGTAGGGGTTCTTGGAGTAGTCCAACTATCTATTGCCTTTATCTTGGAGGGGTCCACGTGTATTCCTTCTTTGCTTACAACATGTCCTAGGAAATCCACTTCCCGAATCCAAAATTCACATTTGGAAAATTTTGCGTAAAGTTTCTCTGCCCTTAATGTTTCCAGTACTTGGCGGAGATGTTTGTTGTGTTCTTCCTGGCTTCTTGAATAGATGAGTATATCATCTATGAATACGATCACGAATTTATCCAGGAAGGGATGACATACTCGGTTCATTAAGTCCATGAACACTGCTGGAGCATTCGTCAATCCGAAGGGCATTACTACAAATTCGTAGTGACCATAACGTGTTCGGAAAGCCGTTTTGGGGATGTCTCCTTCCAGTACTCGCAGTTGGTGATAACCAGATCTTAGATCGATCTTTGAGAAGTAGCTTGCTCCCTGAAGTTGGTCGAATAGATCGTCTATGCGTGGTAAGGGATATCGGTTCTTGATCGTGAGTTTGTTTAGCTCCCGATAATCAATGCACATGCGAAAGGATCCGTCCTTCTTCTTCACAAATAGGACTGGCGCTCCCCATGGTTAGAAGCTTGGTCTGATGAATCCCTTGCTCAGCAGCTCGTTTAATTGACTGGATAATTCCTGCATCTCGGCTGGGGCTAAACGGTACGGCGACTTTGCTACAGGGGTAGCTCCGGGGATTAAGTCGATTCTGAACTCGACTTGACGTTCCGGTGGGATTCCTGGAAGATCTTCTGGGAAAATATCCGGGTAGTTGCAGACTTCCGGAATATCTTTAATGTTTTTCGATTCTCACTTCTTGTCTACTACGTGGGCTAGAAAGGCATGATATTCCTTACGAAGATATTTTTGTGCTTTAATATAGGAAATGATTTGTAAACGTGAACTAGGTTTGTCGCCATAAATGACAAGAGATTCGCCGTTTGGCAGATTTAGGCGAACAGCCCTTTCGTGGCAAAGGATATCGGCATGGTGAAGGCTCAACCAGTCCATACCGATGATGACATCGAAACTTCTTATGGAAATGGGCATAAGATCGACTCGAAACAAGCGCTCGTTTAAACTTAGTGTGCACCCTACGTACAAATCGTTTGCGTGTTCTGTTTTACCGTTTGCCATTTCTACAATGAATATTTTATTGAGTGGTTGGGGTTTTTGATTAAGTAGGTGTTTGAATTTATGACTCACAAAACTTCTCTCCGCACTGCAGTCAAAAAGTATGCATGCATAATTGTTGTTGAGTAGAAACGTACCCGTAACCACCGTGGGGTCCGTTATTGCTTCTCTCTGTCCTACTGCCAGCACTCTCCCCACACCGCCAATATTTCTTTCCTTGGGACAATCCCTCCTGAAGTGTCCAGTCTCTCCGCACCCATAACACGCCCGGCTTACTCCAGTGCCCGAAACTTGAGTGATTGGTCGTGCCGGTGCTTTACAGAAACGGGCTGTGTGCCCTTTCCTGTCGCAGTTCTTGCAGTGCATCTCGCGACAAATACCATGGTGATGGTAGTTGCACTTGCTGCACTTGGGCAGAATTCCCGCATATGGTTTTGTTGGCGCAGAGGTAGCAGGAGTTGTGGTGGGGGTAGTAGCAGCATGAACTGCAACCATTTGCTTCTTTGAAGGTTCTTGCGAAGTTTGTCCCTTCCTTTTGTTCCAAAGTTTCTTGTTGTTGTTGTTGTTGGCATTGATTTCATTGATGCTGTTCCCTTTGGTTGGTTCAGCCATGATAGCCGTGACTCTTTGACAGACGCCATGATCAACAAGTGATTGCGCTAGTTCCTTGGCGCTGGAGAAAGTCAAGGGTCTGGAAGCTAGCACACTTCCACCAAGTTGGGATGATAGTCCCCAGATGTATCTCTCGACCTTTTGGCTCTCCAGGGTTAACATGCCTGGGCAAAGCGTTATTAAGTCACTGAACCTGTTGGTGTAACCTGCTATATCCGAACCTACCATCGAGAGGTTCCACAGTTCCTGTTCAAGCTTCTGAATCTCGCCTCTTGGGCAGTATTCTCGAAGGAGCATTCTTTTAAGGTTTTCCCAACCCATGGAGTTTGCCACCACCAGGGTTAGTGTCTGGACATGGCCGTTCCACCATGTCAGGGCGCGTTCGGAGAAAGTAAAAGCGGCAAACTTTACTTTGCTTTCTTCAGGACATGCACAGATTTCGAATACAGCTTCTGTTTTCTCTATCCATTGAGATAGAGCCAATACTCCCCCAGTCCCGTAAAAGGGAATAGGTTTTCCGTTGGTGAAGTCTTTGTAAGTGCATACCCCTGAACGGCTTTGACCTTGGCCATTTGTAAAACTGTTTGTTCCTCCCCCCGATCCGTTGTTGCTCATTTGTGCCATTGCTGCAGTTACAGCAGCGGTTACAGCAGTCTGGAACATAACGTTGTCCATAATTGGAGGGGGTGGTGGAGGTGGTGTTGAAGCTGAGTTTCTGCGTGTTGATCTACGAGGAGGCATGTTCTGGTAGAGAAAAATAAGAATGAATACTATAAGTTTCTAATGTTTTGACAATTGTGTGTTAGTTGCATCTTGTAATTTGTTTTGACTTTAGTTTATGGTTTCAAGGTAGGCATAGAAATTTTAAAACTCGAAATTTCTGAGAGGTATATAATAAGAAATACTTCATATTTATACATATAGGTCACACCTGAGGTGTGTTACATTGCATATCTTGTTTGGGAAAATTTGATCCTCCTAGAGATCTCCGATTACGGATACAACAGGGAAAACAAGGGAAATAAAGGAAAAACTTTTATCCGAAATCCTAATCTATAACAAAATTGTTGGGGCTTGAACAAGTTCTACTTGTGACGTTTGGAGCTAGATTCGGCATCCGACCGTTTGACTCCCATCAGTCGCCTCTCCAGATCTGCTTGTTGTTCCTTCATCTCTCTTATTTCTGCCAGAGCCGTTATCATTTGATTCTGAAGTGTCCCCGTGTAGATTTGGGTATTCTCGTGTAGTCCTTCCAAACGGCGGATGTCAGCGGCGTTACCTTGGGTAGCAGCATTGACCTCGCGAACTCTGGTTGCTTGCCTGTCCGTCTCGTAGTTCTGGGTAGTTATAGCGTTCACAAGAACAGGATGTGCTCGATCAGCTGAGCTTCCCCCACTGACATTGTAAAAATCTCGGCACATGCCGAAAGGAGGGCATACACCTTGTTGGCGGCTCCAGTAGTAGAGGTGATTTCCCCACATGGGAATGGGTCCCGGTTGATATGGTCTGATTTCGGGAGGATGAGGGATGGGAGGGTCGTACACTTCTGGCTCGGAGTCTGTCCCGCTAGAAACTTCCACGATCTCCTCGTCGACTTCGAATTCCTCTCTGACTTCGACTTCGAATTCTTCCTCGATAACCCCTTCGGGTTCTTCCTCGACCTCTTCTTCGATTTCCTCTGGGTCTTCCTCCGGGTCTTCTTCTATCCAACCGCCGTTGCCTTGGTTTGGGTAGTAGGGATCTCCTGGTAAATGGAATCCGGCCATTTGTCTGTACTAGGATGGATGTATGAGAACTTTATAAGAAAAGAAAATTCTATTTAACGACTTACTATTTTTAACTATAATTTGTACAACTATTTTTAATAATACTCCTTTAATATTTCAATTTGGCGAAACTAAATAAATGTGTATTTGGTAAGTTCTTGGCTTGTTGTCCACTATGACCATTCCTCGACGTACATTGGTCAAGTCCAGGATAAATATAGTTGATCAGGCTATATTTATTCTCGACCTGATTACATACCCCGAGGCTCAATCGTAGTGTCGTAACTTGCCTTAATACTTTTTAGTAAAACTTGTTATGATACGAGATTAATGCATGCTTTTAAAAATGTATATCTTTAAAAGAAAGTATTTTGTTCATGAAAATGTTTTATCAGAGGGTTTTTGGTCCCCCTTGTATTTATAGTTTGTATATCGTATGTGGTTCGATATACTTAGTTCACTATAAACAATGCTCTGATACCAATCTGTCACACCCCCAAACCAGAATGGCGGAAACATTCGGGGGTGGATGACTTCACATAGTATCACAACCATTGAATATTGTAAAGAAAGTAACACAACCATCACATATATAATGAAAACGTATGTTGTTGCGTTATACATAATAGCAAAAGAATATTACAATGAGATGATAAATGTTCCATAATAAAACATCTTTAGTGTTTCCTTCTCCAAAAGCTGGTGGTTACCTGTATTACTGATTCCCTAAGAAATACAAGTGGTTTTGAAAAAGTGTCAACAATTAAGTTGGTGAGTTCATAAGTGTTTTGCATTGAAAAGTATGTCCTTTTTGATAGTAAATCGATGAACGAGGTTTTCAGAAAATCCAATATTTTCTTTAAATGATTTGAAAAGTTTCCCGTGTTGGAGTGCATTAGTGTTTTCCATGCTTGAATAATAGGGATAAAATTTGTGTTAACAATAAAATGGAAAACTGAAATGCATGTATGAATCTCGTAAATCTAACTTGTTTTTATACTTTTATGTGAGTTTTATAACCATGCTATTGACATTGATGGCCTGTAACAACGTTCTTCAGGCGTTGGAAATGTTATGACATTTGTCACCTCAGGCCTGCCGGCCTAGCTGTAGCTAACAGCTTAGGTGTGGGATTGTCAATCTCGTATAGATCTATACACAAGTATCACGCTCCCCCTATAAGGGATTATGGTATATAATACAGGACTTAATAATGCATACTCGAACGTACGTGAAGCTGTCTCACATTACTAGGTATAAACAGATTTACGATGATAAAGACTTTACTTCATTTGAAAGTATTTCATTTGTCAAGATGTATACGTAAAATGTATGAATAACTTGTTAGCTATGTTCGTTATAGCTTCTCAAAAGTATGTTTTCATTTAGTAAGAATAACTTAGTGATATAATAGCCTTCTAAGCATAAAGATGTTTATAAAAACGATACTTCGACTCATAATGTACTTGTATTTCCCCCCTAAAACATGAAAAGAATTGAAAAGTAGGGGTATGAACTCACTCGTTAAGTTTGAAGAGAGAGGCTAGGTTTGAGCAGAACTTCGATCGCGGATGGTTGCGTCGTCGGGCTCTTCGGGGGTCTCTGCAGCGTAAATCTTTCGTTGGGGGTTCGAGTGCGGAAACCAAGGTCGTCGGGACAGCTTCTTGTGCTTGGAAGTGTGTGAGAGTAACTGGAGATTTGAGAAAGTGTGCCTAAACTCGCAGCTGATGCCATCTATTTATAGTGCTGGAAGAGTGAGTACGCGGGGCGTAATTTTGGAGTACGCTGGGCGTACTCACGTACGCGGCGTGTATGTCGTTACGTTGGGCGTAATATGGCGTCATGGCTTACGACTCGGGTCTAGCTAAGCGTAGCTTGGGCGGGCCGATGGGACTCGACTCTGGGTCTAGTACGCGGGGCGTACTCCCTCATTACGCGGGGTGTAATCCTGGCTTCCGACTTCTAAATTCCGTAACTTTCGCGTACGAGCTCCGTTTTTCGCGTTCTTTATATCCACGCGTAGGTGAGATTATGCTCTACAACTTTCATTTAGAATCCGTCGGCTAGTTTTGACTTTATTTTTAATGATATAATTTTAATAGGCCGGGCCTCCTAAAGTTCGTTAAAAATTCATAGGTTCTTTATTCGACGTCGGTTTTCGTTTGTCTTTTTATCGTTTTATTACTACTAAGGAGATCTTCAACTTCCGTTTAGGTGGCGATAGCTAAATAACACTCGATCTTAAATCCGAGTTTTTGGCTCTCTACTACTGTTGTGAAACTTTGAAAATCCGTAACTTCTTCATACGAGGTCCAATTTGGGCGATCTTTTTATGCACGCTCACCTTTCAACGAGATCTACGACTTTTGTTTAGATACTTAAGGCTAAAATGCATTTTATTGAGATTTTACTTTTTACGTCAAATAATGTTTTAACGTCGTGTCGTAAATATACGAGTGGTTATAATTTCTTCAATATAACCCGGTTTTGAGCGTTCTTTATGTTTTTGGAAACCTTGGCGTGATATCTAATATTTGATGCATCCCAACTTAGACACTTGAACACTTTATTTTCGAGGTTAATTTCGTTGTTTTTAGCTTTCGAGTGTTTACAATGGTCTTTGGGAAAAATAGGGTTGTCACACCATGGTCGAAAAGTTTGATCATAAGAGAAACACAAAGTCTGAAGTAGTTCCATGTGCTGTTCCATAAGAGTCAATTTTCTTTTATTGCCAAGAGAAGGGGCATTAGAGACGAAGCTGCCTAGTCTACCTGAGAGATCTAAGGGATGGGAGATTCAAGACATTGTTGGATTAGTGTCTAAGTCCTTATCTATTTTGTTATGTACTTGACCCGATGGTCCATGGTCCTTTTGGGTTGCCTTCACCAAAGCAACTTGATATGATGAATTATGGAGAGAAATGATTAAATATGATTTATTAATATATTATGAGAATAATATATTAAAGGAGAAATCATATTGTTTAGTTAATATTAGTACATAATTAATAAGAATTAAGTTTGTGGCTAAAAGACATTAATTAAACTTAAGGGACTAGAACTATCAGTTGTGTGATAGTTGAATATTGAGCTAATGGACTCCATATTAAAGGGGTGGATGAATTCTATGGGGAAACCCATTAGAAATCGTCCAAAGGCCTTTAAGAAAGGGGTTCATGGGTTGCTTAGGGCCTAAGCATCCAAATTAGGGTTCCTTTGTTAGATAACCCTAATAGCCTCACTATTTAAGGAACCCTTAAGCCCCAAAAACGGGAGGAACTAATTGGTTAGGGTTTCCACACGTTTTGGGCAGCCTCCTTCTCTTCCCCTCTTCATCCTCTTGCTCTTGGTGTTTGTGAACCATTAGAGGAGTGACATTTGTGACTCTAAGTTTTCTAAAGTCAATACAAGAAGGATTTGAGATTGTTATTGCTACATAACAATCAAGGTATGATCTAAACCCTAATTTATATGTTATATTGATTATCATATGCTAGATCTAGGGTTTATAGTCTTGAATGAATTGCATGTACAATAGAGAAACCTAGATCTAAGCATTAGGGTTTGTATGAGCACATAGGATGTTCTTATGGCTAAAACCCATCAGTGGTATCAGAGCCTAGATTGGTTTCTATTGTATTGACACATATTTGATCGAAATCAGCACTAAAAAATCAAAAAATTTTGATTCTGAGTGTTTGACTCACCGAGTCACTTGGTGCACTCGCCGAGTCAGGTGTACTCGACGAGTCCCGGTCCAGACTCGACGAGTCGAAACGTCTGACAGCTCGTTTTCGCGATTTTCTTCTTGTTTTGGCTTTGGATAATTACCTTAAATATGTTTTTGTTATAAATTCCAAATTTTATCAATATTTGGTGATTATCCTTACCTAAATAGAAGATAATTGTCATAATTTAGATAATCATTTGTTTTATTAGATAAAATTTGATTATTTGTAATTTAGATTTGAATTATCTTGTGAAAAGTTTTAATTTTTCCCCTTTAGGTTTTATAGTTTAAATTTGAACTTAATAGTTTTGTTTTGAAATTTAAATAGTTAAAACCCTAATGTTTTGAAAAGTTTCAAAACTTGCCCTCAAGTTTTGGAATTTAAATTTTTGATTAAAAAGTTTGATTTTGAAATATTTAAATTCTAAACCCTAATGTTTTGAAATGTTTCAAAACTTGCCCTCAAGTTTTGGAATTTAAAAGTTGATTAAAAGTTTAATTTAGAAATGTTAAATTCTAAAACCCTAGTATTGTTTTGAAAAGTTCAAATCACACCCTTATGGTTTTATTAATTAATTAAGGTGTATAATTAAAAGATTTTTAATAAATCCATAAAATTTTGGTTTACAATTTAATTGAATTAAAAGTATAATTATTAAATTAGACCACCTAGTATTTTAAAAGTGTAAAATACACCGTATATATATATATATATATATATATATATATATATATATATATATATATATATATATATCATTAAAAGTCTAACATTATATATATGTATAAGTAAAAGTCAGTCTTACCGTTAGTAGGCCTCATTCATGAAGCTGGTCTATAAGGGGTGTTTAAGGAAATTGCCTATAAAATGGAGATTGAATGGGTATCCACTCTTACCCACCGCACTCTTGACTAGTGGAGGGTCGTTAGCTGAACGGGTAGGATAGGACAGAAACCTTCCATTATAAGTATAATGAAGTATAAAAGTAACTAAATGTTTTCATAAAATTCCCAATCTTAGTTACGTTAGGCAAATGTGAATTGATGCGATTCCATGAAATTACACTTTGTGCCCTTACGAAGACGTTAGTGGAGCGCGTGTGGTTAACCGGCACACTAAATGGTTCTAAGCAAATGTAGCAAAGGGTGACTCAATGTTTGTCATAGTTCGGTGGAGCGTGTGTGGTTAACCAGCACATCGAATAGGTGACTGTAACATGTAGGGGAACCATGTAATTTTGCATGGTTATTCACACCCGCTTTGTGATCCTCGGCATCCCAGTCACAAACTAGAGGGGCATATCGAGATTTAAACATGCCATTGAAATGTTCAATTAATCTCAAAGGATCTAGGAGTTTTCATAGATTAAAAACTTAAATTTCTTTTTCGTTTCTCATGGTGGAAATTAGTGAATCGTTATTCACTTACCTTCAAATATTCTGCAACTAGATTACGACATCCCTTTTCTAGGTTGTAACGTATTGTGTTGGGTCCTAGCCTTAATATCTCATTTGGGAGATTTATTAAGGACTTTATCAATCAACTAACTTGAATTTGTTTTCTCCCGTTTTGTAGATGTCAAAGTACGACAACTATGGTCTTCCCAAATCCCGTGGAACAAGCATTCCACATGAAGATGATATTCCACGATTCGATCAGGGAACAAGAAATCATGCTTCACTTCCTCCACCTCCTCCAATTATTCTCCCTAATCCACAAGATCAAAGAATTGAAAGGTTCAATGTCACTAAAGCCCTATTGGAAATGAAACATGAAGATGGTAAACCCGTGTGTGCCCACGTTCTAGGAATGAAATCACACATCGATAGGTTGATAATGTTGGGTGCATCATTCACGGATAAGTTGGCTGTGAACTGGGTTCTGCAGTCACTTCCCGAATCATATAATGAGTTCAAGAGAAAGTATTATATGATGGATCATGACGAAAACCTCATTGACCTAACTTACATGCTCATTGCTGTTGAATCAGAAATGATTTGGCAAAGCGATGGAGGGTATTTGTTGGGAAAGTCAACCAACCATGCTTCCAAGGACGTTCTAGGAGAACCGACATGCGATTGCTGCCAAGAGAAAAGGGCGTTGGATACAAGTCTGCCCTAAGATCCTGAAGAGTCCAGAAGATGGGAGAGTCAAAGAGTATGGTTGTGCTTCAGGTAAAAATCCACTATCTAACTCCATTAAGTTCCTATTCATTGATTCTTAATACATAATGTGATAAGATTGCATTTGAATGTTTTGCAGGATCAATAAAAAGAGAGGAAGCTTGATGAGAAAGCAAAATGAGTCTAATCACGAAGAAACGGATCTCGATCGCATGGATTCGAAAATTAGATTTTGAGCTTAGAAAGTTATGATAGAATTATTAGGAATATTTGATTACATAGTTTTTCAGTTGATTTTGCATTGTAAGGACAAATGTTTTCCGCTGTTTTTATGAATAAAATAAATTATGGTTTGACTCATTTATTTATTTATTTCCTTGAAATGAAATCGTTATGAAAAATTGATGTTTGCATATTTCTACAACACAATGGATGTGATTCTTAATTATGTAAATTGTGGAAAGGTCAACAATTTACCAAATAAGGAAAGTTTCTCATCGCCCAAGTTTCAATTAGATATAGACTTGGAATCATACAACAAGTATTTTATGTTGAATGAAAACTTTTGCATTTGGGAAAATTAGACTAATTCATTGACAAAATGTCAAGTGAAGGACTAGGAGATCAAGTACACAAGGTTGTGTGTTGATCAAGTCCACCACAAGAGTAAGAAAGATATTCGTCATGATTTACTAAGGTTAAGTAAATATGATTACACTTATGAGATTAAGTATAATTCTTAGTTGATTGAAATAGTTTAAATCAATAGCAGAACGAATAAGAAGAATCAAGTAGGCAGAAAGATAAAAGTTTCTCTATTCTAAGAAGAAGGGAGAGTACCTTTTATGCTTTATGATAGGTCTTAATGATTAAGAACCATATCTCAATTGATCCTCTAAGTGAGTCTTAGTACAATTGTATGTCTAAGAAGAGGAATCGAGCATTGAAGAAATGGTTAAATCAAGAAGCCAATCATAATTCATTCCATAACAAGTCTTAAAGTTAAGATTGTGACATTAAGTGACAAGTCTTAAGAAGGTTTATAACATTCATGTAATGTAGAATTTGGAAAAAGGTTTCTTATTCTTGAACATTTGAAATTGGAAAGTTGTGATGTCTTGGATAAGACAAAGACCAACTGAGACCAATTTATGACGTGTTTTGTCTTGATAAGAGCTACACTAACTCTTGAATATTTATCAAGAAATGCTTATTGACAAGAGAATCTTATATGTCAAGGAGTCAGTGGGAGTCTTAATGGTCTTGAAAAGATTCAAGAACTAATCAAGAATAAACCTTATCGATCATCACTAGTACACGAGTAGAGGTTTACAACCTATCGTGTTGACATTATATTGTTTCTGTGTCGTTCCAATCGAGTTAATTATGCATGTGAGTTCTATGAGTTCTCATTTGAACACCTTGATCAATGGAAAGTACATTGATTGGAAAGGTTGAGCTGCTTAACTACTTGGAAGACATGGTGGGCAGCCGTGTTAGCATAAGGCAAGAAATCAAGATTGAGAAAGTTCGGTCAATATGAGTTTGAATTTGTCATAAACTTTGGTTTTAACAAATTCACATGAATACGAACATATACACCATTAAAATCGAAGTGTCATAAGATTTCCTCCTTCATTAAAACGATTGAGAGGAAATGCTTTCACTAAGAAAGATTTTAAGAAGATAGTGATTGTGAAAATTGCATTTTCGAATTCGATTATGGTTACGGTATCCCTTTCCATCATTCAAATTGTGAGATCTGGCAATTAGTATGAATTGTTTAAGACACACACATGAACTATCTAAGGCAAAGTTGTATAAGTTTATAAAGCCTTGATAAAAGATTATCAAAGCATTGGGTATTAGAAATATGAACTTAAAGAAATTCAATAGGCATTGTTTTTCTGAAAGGTAAGTTGTTTCTGAATACATGTCAAAGCTAGTGGGAGCATAAGTGTTATGTTTATAATAATCATCATGATAGTGGGAGCATAAATGTTATGATTGGATGATTATTAAGCCAAGTATTGCAAGTTAGAAATATTAATTATAGAAAAACAAGAGTTATACCTTGCAAAGTCGTAAGGGTTGTAAAGTTGTTTTGCTATAATTAAGGGAGAGAATATTGTACTTCATTTCAAAACTAAAGGCTTAGGTTATAGAATGTTAATAAACTTAGTCAAGGATACATAGTGAGTTCTTGAATTTCGATTATGATTACGGCATTCCTCTTCATAATCGAATCATAAGAACATGACACATAAGATATTATGGCAGAAGATTGATAAAGTATCAAATCTTTATGTAAGACATTATGCATCGTGTCCCATACGCTTCAGGTATCGGATAGATTGCTAATGCTATAATATTTGACC
Source organism: Lactuca serriola (assembly GCF_051521515.1). Classification (NCBI taxonomy): domain Eukaryota; kingdom Viridiplantae; phylum Streptophyta; class Magnoliopsida; order Asterales; family Asteraceae; genus Lactuca; species Lactuca serriola. The sequence goes on from NC_136415.1 coordinate 57,124,540, forward strand.
ATTCTAAAATTTTTCCAAAATGTCTAGCGCATTTAGAGGGAAAAGGACAAGAATCGGTTTTGACTAAGATAATTAAACAACTATCAAAGGAAAATCCAAAGTTCGCTAAGGACTAGTCACTTGTGAGTAGTTGGAAGTATAGTATTGGATGGACCAAATCGACATTATTATCAATAGAAAAGATTCTATAAAGAATGATTTGTCATATGGTAAGTATGGAAAAGTTTCCATATTGGGAGTTGGATATTAAGAATCTATGTCTAGATTAGAAACTTTTATGCAAGAAGGATGTTCAAAGGAATGTACTTTGAGTGAGAGACATCACATCTATGAAATTGTCTTGTAACAATTTCCGATAGAGAGCTTTGTAATTCATTGGCAATAGTCATTGTGACCTTAGTGCAGTGACATTACAAAAGAATTATTGCATAAAATGTTAGAATCTAACATGTTCTATAAGTGGCAAGAATTTGATATTCTTATACTTATGATAAGGATTGGGAGTTGTGAAATGAGTATGATTGAAAATGTGTTCATTTGATACATTTCACAAAGTAAGAACCATAGGTAAACATTGTGTGCATACTAAGAGCATGGGACAAGTGTTGTAATTCAAGTAAGAAGTTGATTACCTGAAGCAACAAATAATGAGTAATCATTATGGTGATAAATAAAAGGTGTTTTATTTATACTCAAAGGTTGAGGCCATATGGGATTAGTATTATTCTTGTGTTTCACTTTGCATGTTTTGACTTCCTGAATAATTTAATTGGTTAAGAACAGTTAAATTATTCGAACGGGCCACAATCGTTCGTATGTTGGAAGTAGGTATGAATGAAGACTGTCGTGAATTGGTGTGTGGATTGTCTAAAGAGCATTATACATAAGCAAATGTTTACTGCAACGTTCAGGAGTGCTTAGGAATATGATTTGAGCATTGGATTAAAACCACGCTCACTTGGATCACTTCATGGATTTGTATCACGAGTGATTAGTAAGACGATAACATCTTATATTCTTGAAACCGAGATGTGTGAGTTGTATCTTGCGAGTCGGTTGCATATTGATGATATGTAAACGTACCAGTAACTTGGTGTTATAAAACATATTGTTGTGTGTGATTTGGTGACTGAGTGCAAGCGAGCATTGAGTCAAAGTTTATCCGTTCCTTTTATCCAAAGTAGGGTGAAAGCGATATCTGTGGGCCCCTCGATGATTTAGTGATGGCACCTAAGCGCTTGGCCAAGCCGGGACTAAATTGATGTGTTCAATTGTAGTCTGTTGTCAGTCGTCATAAATCTAAATTCGGTAAACAGCACATAGACAGAGAGAATGATTTAGATCCATGTCTCAATCTATACGATATCTAGAATCGAGGAATATATGATCCCTTATCTAAAGGACACACGTATCTGATAAGATCAGAGTTGACACCTGCTTTAGAAAGCTACGATTACAGATCAGGATCTAAAGTCATACGCATAATAGTTATTAGACTTATCCAAGTGGGAGACTGTTGGATTAGTGTCTAAGTCCATAACTATTTTGGTATGTACTTGACCTGATGGTACATGGTCCTTTTGGGTTGCCTTCACCAAAGCAACTTGATAGGATGAATTATGGAGAGAAAGGATTAAATATGATTTATTAATATATTATGAGAATAATATATTAAAGGAGAAATCATATTGTTTAATTAATATTAGTCAAGAATTAATAAGAATTAAGTTTGTGGCTAAAAGACATTAATTAAACTTAAGGGACTAGAAATGTCAATTGTGTGATAGTTAAATATTGAGCTAATGGACTCCATATTAAAGGGGTGGACGAATTCTATGCGGAAACCCATTAGAAATCATCCAAAGGCCTTTAAGAAAGGGGTTCATGGGTTGCTTAGGGCCTAAGCATCCAAATTAGGGTTTCCTTGTTAGATAACCCTAATAGCCTCACTATTTAAGGAACCCTTAAGCCCCAAAAACGGGAGGAACTAATTGGTTAGGGTTTCCACACGTTTTGGGCAGCCTCCTTCTCTTCCCCTCTTCATCCTCTTGCTCTTGGTGTTTGTGAACCATTAGAGGAGTGACATTTGTGACTCTAAGTTTTCTAAAGTCAATACAAGAAGGATTTGAGATTGTTATTGCTACATAACAATCAAGGTATGATCTAAACCCTAATTTATATGTTATATTGATTATCATATGCTAGATCTAGGGTTTATAGTCTTGGATGAATTGAATGTACAATAGAGAAACCTAGATCCAAGCATTAGGGTTTGTATGAGCACATAGGATGTTCTTATGGCTAAAACCCATCACACGTATGGCTCTACTTCAGGAAAAATCCACTATCTAACTCCATTAAGTTCCTATTCATTGATTCTTAATACATAATGTGATAAGATTGCATTTGAATGTTTTTCAGGATCAGAGAAAAGAGAGGAAGCTTGATGGAAGATCAAGATGAGTCTGATCACTAAGAAATGGATCGCGATCCCATGGATTCAAAGATCAGATTTTGAGCTTAGAAAGTTATGATAGAGTTGTTAGGAATATTTGATTACATAGTTTTTCAGTTGATTTTGCATTGTAAGGACATGTTTTTCCATTGCTTTTATGAATAAAATAAATTTTTTTAATTTGTCTTGTTTATACATATATCCTTGCAGTGAAATCATTGTGAAAAATTGATGTTTGCGTATTTCTATAAATGGATGTGATTCTTAGTTATGTTATTTATGGAAGTGTCAAATTTCTCTAAGTAATGAAAGATTCCCATCGCCCAAGTTTCAATTGGAAAGAAAGTTGGAATCATACAATTTGTATTGTGTGATGTATGGAAATCTTGGTACTTAGGAAATTAGGACTAATTCCTTGATCACACAAGTATGTGAGTCAAGTGAAGGTCTAAAGGACTAGAACACAATGTTGTGCACTAGTAAACTCCACCACAAATAACAATGAGAATATTCATCATGATTTACCAAAAGGTCTAGTAAATGTGGTTATACTTACAAGATTAAGTGTAATTCTGAATCATTGAAAGGTTTCAATGAATGGCAGAACGAATAAGAAGAATCAATGAAGGCAGAAAGATAAAAAGTTTCTCAAATTTAAGAAGAAGGGAGAGTACTTTTGTATCGGATTTTGTGATCGTCTTAATGATTAAGAAACATATCACAATTGATCCTCTAAGGACATCTTATTGCACTAGTATGTATGGCTAAGAAGAGGAATCAGAAATTGTTGAAATGGTTAAATCAAAAGGATGAGTCACACTTCGTTCCAAAATCAAGTCTTAGAATTGTATTCCAAGATTGTGAATTGAGTGACACACACTCATCAAATGTGAAGTAGAAAATTGTTTTCTTTATCTTGCATGTTTGAAATTGGTAAGTTGTGATGTCTTGTAGAAGACAAGGACCAACTAAGACCAAATGTGTGTAATGTTTTGTCTTGATATAGACACACACTAACTCTTGGATATTTGTTTATCAAGAAATGTTTCTTGATAAGAGAATCTAATATGTCAAGCGGTCAGTGGGAGTCTAAATGATATTGAAAAAGTTTTGAGAATGAACCTATCGTGACTTGAGGATTGTAACCTATCGTGTTGACAAGGTTTTATTTATGTGCCAATACAGTTGAGTGATTATGCATATGAGTTCTATGAGTTCTCAATAAAATGCATAAGGCAAGCACCTTATTCAATGAAAGTACATTGACTGGAATAGGTGAGCTGCTAGATAACTTGGAAGCAATGGTGGGACCTTTGATGGCAAGAAATTAAGAACGAACAAGTTTTGTGCATAAGAGTTTGAATTTGTCACAAACATTATCTTTCGATTATGGTTATGGCAAATTCACATGGATAGGAACACATACACCATAAAATCTAAGTGTCATAAGGTTTCTCTCCTTCATGAAAATGATTGTGAGGAAACGCTTTCACTAAGAGAGATTTTATGGAGATAGTGATTATGTAAATTGCATTCTCAAATTCAATTATGATTACTGCATCCCTTTTCATAGTTCGAATTGTGAGATTTGGCAATTAGTCTAAACATTTGGGACTTATTAAAATAAGTGCTGAATTAGTTTAGACACACATGTGAGCTGTTTAAGGAAAGGTATGTGATTTTGAGAAGCTTAGATAAAGGCTTATCGAAGCATAAACAATGAACTTTGGAAATCAATAAGTATTGTTTTCTAGAAGTTTAGCTGGTTTCTAAATAAGTGTCAAAGCTAGTGGGAGCATAAATGTTATGTTGGAATGTATATAATCATCATGTTAGTGGGAGCATGATTATTATTTAAGTATTGCAAGTTGGCAATATTAATTATAGAAAAACAAAAGTTTCACTTTGCAAAGTTGCAGGGGTTGAAAAGTTGTTTTTGCTATAATTAAGGGAGAGAATGTTATACTTTGTTTCTAATCTAAAAGCTTAGATCGAGAAATTTTAATTGAATTTAGTCAAGGGTATATTTATTATTTGCATTCTCAAAATACGATTATGATTACGGCATCCCTCTTCATAGTTCGAATTTTTGAGAACACGGCAAATAGAAATATTATGACGATATTATAGTAAGAAACTGGTAAAGTATCACGTTTTTCATTATGAATTGTATCTCATACACTTCGGGTATAGGATCAATTGCATATGCTGTAATATTCGACCGTCCTAAAATTTTCCAAATGCCTAGGGCATTTAGAGGGAAAAAGGAAATAGAACCGGTTTTTGACTAAAATAATTAAACAACCGGGAAGGACAATCTAAGGTTCGCTAAGGGTTGGTCGCTTGTGGACAGTTGAAAGTATAGTAATGAATGGACCATATTGACATTATTATGAATAGATAAGATTCTATTTAGAATGAGTTGTCATATGGAAAATATGGAAATGTTTCCATATTGGGAGTTGGATATCGAGAATCAATGTCTAGATTAGAAACTTTTATGCTAGAAGGATGTTCAAAGGAATGTACTTTGAATACGAGACTTCATGACTATGGAATTGTCTTGTAACAATCTCTAATAGAGTATTTTCTAATTCAATGGCCGAGTCTTGGTAACTTTGGTGCCGTGACATTACGAAATGACCGTTGCATAAAATGTTAGAATCTAACATATTCTAGTAATGGCAAGAATTTTGTATTCTTACACTAATGGATTAGGAATTGTGAAATGAGTGTGATTAAAAAATGTTATTCAATTATACTATTTCAAAAGGTAAGGACCATAGGTAAACATAGTGTGCATGCTAAGAGCATGGGACAATTGTTGTTATAATTCAAGTAAGAAGTTGATTACCCGAAACAACAAATAATGAGTAATCAATATGGTGTTTAAATAAAATGTGTTTTATTTATACTTAAATGTTTGGGGCCATATAGGATTAGTATTATTCTTGTGTTTCACTTTGCATGTTTTGACTTCCTGAATAATTAAATTATTTCAGAATAATCAAATTGTTCGAACGGTCCACAGTTGTTCATATGTTGGAAGTAGGTATGAATGAAGATTGTCGTGAATTGGTGTGTGGATTTTCTAAAGTGTATTAGAGATAAGCAAATGTTTTCTGCAGCGTTCATGAGTGCTTATTGTAACAGCCCGGAATTCCAGGTATTGTTATATTTATGATTTCGGGTGTTTTAAGAGGGGACTCGGCGAGTTGGAGCTCAGACTCACCGAGTCGGATCGCAGATCTGGTCGCGGGTTCGCGACTGGACTCGACGAGTCCGGTTATGGACTCGGCGAGTCCGCGCTGTTTAGCGAAACCCTAACCGTCCAGGTTTGGGACATATATCAGGGGCCTTATGGCCGTCATTGTTCACCCTAGTCCTTTGAGGGAAACCCTAATTCGATTGTAAGCATCTGGAGCAAGGTAGAAGACCATTATCGATCTTGGAAGTGTTATTGTGCAAGGAGGAGGAGGCTTGGTTAAGGGAACAACAGGAGAAGCCATATTCTGAGGGTTGGGGACACAGAGCAACGTTATTCAGGTAATAATTTCGAGTTGATCCCTTCTATGTTGATGTGCATATGGATTTAGGGTTTATTGAACCCTTTTGTGGTTAGATTGAGTGTTTCCTTAGTCCCCTATGCGATTGGAACCCTATATTGGGACCCTTGGAAGTCCAGAGTGTCCCATGCCTGAGCTTTTCGGGAATCAATGGAGGTTTTGGATTGGAATCCTTATGCCTTCGGTCAAAATGTAAATTATGAGTCATGGGGTGTATTATGAGCACCGAAATGAGGACTTTACGTGATGAACCAGTCTAGGAAGGCCAGACCTATGAATTGTCGGAGCAGATCTGACCTTAGAAAGCAGTTTGAGCGGTTGCACGACATGGACTCGCCCAGTCCGATGAACAGACTCGGGGAGTAGCTTGAAGATTAACTGGGACTCGCGAGTTGTTCTTCAGACTCGGCGAGTTGAGTCGGGGTGGCTCCGCGATTCTTCCAGGAGGAACTCGTCGAGTCAAAGGGGATACTCGACGTGTAGAAAGGGAATCTTAGAGAATCGGTGAGTTGAGGGCGAGTGGACTCAGAGTTGTTGAACTCGGCGAGTCTCGGGGTGACTCGGCGAGTTAGATCGCGGATTGAGTGAAGTTCTGAGTATGGGGACTCGGCGAGTCACAGAGTTGACTCGGCGAGTAGGGTCAGTCAGGGGTTGACTTTGACTTTGTCTTTGACCAAGGGTTGACCAGTGGTTCCAGGGGTATTTTGGTAATTGTTGTTTATTGTTTGAGTTCAGTGCATTGGTGGCTGTCTAGAGGTGGAGATCGTATCAGTGATCGGAGCAGCTTGAGCTATCTGTTCAGTCGGCAGTTTCGAGGTGAGTTATCCTCACTATATCGCTAGGGTTTATGGCACCAAGGCCAACCCTTTTATCGGATGGAAATCCGGGTAGTTGTCAGTTGTTATGATATGGCCGGTAGGCGTTATATGTTGCAGGCCGGAAGGCATTACATGTTGTGGGCCGGAAGGCATTGCTATGTGGACCGGAAGGTCATGGCCTGGAAAGGCGTATGTGTGCATTTAGTATGTTGACTGCTTCATAGGGTGATGTTATGCTAGTGACCGGCTCGGCCGGTATCTTGAATAGAGTAATGCTATGTTATGTGGTCTGTTGATCGATTGCTGACTGTGAACTGTTATATGATTATGTGTTATGCGTATGATTGCTAGACCTGGGGTGTGACCTGGTATGCAGGGTCGTTCTATGTTCTATTATGTTATGTATGCCTTTATGCTGATATGTATGTTTGTTATGTTGTGGGCCGGAAGGCAATATGTTATGGGCCGGAAGGCATTGCATTATGGGCCGGAAGGCGATATGTTTTGGACCGGAAGGTCGTGGCCTGGAAAGGCGTATATGTGGTTGGTATTTTGGGGGTATCTCACTAAGCTTTCGGGCTTACAGTTGTGGTTTTATGTTTTCAGGTTCTCAGGAGTCTGTGACAAGGCAAAGGCGTGATCGTACCGTTCCTCGCGTTGATGTTTTATGATATGAACCTGGGAAAATACTCTGTTAAATAGTGTATTGAAAACCTTTTTGTAACAACGTTATTAAAATGAGTGGTTTTTGAAAAGTTTTAATTGTTTTGAAATTTTGGTCGTTACAAGTTGGTATCAGAGCCTTGGTTTGAGTGAATTGGGGGAACATTCGTGTGACTCCAGTCTCAAATCGAGGAGGATTTTAAAAAGAGAAATTAAAATGGTTTTCAAATTAAGTAAAAGAAGGACGCGGAGGTACGATCAGCCGGAGCCAGTAAGTAGCCCAAAGATACCATACATGATATTTGTTTTATTTGAGCTTGATAGAACTGCATGCTAGAGTTAGGCTAGGGATCTTCAGGAATTCATGATAATGTTGCCTGATTTGTGATGCCTGTAGCCTAGGGTCCCTTATGGGAGATTCTCAGTGTTCCTCTAGTGGTGAGGGTTGATAGTTGTTATGCATGTTCTCTAGGGTATTGTGGTAGTACTTCATACAAATATGGGTAGGTGTGGAAGGTAGTATGGGCCCGTACTACTGAAAGCACAGGACCCATATGCGTATCAGGGAAACCATGATCTCTAGGGTTGGGTTGCGAGAGTTGGATCCCAGGATTGTGGGAAGTGTCTGAGATTGGTATGGTGTCTTCGGTATGGAGATTTCGAGGCATGATGATAGTTGATCCGGATCAGGATCGGGAGCTGGAGAGCGAGTTCCGGGTGGATCGGTGCCGTCTGAGGTTATCGATCAGACGAGTACGAGCGAGTTGGATGCGAGGATTCGCGAGGTCCTGCGTGATGGGGTTGCTGCATTGTTCCGGGCTGAGTTGCCGGAATTGTTGGGTCGATCAAGACCGCCATGGTTGAGTATTTTGATGAGCGCTATGCGGCTCTCGCAGAGACGGCTGCCGCGGTGGCTACAGCGGCTGTAGCAGCGGCAAGGGGAGGAGCTAGTCGGGGTTTTCAGTATCGGGACTTCTATTATACGAAGCCTCCCACATTCGATGGAGTTCAGGACCCGATTGTTGCTATGAGATGGTTATCAGACGTGGAGGAGTGTTTCTCCATGAGTTTATGCCCTGCTGATCAGAGGGTGAGGTGTGCTCTGAACCTATTGAGGCTCGGGGCGAAGGATTGGTGGAGATTGACCACGGGGTCATATTCCGATGCGCAGAGGGCTGCGGTTTCATGGGATCAGTTCAGAGAGATGTTCAGTACTCGCTATGTTCCGCGGGATGAGAGGGAGAGATTGGCTCGAGAGTTCCTTGAGCTGAAGTAGGATTCGGAGTCGGTGACTGAGATCACCAGGGTGTGTATTGAGAGGGCGATGTTTTGCCCTGAGTTCGCTTCGGAGCAGGCTCAGATGTCCCGATATCTGAGTATGCTCAAGGGGGATATCAGACAGTTCGTGTCTGCGCAGAGGTGCGAGACCTTGTTGGACTTGCAGGAGGCCGCCATGCGGCGTGAGTAGAGGTTGAGTTGCAGTTGCGTGAGCTGAGGCAGGCTCCGAGGCAGTCGCAGCCGGCGCCGAAACGGTCCAGGACCGTTGATGTTAGAGTCGGGGATCGGAGCGGCCACACTTGTGGGAAGTGTGGGAGGGGTCACACCGGAGTTTGTTGGTCCGGTGGTGCATGCCGCAAGTGCGGAAAAGAGGGGCACTATGTGCGGGATTGTCGGCAGTCAGTGCCGATTTGGGATTTGAGGATTTGTTACCATTGTCGGCAGGTTGGACATTTGAGGGTCAATTGTCCACAGCTTTCTGCAGGACCGGTGCATGCTCTAGCACCAGCCACCTTGAGGAGTTCAGGAGGAGGACAGGATGGAGCGGAGCCCCAAGGGCTCAGGGTCGTGCTTATCAGCTTGCGGCAGAGGGAGTCGGAGCAGTGCCGGAGGCAGCTGCGGGTATGTTGCTTTCTTGATGTCTTGTTATCTTGCGTTTATTGGGGCGTATTGTTTGTGCTGGTATCTTGTGTGGATTTCGATGCGGTATTCGTTGTTTCGCGGGTTTGGCATGGTTATGGATTGGTGTTTCGGGTTTTCGTTTTGGTATCCGTTGTTCCCTGAAGGTTGGTATGGCTATAGTTTGGTGGTTGTTAGTCAGTACTATAAGTGGGGGAGAATTGGAGAATTCTCCGGGAGATCGATGAGTATGTGAGGGTGCTTAGCTATTGGGATTCAACAGTGTTCTGTCAGCTCAGAGAATAGGCTGACGAGAGCGAGTGTTGTGTATGCGGGGCGGGATACAGATCTAGGGCATTTGATTGTGGAGGCCTGGGAGCAGGCTGGGATCAAGTTTGAGTAAGTAACCGGGGTTATGTGATCAGAGTATTTGTATGCTGGATGTACGTGATGGGTTGTACTGCATTACTCCCACGGGATTTATGTTGTGCATGTTTCTAGAGATGGAACCGGAAGGCTCCCAGAGTTAGAACCTGAGGGTTCACAGAGTTTGGGTGTACGGACCCACAGAGATATAGCCTCGAGTGGCTAGTGTGTGTTATGAAAGTCGGTCCAGTCATGCTGGGGACTCTGATGGTATTGTTGGATCAGTTTGAGATTTCGGGTTGTGTATGTTGCAGTGTGATTACATTGGAAGGTCTGGCCCCGGGTTAGTGATTTTGTTTAGTTGAAGTAGCGATTTTGTGGAGTGGAGAGAGTGCATGGGCTTGAGATCCCCTGCAATGAGAGCTAGAGTATGTGAATAGCGGTTACGTAAAAAGGGTGGTGTCGCTTGGGGTGAGCACCGTGGCACCGGTTGGGGTGGCATTATGGCCAAGAGGGTTCCTTGGAAAAGGAAAAGAGAAAGGTGTGTAACTCCGAAGGGGAGTGCAAGTTCACGAAAGAGAAAGCTGCAGAGCAGAGTTACGGTTAGAGTATTTCGAGTATGGTTTTGAGCATCGTGTTCGCAGCAGTGAAGTAGGAACTCATCCGGTTTGGGATGTCTGTTGAGGCTCAGAAGGGATGCAGGGAGAGAGAGAATCTTGAATTCTCAGTGTGATTCTGATCAGGGTATAGGGTGGATATTAGTGGTTCATCCTGGGAGATGTTCGAGGATATCATCAGTGTATCGGGTCTTCCAACCTGTGGGTGTTGGGGCTAGTTCAACATGTGTATGTGAGTGCAAGAGGAGAACTCGTGAGAGTTGCCCTGAGAGTGAGAATGGGTCTCTCAGTCGGTCCGGAATGGACAAAGTGGGCTTTGGATCGGGGATCCGGTGGTTCATGGTTTCCTAACCCTTAGGGGTCGAGTGATCATTGAGATTTAGAGCAGAGTTGCATCTTGGGTAATTCTCGGTTACAGAGAGTGATGGGCAGTACAGAGATTGTGCTCCAGTCGACAGAGCAGATTCAGCAAGTTAGGCAGAGTTTATTGGCCGCCCAGAGCCGGCAGAAAAGTTATGCAGACAGACGCCGGTCCGAGCTTGAGTTTCAGGTCGGCGACTTCGTACTCCTGAAGGTCTCTCCTTGGAAAGGAGTGATTCGATTCAGGAAGAGGGGCAAGTTGGGGCCCCGGTATACTGGGCCTTTTCGTGTGATTGCGAGGGTAGGACGGGTGGCCTACCGTTTGGAGTTGCCAACGGAATTGAGACAGATCCACGACACTTTTCATGTGTAGCAATTGAGAAAGTGTATAGCCGATGAGTCGGCAGTGGTTCCATTAGAGGACATTCAGGTGGATGCGAGCCTGAATTATGCCGAGAGACCAGTGGCTATCAGAGATCGGAAGATCAAGGTTCTGAGGAATAAGGAGATACCTCTAGAGTTAGTTCAGTGGCAGCACCGGAAGGGATCGGAAATGACCTGGGAGCCAGAGCGTGAGATGCGGGAGCAACATCCGAAGCTATTTTCAGAGTGAGACTTCGAGGGCGAAGTCTAGTCCTAGTGGGGGAGAGTTGTAACAGCCCGGAATTCCAGGTATTGTTATATTTATGATTTCGGGTGTTTTAAGAGGGGACTCGGCGAGTTGGAGCTCAGACTCGCCGAGTCGGATCGCAGATCTGGTCGCGGGTTCGCGACTGGACTCGACGAGTCCGGTTATGGACTCGGCGAGTCCGCGCTGTTTAGCGAAACCCTAACCGTCCAGGTTTGGGACATATATCAGGGGCCTTATGGCCGTCATTGTTCACCCTATTCCTTTGAGAGAAACCCTAATTCGATTGTGAGCATCTGGAGCAAGGTATAAGACCATTATCGATCTAGGAAGTGTTATTGTGCAAGGAGGAGGAGGCTTGGTTAAGGGAACAACAGGAGAAGCCATATTCTGAGGGTTGGGGACACAGAGCAACGTTATTCAGGTAATAATTTCGAGTTGATCCCTTCTATATTGATGTGCATATGGATTTAGGGTTTATTGAACCCTTTTGTGGTTAGATTTAGTGTTTCCTTAGTCGCCTATGCGATTGGAACCCTATATTGGGACCCTTGGAAGTCCAGAGTGTCCCATGCCTGAGCTTTTCGGGAATCAATGGAGGTTTTGGATTGGAATCCTTATGCCTTAGGTCAAAATGTAAATTATGAGTCATGGGTGTATTATGAGCACCGAAATGAGGACTTTACGTGATGAACCAGTCTAGGAAGGCCAGACCTATGAATTGTCGGAGCAGATCTGACCTTAGAAAGCAGTTTGAGCGGTTGCATGACATGGACTCGCCGAGTCCGATGAACAGACTCGGCGAGTAGCTTGAAGATTAACTGGGACTCGCCGAGTTGTTCTTCAGACTCGGCGAGTTGAGTCGGGGTGGCTCTGCGATTCTTCCAGGAGGAACTCGTCGAGTCAAAGGGGATACTCGACGTGTAGAAAGGGAATCTTAGAGAATCGGTGAGTTGAGGGCGAGTGGACTCATAGTTGTTGAACTCGGCGAGTTAGATCATGGATTGAGTGAAGTTCTGAGTATGGGGACTCGGCGAGTCACAGAGTTGACTCGGCGAGTAGGGTCAGTCAGGGGTTGACTTTGACTTTGTCTTTGACCAAGGGTTGACCAGTGGTTCCAGGGGTATTTTGGTAGTTGTTGTTTATTGTTTGAGTTCAGTGCATTGGTGGCTGTCTAGAGGTGGAGATCGTATCAGTGATCGGAGCAGCTTGAGCTATCTGTTCAGTCGGCAGTTTCGAGGTGAGTTATCCTCACTATATCGCTAGGGTTTATGGCACCAAGGCCAACCCTTTTATCGGATGGAAATCCGGGTAGTTGTCAATTGTTATGATATGGCCGGAAGGCGTTATATGTTGCAGGCCGGAAGGCATTACATGTTGTGGGCCGGAAGGCATTGCTATGTGGACCGGAAGGTCATGGCCTGGAAAGGCGTATGTGTGCATTTAGTGTGTTGACTGATTCATAGGGTGATGTTATGCTAGTAACCGGCTCGGCCGGTATCTTGAATAGAGTAATGCTATGTTATGTGGTCTGTTGATCGATTGCTGACTGTGAACTGTTATATGATTATGTGTTATGCGTATGATTGCTAGACCTGGGGTGTGACCCGGTATGCAGGGTCGTTCTATGTTCTGTTATGTTATGTATGCCTTTATGCTGATAGGTACGTTTGTTATGCTGTGGGCCGGAAGGCAATATGTTATGGACCGGAAGGTCGTGGCCTGGAAAGGCGTATATGTGGTTGGTATTTTGGGGGTATCTCACTAAGCTTTCGGGCTTACAGTTGTGGTTTTATTTTTTCAGGTTCTCAGGAGTCTGTGACAAGGCAAAGGCGTGATCGTACCGTTCCTCGCGTTGATGTTTTATGATATGAACCTGGGATATACTCTGTTAAATAATGTATTGAAAACCTTTTTGTAACAACGTTATTAAAATGAGTGGTTTTTGAAAAGTTTTAATTGTTTTGAAATTTTGTTCGTTACACTTATGAATATGATTTGAGCATTGGATTAAACCCACACTCACTTGGACCACTTCATGGATTTTATCACGAGTGATTGGTGAGACGATAATATCTTATATTCTTGAAACCGAGATGTGTGAGTTGTATCTAGCGAGTCGATTGCACATTGATAATACGTAAATGCACCAGTAACTTGGTGTTATAAAACGTATTGTTGTGTGCGATTCGGTGAGTGAGTGCAAGCGAACATTGAATCAAAGTTTATCCGTTCTTTTTACCCAAAGTGGGATAAAAGTGATATCTATGGGCCCCTTGATGATTTAGTGATGACACCTAAGCGCTTGGCCAAGTCGGGACTAAGTTGATGTGTTCACTTGTAATCTGTTGTCAATCGTCGGAAATTAGAAATCGGGAAACAACACATAGACATAGAGAATGATTTAAATCCATGTCTCAGTCTATACGATATCTATAATGGAGGAATATATGATCCCTTATATAAAGGACACGTATCTGATAAGATCAGAGTTGACAGCGGCTTTTGAAAGCTACGATTGCGGATCAGGATCTGAAGTCATATGCAGAATAGTTATTAGGCTTATCCAAGTGGGAGACTGTTGGATTAGTGTCTAACTCCATAACTATTTTGGTATGTACTTGACCCGATGCTGCATGGTCCTTTTGGGTTGCCTTCACCAAAGCAACTTGATAGGATGAATTATGGAGAGAGAGGAATAATTATAATTTATTAATATATTATGAGAATAATATATTAAAGGAGAAATCATATTGTTTAATTATTATTAGTCAATAATTAATTAAGAATTAATTTTGTGGCTAAAAGAGATTAATTAAGCTTAAGGGACTAGAACTGTCAATTGTATGATAGTTGAATATTGGGTTAATGGACTCCACATTAGAGGGGTGGACGAATTCTATGGGGAAACCCATTAGAAATCGTCCAAGGCCTCTAAGGAGGGAGTCCATGGGTTGCTTAGGGTCTAAGCAGTCAAATTAGGGTTTCCTTGTTAGATAACTCTAATAGCCTCACTATGTAAGGACCCCTAGGGCAACAAAAACGTGGCAAACTGATTTCTTAGGGTTTCAACACGTTTTTGGGTGCCTCCTCTCTTCTCATTCTTCATCCTCTTGCTCTTGGTGTTTGTGAGCCATTAGAGGAGTGACACTTGTGACTCTAAGCTTTCAAAAGCCAAATACAAGGAGGATTTGAGATTGTTATTACTACATGACAATCAAGGTATGATCTAAACACTAATTAATATATTAATATCGATTATAGCATGCTATATCTAGGGTTTAAAGTCTTGGATGAATTGCATGTACAATAGAGAAACCTAGATCCAAGCATTAGGGTTTGCATGAGCACATAGGATGTTCTTATGGCCAAAACCCATCAGTTCTTGGCTTGATTTTTCGCCACTTCTTTCGTCCTCCTTGTGTACGGACTCTCCAATAGTTTGTCCCTTCTTAGTTAATTTTATTCTACTCACTCTTTTGAGTTCATTGGGTGTGATTCCATTAGGGTCACGACACTTGTGGTGCTTGCTTCCAAGAGATCAAAAAAGGAGAATTCTTGTTGTTTACTATAACTACTAAAAGGTATGTAACCCTAAACCTTTTCTTCAGATTACTTAGGGTTTCTTAGGTTATTATTTTGATGTTCTTAGTTATAGGTTCAATAGAGAAAACATAGATCCTTATATGTTGCATATGAACTTAAGTGTTAAATTTTTCTGCTACATGAAAATTTTCAATTGCATAACTATAATAGTAGAATTGATCAAATTAGGGTTTATAGAAATAAAAACCTAAGAGGCCATGAATTTCGAAATTAGGTTTAGGGTTTTAGAAACCCTAGCCTCCTTCCTACTTATTTCGAAATTTAGGGCTAGGGTTTTGAAACTCTAGCCTTCTTCCCCAAGTTTTCGAAAATGGTAGGTTGTTAGGATTTTCCTATTTTGGATAATTGTTAATTTAATTTGATTAAAAGGGATAATTATAAAATTGATAAATCGTATACCATAATTTTCGAAAATTAGAGGGTAAGGATTTGGATTAACTTATTTGATTGATTTAATTAGATAATCCTTATTTGATTTAATTTATTTAATTAATTTTTAATTAAAAGATAATAATTAAATCATTGTTTATTTTAAATTTAATTAATAAAGATATTAATTTCGAAATTTAAAATATAAAACTAGTATTTTGAAAAGTTGTAAAATACACCTTATATATAATATTAAATGTTTAATTAGTATATGTATAAGACTAAGTCAGTCGAGTCGCTAGTATGCCTCATTCATGAAGCTAGTCTATAAAAGGGGGGGGGGGGGTATAAGTAGGGTATTATGATTTATTAATATGTTATATGATTAATATATTAAAAGAGAAATCATATAGTTTAATTAATATTAGACAAGAATTAATTAAGAATTAATTATGTGGCTAAAAGAGATTAATTAAATAAAGAGGACTGGAACTGTCAATTGTGTGATAGTTGATTTGGGCTGAGAATCCTTTTAGTTTTAAGGGGTGGATGAAATTAGAGTGGGAGCCCATCTAAATTCCATCCAAGGCCTTTATTCTGGAAGGTTCTTTGGACCGCTTAAGGCCTAAGCTATCCAATTAGGGTTTTGACTGAAACCATAGCAGCACAAGTATAAATAGACCCCTTAGGCTTCAGAAATTGGTTAACCCTACTTCTAAGAGTACCAGAGACGATTTTCAAGAGCTTCCAAACTCTCTCCAAGATCATCCTCTTGCTTGTGGTTTTTGTAAGCCATTAGAGGAATGACATTTGTGACTCTAAGCTCCAACGACAAGTAGGTTCAAGCTTTGAAGAAGAGGTAATCATCTAAATCTATTTTGTTGTGTTAAATTCGAATTATATACACTAGATCCAGGGTTTGCAAGTCTTCGATGAATTGCATGTACAATAGAGAAACCTAGATCCAAGCATTAGGGTTTGCATGAGCATATAGGATGTTCTTTTAGCTGAAACCCATCAATGGTATCAAAGCTTTGTTTGCTTTCTTTTGTATTGATGCCTTTCTTGTTCATCCTCTCTTGAAAATCGAGTTTTTGGGTCCTCTGCCTGACGGACTCGGCGAGTCCTGATGTGGGTTCGACAAGTAAGATGAACTCGACGAGTCCATAAGGGGACTCAGCGAGTCGAACGGGATTTCTTGTTGTTTTGCTTAAGGATAATTACCTAAATCATTTTTGACTAATAAAATCTGAATTTTATTATTGTTTTATGATTATCTGTAACGCCCCATTTCTGTATGTGATTTAAATATAATATTTTCCTTCCTTAAGAGGAAGTCGACGAGTCAGTAGCCTGACTCGTCGAGTAGAGACGGGATTTGCATGCGTTTGTAGTTGGCTACTCGATGAGTCCATATTCCGGACTCGGCGAGTCCGCTTGTCTGGAAGAAACCTTAAATCCCAGGGTTTGTACCCTATTTAAACGTCATTATAGCCTCCCACCCCAGCCTCCAGCACCTTTAGAGCATTTCTTTGTAAAAACCTTAGTCCCTATTGTTGAGCTTGAGTGTTTTGTGGTAGCTTGGGAATTTTAGAAGAGAAGGAAGGAAAGAAGATCAATAGAAGAGAAAGGAGATCCAAGAACTAGCTTCCATCTGCTTCATATTTTGGTAATAAAGTTATTACCTTGTTTATTCTTCCATTAATCCCTCTTTTATGCTTGTTTATGTCTCTTTTGGAGCTTTATATGATTTAAACTAGAGATTTGAGCTCTCCTTAGGATGGAGACCATAGATCTGGATGTTATTGAGCTCTAGGAACTCTATGTAGCTACCTTTATGCATATATTGCCTTGTTCCAAACCCTAAGTGCTTAGTGTTGGATGATTTTGGTGTTTTAGCCCCATTATCGTGTGTATGCACGTAAAATTGGAAACTTTACGTGCAAAACCAGCCCTAGAAGCCCAGATCTATGAATTGGAAGCACTGTAGTTGACTATAATCGACTGTATAGTAATGGCATGCAGGAGACTCGGCGAGTCCATATTCCGGACTCAACGAGTCCAAGGCAATCTTCTTGTCTCTAGAACATACTCGACGAGTTGTTCATACAACTCGACGAGTCACAGTCTGGACGTGTTCATATGATGAAGGAGAACTCGACGAGTTGTTCATATAACTCGGCGAGTCAGATGAAGTTAGATTGGACGTTAGTATGGAAGAAGAACTCATCGAGTTGTTGCCAAACTCGACGGGTTGAAGCGAGTAGAGGATTAGAAAAGGTGTTAGGGAGTCGGCGAGTTGGCGGCCCAACTCGGCGAGTCTGATCAACTGAAAGTTGACTTTGAATAGGAAGTTGACTTTGACCAGGGTTGAAATAGTCATTTTACCCTGAGAACAGTTATGAGTATCTGATTTAGTGTTTTTGGGATTGTAGCCAGGGAGTTCCGGAGCAGCAGTCAGCGAATTTCAGATTTAGCATCTCAGCAGCCAGCTTACGAGGTGAGTTTCCTTCCAGTAGGAACGAGTCTACGGCCACAATGCCGGCCTGTTTAGTTAGCAGTAGTTCCGGACTTCGGTCTGATGCAGCATGCAATATATGTGTTTATGCTAGTAGCTATGATTATGCTATGCTATGTTCAGTCAGTTCCGGACTTCGGTCCGATGCAGTTCCGAACTTCGGTCTGATGCAGAGGGCAAGGCCCTGGTTAGTTCCGGACTTCGATCCGATGCAGTTCCGAACCTCGGTCCAATGTAGAGGGAAGGCCCTGGTTAGTTCCAGACTTCGGTCCGATGCAGTTTCCGGACTTTGGTCCGATGCAGAGGGCAAGGCCTTGGTTAGTTTTGGACTTCGGTCCGATGCAACTTCCGTACTTCGGTCTGATGCAGTGGGAAAGGTCTAGTAGTTGCTTTATATGTTATTGTATGGTATGTGGTAGTTTAGGGGAACTCACTAAGCTTCGTGCTTACAGTTTCAGTTTTGGTTTCAAGAACTTCATCTAGGAAGGGGATGAGCTTGGGATGATGGCATGGCACACACCACAATTACAGTTTTATCCTTGGAGTTTTATTTAGATATTTTGATATGATAACGACTTCAGTTTTTGATTTGTTACATTTGATATGGATTTTGAGACATATGATCCATGGTTTTATTATATAACACTTGATGTTGTGGTTTTTAGTAATGTTAAAAAAAAATTTTGGGTTGTATTTTTGGGACGTTACATTATCCTTACCAAATCAAGAGATAGTTGCCAATTGTTTGAATAATAAATTCCTTATATGATAATATTTGATTATTTAAATTAAATGTTGAATTATCATGTAAATAAAAGTTCAAAACTTGCCCTAAAGTTTTGAAATTAAAATTTTTTGATTAAAAGTTTAATTTAAAATATTTAAATTTCAAACCCTAGAATTTTACAAGTTTAAAATTCAACCTTATACTTCATAATATTATAATATATATATATATATATATATATATATATATATATATATATATATATATATATATATATATATAACTTAAATTCTAGTCTTACAGTTAGTAGGCCTCATTCACGAAGTCGATCTATAAGAGGGTATAAGGTTATGGCCTATAAAATGGCCGTTTAATGGGTGTCCACTCTCACCCACCGCTTCCTTGATTGGTGGAGGGTCTTTAGCCGAAGGGGTAGGATAGGGCAAACTTTTCGTAATTAAAAGTATAATTAATCTATATAAAGTAACTAAATGTTTTTACAAAATTCCAAATCTTAGTTACTTTAGGCAAAAGTGAGTTGATGCAATTCCATGAAATTACACTTTGTACCCTTGCTAAGACGTTAGTGGAGCATGTGTGGTTAACCGACACACTAATTGGGTTCTAAGAAAAGGTGGCAAAGGCTGACTCATTGTTTGTTATAGTTCGATGGAGCGTGTGTGGTTAATCAACACATCGAATAGGTGATTGTAACAATGAGGGCACCATGTATATTTGCATGGTTATTCACACCCGCTTTATGATCCTCCACATCCCACTCACAAACTAGAGGGGCATATCGAGATTTAAACATGCCATTGAAAAGTTCAATGAATCTCAAAAGATCTAGGAGTTTTCCATAAATTTAAAACTTAGCTTTAATTTGTTTTTCATGGTGGAGAATTGGTGAATCGTCATTCACTTACCTTCAAATTATATACTTGTTAGATTACGACATCCCTCTTCTAATTTGTAAATAATTTTTTTGGATCCTAGCCCTAATTTCTCATTTGGGTGTTTAATTAGGGATTCATTTCTAATCAAACTTTGTTCTTTTTCCTTTTCAGATGTCGAACGTCAACAACAAGTAATTCTCACTCACGAACTTGTGTGGGAGAATGATCTTGGACGGGTCCAATTTCAATGATTGGATCCGCAACATCCGAATGGTCACTCGTTATGAGGACAAATAATATGTCCTTGATGATTAGCTGAAGGAAATCAACCTCAACACTGCCACTGCTGAAGAGATCACGACCTTTAAGGCCCATTTGTGTGATGCTACGAAAGTCCATTGCATCATGATGGTGACTAAGACTGCAGAACTCCAGAAGTCCGATGAGGACATGTATCCCTATGAAATGCATCAAGACTTGTTGGACCGGTTCCACCAGAACGCTAGGAAAGAAAGGTACGAGATCATCACTTCGATGATCACTACCAGAATGGGTAATGGAGAGTCCCTTACCGCTCATCTGCAAAAGATGTAGAGATATGTTGATCGCCTGCTAAAGTTGAATGTTAACTTTGATGAAGAGCCGATAATTGACATCATCCTTCACTCCTTGCCTCCCTGCTACAACCAGTTCCGCATGACCTACCACATAAATAAGGAAGAGGTCACTTTGAGCAAGCTTCAAGGCTTGCTAAGGACTGCTGAGAGCAATCTCAAAGATAAGTATGTTGCATCAACTCCAACTCCTGCTGCTGCCCATGTCTTGGCAATTGGGCAAGGGAAGGGTAAGAAGAGGAAGGCTCCCTCGAAGAGCCACCACAAGGGAAAGTCCCAAGACGGTACCTCTTCTAGTGGATCCAAAGTTGGTTATGCTAAACCCAACTCAAACCCCAAGGAGGCAGAGTGCCACCACTGCCGCAAGATAGGGCATTGGAAACGGAGCTACCCAGAATATTTGCAAGCTATCAAGGATGGGAAGATCAAGCCATCCTACGCAGGTATTTACACTATTAAATCTAATGATTCATCACATGCCATTTCTTGGGTACTTGATATAGTATGTGGTTTTCACATTTGTTCTGATTTGCAGGGCCAAAGAAGAGATAGGGATGTGGAGCATGGGAAGATAAATTTGATCACGGGGAACAGAAGATCGTCGCCTGTCACCAAAATCAGAGTTTAATCTTTAATGCTCAGTAGTGGATTAGGATTAGATTTAAATAATTGTTGTTATTCGCCAGATATGGCAAGAAACATCATTTCATTTCATGTTTTATATAGACAATGTTTTAGATATTCATTTGATAATGAAAAGGTTTCTATTAATGCTTATCTTAATGGTGTCTTTTATTGTGAAGCATTGCCTTGTAATGGAATATATGAAACTGTGATGGTTGTAGATAACTTAGGAAATGATGTGTTTTGTATTGATTCTTCCAATGGTTTGGATAAAGCATGTTTGTGGCATTGCCGTCTTGGACATGTCAACAAGAAACGCATAGCACAACTCCAAAGGATGGAGTGTTGGAGTCATTCGACCTTAGGGACGATGACGTGTGCGATCCTTGTTTACATGGAAAGATGACCAAGTCACCCTTCACTGGAACGTGTGCGAGGGGTGAGGGTTTATTGGATCTCATACACACCGATATGTGTGGGCCCTTTAAATCCACCACAAGGTATGCGAGTCGCTTCTATGTGACTCTTACCGATGATTATTGCAGATATGGGTATATCTACTTAATCAGGCACAAGTCAGAAACCTTTGAAAAGTTCAAAGATTTTAAACAAGAAGTGGATAATCAGTTGGGCAGGAAAATCAAGATGCTTCGATCCGATCGAGGTGGAGAGTACCTAAATCTTGAATTCCACGACTACCTCAAGGAATGCAGAATCGTTTTGCAATTGACGCCACCAAGGACAGCGTAGTTGAACGGTGTGGCTGAGAGGTGTAATCAAACCTTTCTAGACATGGTTCGTTCCATGATGAATCGTGCTTCACTACCTATCTCATTATGGGGGTATGCCATAGAGACTGTCGCCCATATCCTTAACTTAGTCCCTACAAAGAAGGTTGCCAAAACACCTCACGAGATGTGGACAGGGAAAGCTCCCTTGTTAGCACATATCAAGGTTTGGTGTTGCGAAGCTTTCGTAAGATGAGAGACTCACGACAAGCTCGGACCTCGTAGTGAGCGGTGTATTTTCATCGGCTACCCGCAGAAGTCCTTTGGATATCTCTTCTATAGACCGAGTGACAATGTTGTCTTCATCACGAGGAAAGGGGTTTTCCTTGAGTGAGAACTCATAAGCCAAAGGGACAATGGGAGGCAAATCGATCTTGAAGAAATTATAGACCCGAACGATGAAGGAACCTCTAACGTTGGCGCTCAACCCGAGGAGGAAACTCCGGTTGAACCGATTGACGAGTCCTTACCTCTTAGATGTTCCGAAAGAGTTAGGGTTCAACCCCAGTTTTATGGTTTTCTTATTACTATATAAGGGGATACATTCATTAGTGATAGTACACTAGTGAATTTAGACGAACCTAACAACTATAAGGAAGCCATGGCAGGCCCGGAGTCTACGAAGTGGAAATAGACGATAGACAGCGAGAGTCAGTCTATGTATGAGAACCAAGTTTGGAATTTGGTTGACAATGTAGCATGTCGTTAGACAGTCGGGTGCAAATGGATATTCAAGAAGAAGATCAAAATGGATGGGAATGTGCACACCTATAAGGCGCGATTGGTTATGAAGGGTTTCACTCAAACTCCCGAAGTTGCCTATGATGAAACCTTTTCACCAGTTGTGAAAATAAAGTCTATTAGGGTAATGTTGGCCATTGTTGCATTTCATGACTATGAAATATGGTAGATGAATTTCAAAACCTCTTTCCTTAATGGAAAGTTGGTTGAGGATGTTTACATAGCTCAACCAGAGGGTTTTTTCAATGCGAAGCATCCCGATAGAGTGTGCAAGCTTGAGAAATCCATGTATGGACTGAAACAAGCGTCTCACAGATGGAATCTTTGTTTCAATGAGAAAGTCAAAGATTTTGGTTTTCTACGAAGCGAGGATGAATCATGTGTATATGTCAAAGCCAGTGGGAGTATAGTAAGCTTCCTCGTATTGTATGTCGATGACATACTACTCATAGGAAACGACATCCCGATGCTGTAGGAAGTTAAGTCCTGGCTCGATTAGTGCTTCGATATGAAGGACCTCATAGAGGCTGCCGATATTCTGGGAATAAGGATAGTGAGAAACAGAAGTAAAAGGCTAATAGGACTTAGTCAGAATACTTACTTGGACAAGGTAATAAAATGTTTTAGTATGGAGAATTCAAAGAAGGGAGAGTTACCAATCCAAAGTAATGCCAAGTTGAGTAAGACTCAAGGTCCGAGTACCAAAGTCGAGATAGCAGAAATGAACCGAGTATAATACGCTTCTGCAGTTGGCTCGATTATGTATGCTATGACTTGTACTCGCCCTGATGTTGCCTTCACTTTGAGCATGGTCAGCAGATATCAAGGGAACCTTGGAAAATCGCATTGGACCGAAGTCAAGAATATTCTTAAGTACCTTCGGAGGACCAAGGAATGCTTTCTAGTCCTCGGTGGGAGTGATGACTTAAGGGTGCGAGGGTACAGTGACGCTAGTTTTCAAACTGACAGGGACAACTACCGTTCGCATTCGGGATGGGTCTTTACCCTCAATGGAGGAGCAGTGACTTGGAAAAGTTCCAAGCAGGAGACCATAGCTGATTCAACATGCGAATTAGAGTACATTGCAGCGAGTGAAGCATCAAAGGAGGCAATATGGTTAAAGAACTTCATTGGAGACCTTGGAGTAGTGCCGACCATACAGGAGCCTATGAAAATTTTCTGTGATAATGAAGGAGCGGTTGCTTTGACCAAGGAACCGAGGGATCATGGCAGATCTCGACATATCGATAGAAAATATCACTTTATTTGACATCGGGTGG